>NC_056739.1:1209943920-1210243920 GCF_019279795.1 Protopterus annectens | reverse complement strand
GGAAAAGATAGGCAGATAGTAATGTTTGGTGAAGGTGTGAACAGAACTCCAAGTAGCAGCTTCCAAGATGTCCCTAGTAGGGACTCCCCTGAGGATTGCTGTAGAAGTAGCCCTAGTGGAATGAGTTCTGGCGACCTGAGGGGTTGGTTTCCCATGGTGTTTGTAGCAGAAATGGATACAGTGTGCTATCCATTTGGAAATAGTTTTGAAATGGCCTTGCCCTCTGCCCCTGGTGCAAAACTGACTAGTAACTGGTCAGATTTTCTGAAGATCTTAGTCCTATCAAGGTAGAATCTGAGCTGTCTGTGCACATCTAAGGAGTGCAGGATCCTTTCCCCTTTATTCTGAGGATTAGGGAAGAAGGTTGGAAAATGGATAGATAGGTTTAGAGCTACACTGGACACCACTTTAGGCATAAAGGAAGGGTGAGTCCTGAGGGAAATCCTGTCAGCATGGAAAATAATGAAGGGTTCCATTAGCCATAAGTGCTTGTAACTCAGACACTCTTCTAGCTGAAGTGATGGCCAAAAGCAAGGCTGTTTTCCAAGAGAGGAATTTTAACTCTGTTGATGCTGCAGGCTCAAAGGGAGGTAAGCGTGAGCTTTTCCAATACAAAGTTAAGGTCCCAAGCAGAGGTGGCGGCTCTCCTTGGTGGCCTTAAGTTGTGTGCCCCTCTCAGAACTGTTTGATGAGAGGGTGAGAGAAGACAGGTGGGCTCAATGTTGTAATGAGCCGAGATAGCGGAGATATGGATCTTAATGGAAGAGAAGGAAAGGCCTCTGTGAAGTACATCTGCTATGTAATCCAGGATTAGAGGTAAGGAGGGCAGTGCTGTGTCCTCTCCATTAGACTGACTCCAGGAACAATACCTTTTCCACTTAGCAAAAGATTTCCTTGTACTGGGACTTCTGGCTTCAAGAATGACATCCAGCACCTGCTTGCTTAGGCCGGTCACTGGTGGAGAAGTCAAGGAATACGTCAGGCTGCAAGATTCAGGATTTGCAGTTGTGGATGCAAGATCTGTAACTCCTGCTGAGTGAGGAGGCTTGGGATCTGGGGAAGGTGCCATGGGTGGCACCGGTGACAGGCTGCACAGTAGTGGGCACCAGTGCTGGCGTGGGCTGTCTGGGGAAATCAGGATTGCCCTTGGTCTGTCCTATCTTATCTTGAGTAATAGTCTTGTGAGAAGAGGCAGAGGGGGAAATGCATAGATTGAAAAGCTTACCCACTGGAAGGATAGGGCATCCACTTTCCAAGCCCTGATGTGAGATGTCCTGGTGAAGAATTTGCTGAGGTGGTGATTGTAGGGGGAGGCAAAAAGATCCACCTCTGGGGGTCCCCCATTTCTGTGTTAGAAGGCTGAAAGTGCTGGGGTCTACGTACCACTAGTGTGGGTCTAGGAGATTTCTGCTTAAGTCGTCTGCCAGAGAGTTTTGTTTGCCTAGCAGGAATTGAGCATGCAGATGAATATGCATGTCCGAGGCAGTGTTCCACAGGGCCATGGCTAGCCTGCAGAGAGGGCAAAGTACAGTTGTGTACACTTACCATAAATGTAGATGTTCGAGTGTATTCACTGTTGCAGTCATTACATTCGGGTTATCTGCTTGCAGGTAGCCCTCAGTCGGCCTGATTAACAAAATCTTGGGTCCTGTGTCAGTTGCCGTCCCTTCTTCCATGACGTCAGGGGTATAAAACATACAGCAGATGCCATTACATCACTTTTTCTTGCCCCAGATGTCAGCTGCCCCCACTAATGGGGAGCAATTAAATATAAAAATGCAATGATATACCTCTAACAAAAAAGCAAATACACCAAAAAAGCTTTTAAGCATAGTAAGGGAAAATAGAGGTATAGCCAAAAGAAGTTAGGGGGCTGGAGGGAGGGTAACCAGGACTGCAACAGTGAATACACTCGAACAACTACATTTATGTTAAGTGTACACAACTGTACTATGTTCTTTGTGTTTCACTGCTGCAGTCATTACATTTGGGTAGATTCCCAAAGCTATGGTTAGGAGGAGGAATTTAGATAGCATTAGGACCAGCTATAAGGCCCTGCAAGACTGCAGTGGCAAAGCCAGCTCTGGATTTAGAGAAAATTAGCAAATTATAATGCTTGGTGAAAGTATGCCCAGAACTCCAGGTAGCAGCTTCTAGGATGTCCCCAGTAGGGTCGCCTCTGAGAAAGGCTGTAGAGGTAGATGCAGCCCTGGTGGAGTGAGATCTGATCCCCTGGGGGATAGGTTTTCCATGGTGCTTATAGCAGAAATGAATGCAATGGCCTATCCATTTAGAAATGGTTTTCTTTGAAACAGCCTTCCCTTCTGCCCATGCAGCAAATGCCACCAGCAGTTGTTCAGATTTCCTTTGAGGTTTAGTCCTGTCCAAGTACAATCTAAGTTGTCTGTGCACATCTAAGGAATGTAGTACCCACTCCCCTTTGTTCTGTGGATTGGGAAAGAAGGTTGGCAAATGAATAGACTGATTAAGAGCCACACTGGATACCACCTTGGGCATGAAGGATGGATTGGTTCTGAGGGACACACAGTCCGTATGAAAGAAGATGAAAAGCTCCACTGCCATAAGGGCCTGTAATTCAGATACCCTTCTAGCTGAAGTGATTGCTAAAAGGAAGGCTGTTTTCCAAGAAAGAAATTTTAAGTCTGCAGTAGCAGCTGACTCATAAGGAGGTAGAGTGAGTTTCTTCAAAACAAAGTTAATGTCCCAGGCTGGGGTGGGAGCTCTCCTGGGTGGTCTCAAAATTTTGGCCCCTCTGAGGAACTGCTTGAGCAGTGGATGAGAGAAAAGGGGAGGTTCTGTGTTATAATGAGCTGAAATGGCTAAGGGGTGGATTTTAATGGAGGAAAAAGACAGGCCCTTCTGAAGCATCTCAGTTAAGTATTGTAAAATCTGAGGTAAATTGGGCGCTGCTGTGCTCATCCGTTGAGATTGGTTCCAAGGCACAGAATCTTTTCCATTTTTCAACATAAGATTTTCTAGTACTAAGCCTCCTTGCCTCTAAAATGATATCCATCACAGGTTTACTGAGGGATAGTAGAGGAGAGATTATGTAATTAGCCAGGCTGCAAGGTTCAGTGTTAGAAGCTGAGGGTGCAGAATCTGGTTCTCCTGCTGAGACAACAGGGAAGGAATCTGAGGCAGGTGCCATGGGATAACTGACACTGCGCAGGAGGGGGTACCAGTGTTGGCGTGGCCAGTCTGGAGCAATCAAAATCATCCTTGGTTTGTCCTGTTTGATTTTTAGTAGTACTTTGGAGAGCAGAGGGGGGAAGGCATAGACCAATAGGGTTTTCCAGCTGATGGACAGAGCATCCACTTTCCAGGCTTGCTTGTGGGGAGTCCTTGTGCAAAATTTGTCGAATTGGTTGTCCTGAAGAGAGGCAAACAGGTCTATATCTGGGCTCCCCCATTTGCTTGTCAACATGTTGAAAATCCTTGGTTCCAGTTTCCACTCGTGTGGGTCCATGAGGTTTCTGTGTAGTCCGTCTGCCAGTGTATTTAATTTTCCTGGCAGGAATTGCGCTTGTAGGTGCACTTGGTAGCTCAAGGCTGTGTTCCACAATGCCACGGCTAGTCTGCAGAGGGGGTAAGAATGTGTACCCCCCTGCTTGTTTATGTACCACATAACAGTGGTGTTGTCCATCTTTACCATAAATTGTTCTGGAAGAATGTGGTCCTTGAAGGCTGTCAGAGCATTCTGTACAGCTAACATTTCTTTCTGATTGATATGCAGGTGCATTTGACTAGGGTTCCATTTGCCCTAAATACACTTCCCTGCCAGGTGAGACCCCATGCATAGTCTGATGCGTCTGTTGTTAGGGTTTGGGTGGCAGGGGGTGGTGTGAAAGGTAGTCCCTTGTTTTGGTGGCAGGCCTCTTCCCACCAAAGGAATTCTAGGCGTAGACAAGGTATGATAGGAATCATTGCTTCTAGATCCTGAGAATGTTGACACCATAGGCTTTTTAGATAATACTGCAGTTTCCTCATATGCAGTCTTGTATATGGAATTAGAAGAATGCAGGAGGCCATGAACCCCAAGGCTTGCAGTATTTGTCTTGCAGATAAGCAGGGCTTTTGTGGTCACTTGTTTGAAGTAGGTTGTCAAATGAATTTGTTTCTCTGGCGTGAGGTAAGCCATCTGGGAAGGTGTATTCAAGCTTGCTCCCAGGAATATAATTTGTTGACAGGGTACCAGGTGTGATTTCTTTTCGTTTATGGTGTACCCCAGACAAGTTAGAACCCTTTGTACAAAGGCCAGATGATTCAAAAGTATGTCCTGGCTTTCTGCCTGAATGACACAATCGTCCAGGTATGGGTAAATTTGAAAATTTCTTTGCCTGCAAAATGCAATAATTAGAAGTTATGTACCTACCATAACGTTCCATGTTAGTTGTCTTCTCTCGCCTTCTTTCTTGCTGGATGGGTTCGGAGCCGATCCGCACTTGCTAAGCTTGAGAATCACTTTTACCAGCTCGAGGCAGCCCTATATCCCATGATGCAAGGTGGTAATTACCCAGATCTCGTTTGGTATCTAGAGGAAAACTGCCTGCAATCTTTCTACAAGGAAAGCAGAATAATTAGCCTAGAAGATAAGAGGAACCAGGTAACAGGGATCCTAAGCTAACTGATGTCCGAGGGAGAACAATCTCCCTGAGAAGGGGAAAAACAAGGTCTGTCCAGGCTAGGGGGACAGGAGGGAAGGATGCAAGAAAGAAGGCGAGAGAAGACAACTAACATGGAACGTTATGGTAGGTACATAACTTCTAAATGTTAAGTTGTCAATCTCGCCTTCATTCTTGCTGGATGGGACCGCGTCCCTAGCACCCCTATCCTGGGTGGCTCAATGGAACAGGCTCTTAAGAACTGTGGAACCAAAACTTGCCCTGTCCCTGGAGGCCAAATCCAATTTGTAATGAGAAACGAAAGCATGAGGAGTGGCCCAAGTGGCTGCTGCACAAATAGTGTCCAAGGGTAGTCTAGCCTGAAAAGCTGTCGATGTGGCTAGACCTCTAGTAGAATGCGCTTTAGGTTTTGAGATCAGCTGTTTGCCCCTCAGCTGATAAATGTCAGAAATGGTGGACGATAGCCATCTGGATAAGGTTACTTTAGAAACAGGAAGACCTTTCCTATTTTCAGCATAGGAAAGAAAAAGCTGATCAGATTTCCTAAATTGCTTTGTTCTGTCCAAATAATATCCGAGTTGGCGATGAACATCTAGGCAATGCAGTTTTTGTTCTGCCCTGTTAGAATAATTGCGGAAAAAATACAGGAAGGTCAATGGATTGATTTAAATTTGTTTTAGAAGCAACCTTGGGCAAAAAGGATGGATTGGTTCTTAAGGACACACTATCCTTGTGGAAGACCAAGTAAGGGGGACGAACACAGAGGGCATGTAGTTCTGACACTCTCCTAGCCGAAGTAATAGCAACTAGAAAGAGAGTCTTCCAAGAGAGACATTTTAATGAGCATGTAGCAGCTGGTTCGAAAGGGGGAAGTATCAAGGATGCCAGCACTAAATTTAGGTCCCACTGTGGTGGAGGATCTCTAACAGGGGGCTTAAGAAGGAACACCTCTTTGAGAAAAGCTTTACAAAGTTTGTGAGACATGATATTGTGGTCTGCAAATCCGACATGGAAATTAGAAATTGCTGCCAACTGGACCTTAACTGTGGAAGCAGAAGAACCGGAGCGAAAAATTTCAGCAAGAAAGTCCAAGACCGATTGGATAGGGGCAGTAAAAGGATCTATGTTCTTAGACTTTGCCCAAAAAGAGAAACGTTTCCACTTACTAGAGTAAATCCTCCTGGTAGAGGACTTTAGAGAAGCTACTATTATATCTCTAACAGGGTTAGAGATCATAGGAAGCCTGGCTAATGAAGGAAGTGGAGCAACCAAGCAGTGAGGTTGAGGGAATGAATTGATCGGTGCAGTTGACCCGACTGGTGGGTCAGAAGATCTGGAATTGGATCCAGATGCCAAGGCTGCACCATGAGATGGCGATGAAGGAGGAACCAAATTTGTCGAGGCCAGTAAGGGGCAATGAGAATCATTTTGGCTCTCAAGGCGGTAGCTTTCTGGAGTACTTGAGGTATCAACGAAAAGGGGGGAAAAGCATAAATAAGTCCCCGGGGCCAATCTTGGGTAAGAGCGTCTCTGGGGGGATGGCCCAGAAGTGGAAAGAGAGAGAAGAAGTGTGGGCATTTGCTGTTTTGGGGAGTAGCAAAAAGATCGCAGCATGGGCGGCCCCACTTTTGAAAAATCTCCTCCACTATGGAAAGTTTGAGAGACCACTCGTGAGGCATGAGAATAGCTCTGCTCAATCTGTCCACTATTATGTTGGTTCTCCCGGGGATATGCGTTGCTACCAGAAACCGATGACAGGAGATCGCCCATTGCCAAAGTCTGAGAGCTTCTCGACACAAGGGATAGGACTTGGTTCCGCCCTGCTTGTTGATGTACCACACCACGGACATGTTGTCCGTGTGAACTGCAATAGTTCCTAAGGGAAGAAAGTCATTGAGGGCTTGCAACGTTAAAAGCACTGCTCTCATCTCTAGGACATTTATGTGCAGGTGGTATTCGAACGGTTGCCACGTGCCATGAACCATCCTGCCCTGATAATGCCCCCCCACCCGATCAGGGAGGCATCCGAAGTGACCGGGGCTGGAAGGACAAACGATCTGCCCTGATGGACTAGGGGAGAAGAAGTCCACCAGGATAGATGGCTCTTGCAGGTTTGTGTCACCAAGATCTTGTGACACATGGGGAGCTGCTGGTAGGACCATTGAGTGAACAACATCCATTGTAAGAGGCGCATGTAAAAACGGGCCAGAGGGAGAAGTGTGATGGCAGCTGCCATGAGGCCCAGCACTTTCAGGACCAACCTGGCTTGTACCCTTTTGCTGGATAGGATGATCCGAACGTGGTTTTGGATATCTAGGATTCTTTGACTTGTAAGGTTTGCTGACATCCGAGTAGTGTCTAGATTTGTGCCTATAAAGACAATAGATTGGCAGGGCGATAAGGAAGACTTTTGGAAGTTGATTGAAATTCCTAATTGACCGCAGAGACGCAGAGTATAATCTCTGGCTTGGAGAAGTTGATGCCTGGTGGTGGCTGATAGGAGCCAGTCAATACGGAAACACCTGGAATCCTTGACATCTCAGGTGAGCTGTGACCACTGCCATGCATTTGGTGAACACTCTGGGGGCTGTAGTGAGACCAAAGGGCTGGGCTCTGAATTGAAAATAACTGGTCCCCAGCGCGGAGGAACCTTCTGGAGCGTCTGTGGATTTTATGCGATACGCATCCTGAAGGTCTATGGAGCACATCCAGTTGTTTTTGCCCAGGAAGGGCAAAATCGATTGAAGTGTGACCATCCGAAATCTTGTCTTTTTGACAGACTTGTTCAGTCTGCTGAGGTCTAATATTGGTCTCCGGTCTCCCGTCTTTTTGGGAACCAAAAAGAACCTTGAGTAGATTCCGGATTCTAATTGATCTGTTGGAACTGGCTGGATGGCCCTTTTTCTTAGAAGCTTTTGATACCTCTAGCTTTGCAATCTCCCTTAGACCGGGTGGAACGTCTGGAAGGGAACCTTTTTGAGGGAAGGGGCTTTCCTCGAAGGGGATTTTGTAACCCTCAGATATGATCGACTGTACCCATCTGTCTTGAGAGAGGGAAAGTCAGGCTTCTGGGTACAGCGACAATCTCCCCCCGACTGCCTCCAAGGGTGGGCAGTCGGGCAACACCTCAGGGATGCTGGAAGGGCTTGTCAGAGAGGCTCTCTGCTGCCCTGGTTCTGCGGACCTCCTCTACCCCTAGGGCGGCATCTGTTGTTATTACCCCCTCTGCCTCTGGGGGTAAATTGACCACGTGCATCAGGCATGACTCCCTGAGATTTCCAGAACCACATTTTCCCTCCCTTCTGACCTTTGGGGTAAGGTCTAGAAGGGGTGGAGAAATGGACTCCTACGGCAGAAAGAGTCTTGCCGTCTTGTTCGCACCTGGTTAATGTGTCCTTCACCTGAGGCCCAAACAAAGTAGTGCCATCAAAGGGAGAATTTGTGAAGGATGCCTTAAAGGGGTCTGTGAAATTGCAAAGCCGCATCCAGGACTGACGTCTAAGAGCCACTCCTGTTCCCGCGGCTCTACTCACCCCATCAGCTGCATAAGAAATGAGCCACATGGAGGAGTTAGTAATGGAATTTAGGATTCCAAGCTGAGAGGCAATCTTCTCCTGAGCCCCAGCAGCTGGCGGATCCTGTACTACCTCACCCAATTCTTTGAGGATGTCTCTTTGAAGTCGGGTGAAGTGAGATAAATAATTCGCGTGACATAGCAAAGGTCGCTGAGGAAAACATCCGCTTACCATACCTGTCCATGGTCCTAGACTCCTTGTTAGGAGGATGGACTGACGGAAGGATCTGCAAGTTCCTTTTGGTGGCTGCCACCACCATGGCATCAACTGGAACACCTTCGTAAGAAACTGTTTCTCAGTGGGGCCGTGATAAATTTAGAAGGCCTCCTGGGACTGATTCCACAGAATCAGGAGATGCCCACGCCTTCGAGCTATCACGTCCATGAGGGGTCGAAGGCGGAGACACCCAGGAGGTGGAGGGTCGAGATCCAAAAGCCTCCAGGTATACCAACTCATCCTCGGAGGGATTAATGGAGGGCCAGTTTCCCCTCTGTTTTAGGAGATCTAGGATGTCTGAAAAGGAGACATCCTCAGAGGGGGATCTTGGGGACCCCTCCGACTCATCTAAGTCGGTATCTGATGTCGCAGACTCAGGGGAGTCTAAGTGCTTCCTCTTGCAGGTCCTCTTACGCAGGGGCTCTCTTGAAGGATCAGGAGAAACCTCGGAAGAGGAAGTTCTTCCCAGTGGGGAAACCTGGGGCGATGGATTTCCGGGTCTGGGAGCAAGATAGTGGGAAGAGACATCTACAGGCACCGTAGAGGGAGGAGCTAAAGGAACAGACTGTTGACTAAGCTTGGGGGCTAGCACACTCCTCATCACCTCAAAGGCTCCCCTCCCAGGGAGGACCGAGAGACCCCGCTCTGAAGAAACAAGGACTCCCTGCCCCACCGAAAGGGAAGGCTCCGAAGCAGATGTCGGCGCCGAGCTCACCAAGGCCGAAGCCCCGAGAGGGAGAGCGGGGTCGGACAAGGGTTAGATGCCACTCGCCCCCTCGGAACCGACCAGGGAAACCTGACGACCGGATCCCTCCAAGGAAGGTCTCGAGGAGGAGATAGGAGTCAAAGACGACGGAGCCGAAAGGTGTGGAATCGGCTCCGCAAGAGTCACGGTACCAATAATCTCGCCCGAGCTCTGAAGGAGAGTCGAAGGAGGAATCTCAGGAGGGTGTGGAATAGCGATCGTCTGCTGAGACGGGCTATGGAGCATCTGGGCCAATGCCTGTGATTTTAGTAGTCTACTCACCACTCTCTCCAAGTCGTGGTCTGAAAGTCTGGAAGACCTTGACAATCGGCTCCAATGGCTCCGTTCCGAAAGTAAGGGGGAGGCCGGAGCTGAGTGGATAGACTCCAATGAAGGAGATCTAGACCTCTTCCTCGACGGAGCCATCGGAGCCGACGAACCTTCGGTTCCAGTTGGAGCAGACAGCTTGTCGGCTCCAAGCTGAGGTAGAGAGGTCTCGGCTCCAGCCGAAACATGCTTGTAGGTATCGGCTCCAGCCGGAGCCGACACGGATGCCGAAGCCAAGGTATCGGTACCGATCAGCGCAGATACAGAAACTTCGAAGGAGGAAGGATCGACTCCAGACGGAGCCGATATCGACTCTGGAGGAGTCGGAACCAAGGCCACAGACTTGGACACCGAAGTTTGCGTCTTAGGTGGCTTAGAGGGCTTCCCGGAACTGACCTTAGCCGGGGAGCTCTCAGGCTTAAGGAGACCCCTGAGGATCAACTTATTTCTACACTCCTGCAGGACTCTCTGGCTGAAAGAATGACAAATAGCACAGGAGTCCTGCAGGTGTAGGGGTCCCAGGCAATAAATACAAGAAGTGTGACCGTCTGTCAGAGACATTTTCTGACAGCACGAGTCACACTTCTTAAAACCTGAGACCCTAGTGTCTTTTGACATGACTGAGTTAAACACAATCACACACACACTCAGTCCTTAAATACACTTAATTAAACAAAAACACAGACACATTTAACAAAAAATCCTGACAGGAATTGTTAGGAGGGGAAGGCCTAAGGCCCGAGTAACAGAAAAATTATAAGGGGTCGAGAAAAACTGAAGGGAATAGGGTCTAAGTGAATCGAGGATTATCGACTATAAAAGGGAATAAAGATTTTTAAAAGCTGGGGTAGATAAATCTCTGAAAAGAGTAATGAAAATTCACTTACCAGGAGCTGGTAAAAAAGGTGACCTCATGAGTAGTGGCAACGAGATCTGGGTAAGCCTTTACGCTTTGCATCATGGGATATAGGGCTGCCTCGAGCTGGTAAAAGTGATTCTCGAGCTTAGCAAGTGCCGAGTCAGAGCCGAACCCATCCAGCAAGAATGAAGGTGAGATTGACAACTTAACATCTGGAGCTAGGCACTTTGTGAATACCATGGGCGCAGTAGATAAGCCAAAGGGCAGTGCAGAGAACTGACAGTGCGTGTAGCCTGCTTTGAAGTGTAGGTATCTTCTGCAAGATTCCCTGATTGGGATGTGCAGGTATGCTTCTTTTAAATCTAGTGTTGCCAACCAGGCATCTTTGTCTAGCATAGGAAGTAATTGGTGAAGAGTCAGCATCTTGAATTTTGGAATTTCGAAAAAGGTGTTTAGAATAGACAGGTCCAGGATAGGACGCCATGAATTGTTTTTCTGGGTACCAGGAAAAGCCGCAAGTAGAAACCTAGTGCCTTTTCCTTTTCCGGTACCAGTTGAATAGCCCCCATGCTTAAGACAGAAAGTACTTGTTTTTGGGCCTCTGCCCATTGATTTGGGGTATGTCCGGCCACCCGCCTAGTGTTGGCAACGTGTGGAAGTGAAATCTGTATCCCTGGGACACTGTATTTAAAACCTATTTGTCTGGGTAATGAGTTCCCAGTTCTTTGCATGAAGAGCAAATTTTCCCCCCAAAGGGGCAGTCAGTTAAGTGCTTGGAAATTTAAATGGAAGTCATTGAGACAGTTTACCATGGGGGGAGTCTTATTACGCCCATATTTGGAAGTGGAGGCCCTCCCACTGCTTAGTCCTGTGTGTCCCCTGGGACTGAAACCTGGGGCTTTTGCTGTGTCTGGGTTTGGCTTGAGAAGACCTGAAAGGGGCTGGAAAGGACCAAGACTTAGAGGGCCAGTGCCTACTAAATCTAGGAGGCTGAACTTGTAAGAAATCTTTAACGGTTTGCATAGATTTAGCTTTATCTTCCTTCTTTTTAAGAACTTCCTCAGCCTTGTTGCCAAACAGGCGGTCCTGATTTAAGGGAACATCCAACAATTTAGCTTTAACATGATCAGGCAAAGATCGCTCCTTTAGCCAAGCATGCCTTCTGAGCACAGACCCAGTAACAGCAGCCTTGCAAGAGGCCTCTAATGAATCAAAACTACAATGAAAAGTATGTTTTCCAACTTGTTCAGCAGAATGCATTAAATCCTGTATTTTTTTATTTTCCACACAGTCAGGAATTATCATTTTCTGTTTAAGCAATCCAATAACATGTTGCTGATAGTTTAACATGTGAAACTGGCAGTTTAAAGCCCTAATGGCGAAGGCTGCAGAAGTGTAAACCTTCTTACCCCATCTATCCAGCGCCCTGGATTCTCTATCAGAAGGGGTAGGATATTTAGCAGTAGAAGCATTAATGCCTTTGGGCCCCTGTGAAATAGTCTCTGGATCCGCAATAGGATTTTTAAAAAGGAACTTGTTTGACTCAGGGACCCTGTACTATCTGTTTGGTTTTCTGGGAGCAGGAGGCAAGGAATCAGGGGCCAAACTAGATTCTGAAAAAGCATCAACAATGTCTAGTACAGGAGGAATAGCTAAAGGCCTATGTACTGAGATAGGAGTAAGAAATCCCCAAGCCTCTTTTTTGAATCAGAAAAATCCTGTCTTTCCCAGTGGAAATGCTCAGTTAGAGTATGCAATGTTTCCCCAAAAGAAAAATATTCTGGAGGGGAAGCAGAGGGAATGGGGTCCTCTGCATCAGAATCCTCATAAGTAGATAAGGGCAAATCCAGATCATCAGAAGAATCAGAAAAAACAGAATCCCGATCAGAAGATTCATTAACAACTTCAGTCCTAGGCCTCTTAGAAAGGAGGGGTTGGCTACCCCTGATTAGTTATTAAATATTCAGCCATTCTTAGCATTTGTTATTTAGGCATAGAGACCTGAGCATGTGGCCTGGGCGTCGTTTTTTTAGGCATGGTTCGAGATTTAGGCCTAAGTGAAGAAGGAGGCATTGGTTTAATATGCAAGTCCGTAGGCCTGAATACACCCTCAGAAGCCGGTGCCTGCACAGCAGCTTCGGACCCATCCAAGGTAGAGACATCTGTGGGTTCCACAGTTGAAGCAGCGGCATACCGGACTCCGAATGGGTCTCAGTAGAGGCCTGCTAATCAGAAGTAGCAGGTATCAGGGGATGCGAAAGTGCCTCACAGAGTACCGGCGAACTGGCGACTGGCTTAGAAGCATCGTCAGCAGTTTTGGACCTCGGCGGCCTGTCTCTGTCTTTATCTTTGTGTTTTTTCGGAATCCCGGTAGTCAGATGGCCAACTGACGACATTTCTGGATAATTAAACTGAGAACCAAAATATTTAGAGGCGAAAATACACCAACGATGGATAGTGCGCTGATTAAATAAAGCACAAAACCGACAGCAAGGTCCGTCATGGTCAGGGCCTAGGCAAGGAATACAGTACGAATGAAAATCTTTATGAGGTATTTGCTTTCCACAAGTAATGCAATTATTAACTTTTACTGACATCGGTAAGGAGCAAGAAAATGTTTCCCCAACGGGGTACTTAGCTTTAGTTGAAGACTTCAGTTCTGAAACTCGAAAATGAAAATTTCAGGAGTCGGCCGACTGGCATTTGCGAACTGCTTTGGGCACCGCACGACAAGAAAGACTGATGTAATGGTGTCGGCTGCATGTTTTATACCCCTGACGACCTGACGTCATGGAAGAAGGGACAGCAACCGACACAAGACCCAAGACTGTATTAATCAGACTGACTGAGGGCTACCTGCAAGCAGATAACCCGAATGTAATGACTGCAACAGTGAAACACTAAGAACATCAGTGGGTTCCCCCCTGCTTGTTGCTGTACCACATAACCGTGGTGTTGTCTGTCTTTATTAGTGAGAGTAGGGATTTGAAAGCTGTCAGAGCATGCTGAACAGCTAGCATCTCTTTTTGGTTGATGTGCAGCTGAATTTGCTTTGGGCTCCAGTGGCCCTGAATGCACTTGCCGTCCAGATGTGCCCCCCAGGCATAGTCTAAAGTGTCTGTGGTTAGGGTCTGGGCGGAATGGGGTTGAGTACAAGGAAGTCCTTTGTTGTGGTCGCAAGCTGCTACCCACCAAAGAAACTCTGTCCTTAGACAAGGTATGACTGTTTCCAGGTCCTGAGAATGTTGGCACCAAAGACTTTTTAAGTACCACTAAAGTTTCCTCATATGCAGTCTGGCATATGGAATTAGTAGAATGCAAGAGGCCATGAACCCTAGGGCCTGGAGGATTTTCCTTGCGGATAGCTGGGTTCTGGTGGCCATTTGAGCGAAGTAGTCTGTTAGATAGGCTTGCATTTCCGGAGTAAGGAATGCCATCTGGGATGCTGTGTCCAAGCTTGCTCCCAGGAATACAATCTTTTGACTGGGGACTAGTTTTGATTTCTTTTCATTGATGGTGTACCCCAGGGAGGTTAGAAGGTTCTTTACAAATGTCAGGTGCTGTAATAGCTTTTTGTGACTGTTCGCCTGAATCAGGCAATCGTCCAAGTAAGGGTAAATGTGAATTTTTCTCTGTCTGCAATAGGCAATGGCTGGAGCCAGGCATTTTTTTGAAGAATCTGGGAGCAGTGGATAAACCAAAGGGAAGTGCTCAGAACTGATGATGCATAGATCCTGCCCTGAAACATAGGTATTTCCTGCATGAGTCCCTGACAGGTATGTGCAGATAGGCTTCTTTTAGGTCTAGGGTGGCTAACCAGGCATCTTTGGTCAGCATAGGAAGAAGCTGCTGAAGGGTGAGCATTTTGAATGTTCGTACCACCAGGAAGGTGTTTAGAATTGAGAGATCTAGGATTGGGCACCAAGTGCTCTCTTTTCTGGGTACCAGGAAAAGTTTGGAATAAAACCCTTGACCTACCTGTTCTGCAGGAACAGGCCGAATAGCCCTTATGGAGAGCAGGGATTGAATTTGGTTTTGTGCCTCTGCTCACTGGTTTGGAGGAAGGTCTGGGAACCCTTTTGGGGTTGGCAGTAAGTGGAAGTAAAATTTGTACCCCTGGGATACAATGTTGAGGACCCATTGGTCTTTGGTGATGGAGGTCCAGTTTTTTGCAAGATGGGAAAGTTTTCCTCCTAGGGGCACGAACACTTGGGCAGAAGAGTTGAAAAGTCATTGTGAATTATTTCCGTAAGGGGTGGCTTAGCACTCCCTGTTTTAGAAGTGGAGGTACACCATTGCTTAGATCTCTGCATAACCTGAGATAGTAATCTGGGGTGGTCTGTTTCCCCTGGATCTAGGTTGAGATGTCCTTGAGGGGCTGGAAAGGACCAATGTTTAGAGGGGCAAGGGCTACTGAATCTTGGAGGCTGCACTTGCAAAAAATCTTTCACTGTCTGCATAGACTTAGCCTTTTCTTCCATCATTTTAGAACCTCTTCTGCTTTGGTGCCAAACACACTGTCCTTGTTCAAAGGAGCATCTAGTAAGTTTGATTTGACATGGTCTGGCAAGATCTGCTCCTTAAGCCAAGCATGCCTTCTCAGTACAGAACCAGTGACTGCTGCCCTGCAAGATGCTTCTAGGGCATCAAAGCCACATTGCAAAGTATGCTTGCTGATTTGGCTTGCAGAATGCATAAGCTCCTGTAATTCTTTATTTTCTGCACAGTCTGTGAAGGTAGACAAATTTTGTTTAATAATTTCCATAATATGTTGCTGGTATTTCAGCATGTGAAACTGGCAATTCAATGCCCTAATGGCGAGAGTTGCAGAGGTGTATACTTTTTTACCCCCATCTGTCTAAAGCTCGAGAATCCCTGTCCGAAGGGGTGGGATTCTAAGCTATGGTTGTTTTTATACCTTTAGGCTCCTGGGAAATGAATTCTGGGTCAGCAGTAGGATTTTTGAAAAGGAATTTGTGAGAGTCA
This sequence comes from Protopterus annectens, assembly GCF_019279795.1. NCBI lineage: Eukaryota > Metazoa > Chordata > Ceratodontiformes > Protopteridae > Protopterus > Protopterus annectens. The sequence continues at coordinate 1,210,228,569 of NC_056739.1, read as the reverse complement.
GGGACTCTGCAGTACCTGTCTGGTTTCCTTGGAGCAGGGGGTAAAGTATCAGGAATAAGACTGGATTCCATAAAGACAACATCCAGAACAGGAGGGATAGCTAAAGGTCTATGTTGTGGCAAATCTAAAAATTATCCGAGTCTCTTTTTGGACGGAGGATAATCCTAGCATTCCCAATGGAAATGCTCTCAAAGTATGTAGCATTTCACCAAAAAAATCCTCTGGAGGGGAAGCAGACAGAATGGAGTCCTCTGCATCAGAATCCTCATAAGCAGATAAAGGCATGTCTTCATATTCAGAAACCTTAGAGTCGGACTCTTGGTCAGTTAAAGCTGCTGGGGACAGGTCTCTTTCTCTTTGCAGGGGAAGGCATAATCAGGTCTTCTGCCATTTTAAGCAGTTGAAGTTGTGGCAAGGAAGCAGGTGCTTGAGTTTGGGTCGTCTTTTTTTAGGTGTAGCTCATACTCTTGGCCTTAGAAACTCGGTAGTTTTAGACAGCACCGAGGACATGAAATAAGTTGTCGGTTTGTGTCAATTTTCGGTAATGCGAAGAACTTCCTCGGAAGCCGGTGCCTGCACAGCTGCTCTGGACTCATCCAAGGTAGTGACATCAGCTGGTTCCGTAGTCAAAGAAGAGTCTTGCAGCATACAGAACTCTGAACGGGTCTCGGTAGCGGCCTGCCAATCCATCAAATAGGGCATCAGGGGCTGCAAAAGCACCTCACTGAGTACCGGTCAACTAGCAACTAGCTTAACGGAAGCATTATTGGCAGTTTTAGACCTGTGTGGTGCATCTCTGTCTTTATCCTTACTTTTTTTGGAAGATCGGTAGTCAGATGGCTTACCAAAGCCATTTCAGAATACGGAGATAGACAGTGAAAGTATTTAGCGACATTAAAGCCCTGACGATGAATAGTTCGGGCGTTGAACAAAGCACAAAACCAACAGCGAGGTACGTTGTGGTCTGGGCCTAAACAGGTGATGCAGTAAAAATCTCGGTGAGGTATTTGTTTTCCACAGGTGAGACGATTGTTAACTTTTTCTGACATCGGTTTGAGCAAGAAAAAAGCATCCCCAACGGGGTACTTCGTTTTAGAAAACTTCAGGATTATTCAATTCAGAAACAAAAACTCAGGTACCGGCCGACCAGCACTTGTGTGAACTGCTTCTGCTTCCTCGGCAAGAAACATTGATGTAATGGCGTCGGCTGTTTTTATACCTCTGATGACCTGACGTCAGTCCTGAAGTGACAGTAACCAACCCAGAAATACTCTCTGGTATTTCGGGCCGACTGAGGGCTACCTGCAGGCAGATAACCCAAGTGTGAGGACTGCAACAGTGGAACACGAAGAATATCTGGCTAGGATTAAAATGGCCCCAAAGGGCAGCTAGCCTAGTATTTACCTATGCACCTATAGGGAAATAAATGTAGATGTTCAAGTGTATTTACTGTTGCAATCATCACCTGTGGGTTATCCTTGCTGTGGTAGCCCTCAGCCGGCCTGAATACCAGAGTCAATTTTTTTTTGCGTTGGCTGTCGTCAGGTCGTCAGTGCTATAAAAGCAAGGCAGCTGATGTCATTACATCAGTTTTTCTTGCCCTAACCCATCAGAAGCACAAGGAAATAAGGACAAAGTGGTCCTGGTGGCTAAAAGTCACCGTGGGAAGCTTATGCCCCCCTAGGGGAAGATGCTATATGGGGGATGGAGGGAGGGAAACCAGGAATGCAAAAGTGAATACACTTGAAAATCTACATTTATGGTAAGTGTACACAACTGTACTATGTTCTCCGTGTTTCACTGTTGCAGTCATCACCTGGGGGAGGATTCTCAACTCTGAGGGGAGGGGTGGAAGGATAGGTTAGAGTCCTAGGCATGGGTCACCAGGCCCTGCAGAACTACAGAGGCAAACCCTGCCCTAGACTTAGAAAAAAGAAGTAGGAGGTAATACTTTGTAAAGATATGGACAGAGGTCCAGGTGGCAGCTTCCAAGATGTCCCTGGTGGGGATTCCTCTGAGGAAGGCTGGGGAAGTGGAGACTGCTCTAGTGGGATGGGTACAGATACACTTGGGGGGGGTCCCATCTAGTCTGTAGCAGAAATGGATACAGTACGATATCCATTTGGAATTGGTTTGTTTGGAAATGGGCATCCCCTTGCCTCAGGGGCAAAGCTGACAAGTAGTTGGCCTGCTTTTCTGAATGGTTTAGTATGGTCCAGATAGTATCGGAGTTGTCTGTGCACATCTAGCTAGTGCAGAATTCTTTCACCCTTGTTTTGAAGGTTGGGAAAGAAGGTGGGTAGGTGTATGGCCTGGATGACGGTCACATCAGATACCACCTTGGGCATAAAGGAGGGGTTAGTCCTCAGGGAGACCCTGTCTGCATGGAAAATGATGAACGGCTCAACAGCCATGAGAGCCTGACATTCTAATACCCTTCTGGCTGAGGTGATAGCTAGTAGGAAGACAGTCTTCCAGGAGAGGTACTTCAATTCTGTAGAATCAGCAGGTTCGAAAGGAGGTAAAGTTAGTTTTTCTAGAACATAATTCAGGTCCCAGGGTGGCATGGGAGAACTTCTGGGAGGTCTGATATTAGAAGCCACTCTGAGGAATTGCTTAATTAAAAGATGAGAGAAGAGGGGTGGGTCTGAATCGTAATGGGCAGAAATGGCGGAGGCATGGATTTTAATAGAGGAGAAAGAGAGGCCCCTCTTGGCCAACTCTGCTAGGTAATCCAAGATAAGAGGAATGGAAGGATGGGAGGTACTGGCCCCTATGGACCGGTTCCAGGAGCAGAATCTTTTACATTTCCCTGCATATGATTTTCTGGTGCTGGGCCTTCTGGCCTTTGTGATGATGTCTAGGACCCGTTTGCTTAACAGGGTCTCCTTGTTAGCTTTTAAGGTATAAGCCATGCTGAAAGACTGAGTCTCTAAGTCTGGGTGCAGTATCTTCCCCCTCACCTGGATCAAGAGGTCTGAGATCAGGGGAAGCTGGGGGGCTGTAAGATCAGGCTGCACAGTAAGGGGTACCAATGCTGTCTGGCCAATCTGGAGCAATAAGGATGGCCTTTGGTCTCTCCCTCCCTTATTTTGATCAGGACCTTGGGAATAAGGGGCAGAGAAAGGAATGCGTACACAAAGAGGGAGTTCCAGGGGAAGGTCAAGGCATCCACCTTCCACGCTAGGAGGTGATACTCCCTGGTACAGAACTTTTGCAGCTGGTGGTTGAGGTGCGAGGCAAAGAGATCCACTTCTGGAGTCCCCCACTCCTAATGATTTGCAGAAAGATTTCCCTGTGGAGCTGCCATTCGTGGGTTCCAGTAAGTTTCTGCTTAGGTGGTCTGCCAAGGTGTTGTTGACCCCTGGTAGGTATTGGGCAATTAGGTGTAGACCCCATGGAGGTGGCTGTAAGCCAGAGGCTCATGGCCAACCTGCACAGGGGGTAAGACTGGGTCCCCCCTTGTTTGTTGATGCAAGACATTACTGTGGTGTCTGTTTTTATAAGGAAAACCCCTGGTGAGATGGGGTTTGAAAGATGTCAGAGCCTTTTGTACTGCCATAATTTCTTTCTGATTGATGTACAAGTCAAGTTGCTAGGCATCCCAAGGACCTTGGGTGTACCTGCCTGCTAGGTGAGTGCCCCAAGCAATGTCTGAGGTGTCGGTGTTGATGGTCTGGCTGGAAGGGCGGAGGATGAAGGCAAGACCCTTGTTCCTGGCACAGGCCTCTGCCCAATAGAGAAACTCAGCCCTTATACATGGGATCAGAGGGAGAGAGGTCTCTAAGGACAGAGTGCTGGCACCAAAGGTTCTTTAAATATCATTGAAGTTTTCTCATATGAAGTCTGGCCAGAGGAATGAGGAGATTGCAAGATGCCATGGACCCCAGGGCTTGCAGGAAAGTACAGTTGTGTATACTTACCATAAATGTAGATGTTAGAGTGTATTCACTGTTGTAGTCATCATACTTGTGTTATCCTGCCAGGGGTAGCCCCTCAGTCGGCCCAAATACCAGAGGCTTACTATTTCTGCGTTGGTTGCTGTCGCTCCAGGACTAATGTCAAGGTCATCAGTGGTATAAAATCAGGCAACCGATGCCATTACATCAGTTTTTCTTGCCCCAACTGTCAGGAGCCCCCAAATAGGGAGCTAGGTTACGGTGGAAGAACACCAGTAGAAAGTAAATGCCAAACATTCCCTGTAAGGAGAGTGGAAGAGACAGAGAGAGAAGGGGGATGGAGGGTGGGAAACCAGGACTGCAACAGTGAATACACTCGAACATCTACATTTATGGTAAATGTACACAACTGTACTATGTTCTTCGTGTTTCACTGCTGCAGTCATCACACTTGGGTTGATTCCCAAAGCTGAAGAAAAGGGAGGAGGCAGTTAAAAAGACTGGGGGGCTGGTAGGATACCCTGCAAGACTGCTGTGGCAAAGCCTGCCCTGGATTTGGAGAAGACAGGCAGCTGATAATGTTCATTGAAGGTATGAACAGAAGTCCATGTTGCAGCTTCCAGGATGTCCCTGGTGGGGACCCCTCTGAGAAAAGCTGCAGAGGTGGAGGTTGCCCTGGTGGAATGCGTCTTGATCCCCTTTGAGGGCGGTTTCCAGTGCTATTTGTAGCAGAAATGGCTGCAGTGTGCTATCCATCTGGATATTGTTTGTTTGTATATGGTCTTGCCCTCTGCCCCTGCTGTGAAGCTGACTAGCAATTGGCCAGTTTTTCTAAACGATTTATTCCTATCCAGATATAATCTGAGCTGTCTGTGCACATATAGAGAGTTCAGAATCCTTTCCCCTTGTTTTGTGGATTAGGGAAAAAGGTGGGCAAATGAATGGATTGGTTTAGAGCCACACTGGACACCACTTTAGGCATGAAGGATGGGTTAATCATGAGGAAGACCCTGTCAGCATGGAAAATGATGATGGGCTCTACAGCCATGAGTGCTTGTAGCTCTGAAACCCTTCTAGCTGAAGTGATGGCCAGAAGCAAGGCTGTTTTTCAAGAGTGGAATTTTAACTCTGCTGAAGCTGCAGGTTAAAAGGGGGTAGGGTGAGCTTTTCCAACACAAAGTTAAGGTCCCTAGCTGGGGTAGGAGCTCTCCTGGGTGGCCTTACATTGTTAGACCCTCTTCGTAACTGTTGGATGAGAGGGTGTGAGAAGAGAGGTGGCTCTGCGCTGTAATAAGCAGAGATGGCATAGGCATGAATTTTAACAGAAGAGAAGGATAGACCTTTGTGCAGTAGGGATGCTAGGTAATCCAGGATGAGAGGTACGGAGGGCTGTACTGTTTTTCAGCTCCCTTAGCCTAGATCCAGGTGCAAAACCTTTTCCACTTGTCAGCATAGGATTTTCTAGTGCTGGGGCATCTGGCCTCGTGTAGAACATCTAGGACTTATTTGCTTAGGCTGGCAGCTTGAGGAGAGGTCAGGGAATAAGCCAGGCTGCCAGGTTGAGGGTCTGCAACTGGGGATGCATGAATTCTCCATCCTTCTGGGTCAGGAGTGTTGGGATCTGAGGTAGGTGCCATGGTGGCAGGGGTGACAGACTGCGCAGCAGTAGGTACCAGTGCTGGCGTGGTCAGTATGGGGCAATCAGGATTGCCCTGGGTTTTTCCTCCCTCATTTTGAGCAGTACCCTTGAAATGAATGGTAGAGTGGAAAATGAATAGACCAAGAGGTTTACCCATTGGAAGGATAGAGCATCAACTTTCTACGCCCTGCAGTGAGGTTCCCTGGTGCAGAATTTGCTGAGCTGATGATTGGAGTGGGAGGCAAAGAGGTCCACCCTCGGGGGTGCCCCATTTCTGGGTTACAAGGGTGACGGCTCTGTGGTCTAGCTGCCACTCGTGTGGGTCTATCAGGTTTCTGCTTAAGTTGTCTGTCAGAGAGTTTAGGAAGCCTGGCAGGAATTGTGCTAGCAGGTGAATTTGCATGGCTGAGGCCGTGTGCCAAAGGGTCATGGCAAGCCTGCAGAGAGGATAAGAGTGAGTCCCTCCCTGCTTGTTGATGTACCACATCACTGTGGTGTTGTCTGTTTTGATCAGTAGAGGCCCTGGGGAGAGAAGGGGTCTGAAAGCTGTCAGGGCATGCTGAACAGCTAGCAGCTCTTTTTGGTTGATGTGCAGATGTATTTGATTTGGGCTCCAATGGCCATGAATGCACCTGCCATCCAGGTGTGCACCCCAGGCATAATCTGATGCGTCTGTGGTGAGGGTCTGGGTGGTGTAGGGTTGTGAGAAGGGAAGTCCTTTGTTGTGATTGCATGCTGCTGCCCACCAAAGAAAATCTTTCCTTAGACAGGGTATCATTGGTATGATAGTTTCCAGGTCTTGACAGTGTTGATACCAAAGGCTTTTTAGGTACCATTGTAGTTCCCTCATATGCAGTCTGGCATATGGAATGAGTAGAATGCAGGATGCCATGACCCCTAGAGCTTGCAGGATTTTTCTTGCAGATAACTGGGTTCTGGTGGCTAGTTGAGAGAAGTAGCTTGTCAGGTAGGCTTGTTTTTCTGTAGTAAGGAATGCCATCTGGGATGCTGTGCCCAGGATTGCTCCCAGGAATACAATTTTTTGTGTGGGTACTAGTTTTGATTTCTTTTCATTGATAGTATACCCCAGGTTGGTCAGTAGGTCCTTTACAAAGGTCAGGTGCTGTAACAGCTTTTCCTGACCGTCTGCCTGAATCAGGCAATCGTCTAAGTAAGGGTAAATTTGAATATTTCTTTGTCTGCTAAAAGCAATGGCTGGGGCCAGGCATCTTGTGAAAACTCTGGGAGCAGTGGATAAGTCAAAAGGAAGCGTACAGAGCTGAAAGTGCAAAGATCCTGCCCTGAACCGTAGATATTTCCTGCAAGATTCTCTGATTGGGATGCGTAGGTAGGCCTCTTTTAGGTCTAGGGTCTAACCAAGCATTCTTGGAAAGCACAGGAAAAAGCTGCTGCAGGGTGAGCATTTTGAATTTTGGTAGCACCAGAAAGGTATTTAGAATGGATAGATCTAGAATTGGGTGCCAGATGCCCTCTTTTTTGGGTACCAGGAAAAGTCTGGAATAGAAACCTTGGCCTATCTGGTCTGCAGGAACATGCTGAATTGCCCTCATGGAGAGCAGGGAATGGACTTGCTTTCTGGCTTCTGCCCACTGGTTTGGAGGAAGATCTGGGAACCCTTTTGGGGTTGGCAGAGTGTGGAAATAATTTGTATCCCTGGGACACTATGCTGAGGACCCATCGGTTGTTGGTAATAGAGGCCCAGTTGTTTGCATGGAAGGAGAGTTTTCCTCTTAGGGGCACAAGCAGGTGGGCAGAGGTAAGGGATGGAGGTGTGAAGTCACTGTGAGTTCTTACCATAAGGGGGTGGCTTAGCACTCCCCGTTTTTGAAGAGGAGGAACTCCATTGCTTAGATCTCTGCATTCCCTGTGACTGCTGTCTGGGGGTTCTGTTTCCCCTGGGTCTGGGCTGAGCTGGCCTGGAGGGGGCCAGAAAGGACCAGTACTTGGAGGGGCAATGCCTACTGAACCTTGGAGGCTGTAAAAAGTCTGTCTGCATAGATTTAGCTTTTTCTTCCATCTTTAAGACCTCTTCTGCCTTGGTGCCAAACAAATTATCTTTGTTCAACGGAGCGTTCAATAAATTTGATTTAAAAGAACAAAAAGTAAAGGACTCCTTCCACTGAAAGTACTGCCAAATAAAATCCAAATAGTAAATCCAAAAGTAAGGCAAGTACTACCATGCTGTGCATGAAGCAACTTCATTTTATTAAAACAATAAAAGTAGTATTTATTGTTTTAATAAAATGAAGTTGCTTCATACGCAGCGTGGTAGTACTTGCCTTACTTTTGGATTTACAATAATATTGATTTGGCATGGTCTGGCAAGGTTTGTTCTTTAAGCCAAGCATGCCTTCTAATGACAGAACCAGTGACTGCTGCCCTGCAAGATGCTTCTAGGGCATCAATGCCACAATGCAAGGTGTGCTTATTAACTTGGCTTGCAGAATCCATAAGCTCTTGTAATTCTTTATTTTCTACGCAAGCAGGAAAGGAAGATATTTTTTGTTTGAGTAGTTCCATGGTATGTTGCTGATATTTCAGCATGTGGAACTGACACTTTAGTGCTCTAATAGCAAGAGTTGCAGAGGTGTATACTTTTTTTACCCCATCTTTCTAAAGCTCGGGAATCCCTGTCTGGGGGGGGGTTCTTAGCTGAGGTTGCTTTAATTCCCTTAGATCCTTGGGAGATATCCTTTGGGTCAACAGTAGGATTTCTGAAAAGGAATTTGTAAGAGTCAGGGATTCTGTAGTACCCATCAGGTTTCCTGGGAGCAGGAGGAAGGGTGTCGGGAGTCAAACTGGATTCCATAAAAACATCATCCACAAGAGGAATGGCTAAAGTTCTGTGCTGTGGTAAATCTAAGAATTCCCTGAGTCTCTTTTTTGACTAAGGATAGGCCTGACATTCCCATTGGAAATGCTCCCTTAAGGTATGTAGAGTTTCACCACATGAAAAATCCTCGGGTGGAGAGGCAGAAGGAATGGATTCCTCTGCATCAGAATCCTAATAAGCAGAGAGGGGTTGCATGTCTTCATATTTAGAAGCATCAGTCATCGGACTCCTGTTTAGATAAAACCACTGAGGATAAGTCTCTTTCTTTTGGAAGGGGTAGCCTGGCTTCCCCTAATAAGCATAATAAGGTCTTCTGCCATTTTAAGCATTTGAGACTGAGGCATGGAAGCAGGTGCCTGAGCTTGGGTCATTGTTTTTTTGGGCATAGTTCATACCATGGGCCTTAGAAACTCAGTAGTTTTAGAAAGAACTGAAGATGCAAAAGAAGTCGTCGGTTTGTGTTGCGTATCGGTAGTGCGAAAAACTTCCTCGGAAGCCTGTGCCTGCTTAGTGGCTCCGAACCCATCCAAGGTAGAGACAAACTCAGGATCCTTAGTCAAAGAGTCTCACGGCATACCAGACTCCAAAAGGGTCTCAGTAGCAGCCTGTGAATCTACAGAAGTGGGCATCAGGGGCTGTGAAGCACCTCACTGAGGACCAGAGAACTGATGACTAGCTTAGCGGAAGCATCGTCGGCAGTTTTGGACCTGTGGGGTCTGTCTCTGTCTTTATCCTTATGTTCTTTTGGAAGATCAGTAGTTGGATGGCTTACTTAAGCTATATCGGAGATAGAGGACTGACAGTGAAAATATCTAGCTATAATAAGGGCCCGACGACGTACAGTTCTGGTGTTGAACAAAGCATAAAAGCAACAGCGAGGGACATCGTGGTCTGGGCCTAAACAGGTGATGCAGTACGAATGGAAGTCTCTGTGTGGTATTTGCTTTCCACAGATGAGAGGAGACAATTGTTAACTTTTACTGACATCGGTTAGAGCAAGAAAAAAGGATCCCCAATGGGGTACTTCAACTCCAATTCGGAAACGAAAACTCAGGTAGCGGCTGACCAGCACTTGTGCAAACTGCTTCTGCTTCAGGCTCCTCAGCAAGAAAGACTGATGTAATGGCGTCGGCTGCCTGAATTTATACCACTGATGACCTGACGTCAATCCTGGAGTGACAGCAACCGACGCAGAAATACTAAGCCTATGGTATTCAGGCTGACTGAGGGCTACTCCTGGCAGGATAACCCAAGTGTGAGGACTGCAATAGTGAAACACAAAGAACATCTTCCTCGCAGTGAGGTGACTTCTGGAAGCCAGCTGGGTAAAGCAGAGCGGCAGGAAGTTCTGCTTTTCTGGAGATAGGAAGGCCATTTGGGATGCTGTGTCTAGCACAGCTCCCAAGAAAATGATCGAACTGGTGGGGTTTTGCTTTGATTTTTTCTCGCTGATGGTGAACTCTAGGGAAGATAGTAGTGATTTGACAAAGAGATGGTCCTGCAGCAGCTTTTCTTTGCACTGTGCCTGAATAAGGTAGTCATCCAGGTAAAGGTAAATCTATATACTTCTCTGTCTTCCGAATGCTATGGCTGGGGCCAAGCATTTGGTGAATACTCTGGGAGCAGTAGATAAGCCAAAGGGCAGCGCAGAGAATTGAAAGTGTTGTGAGCCTGCTCTGAAGTGCAGGAATTTCCTGCAAGATTCCCTGATAGGGATGTGGAGGTAGGCGTCCTTTAGGTCTAGGGTCACTAGCCAGGCATTTTTGTTAGCATAGGCAGCAGCTGCTGCAAAGTTAACATTTTGAATCTGGGGGCCAACAGGGAGGTGTTCAGAAAGGATAGATCCAGGATGGGGCACCAACTGCCCTCTTTTCTGGGAACAAGGAATAGTCTGGAATAAAAGCCTTTGCCTGTTTGATCTGAGGGGACAGGTTCTACTGCCCCCTTGGGATAGGAGAGTTTGGACCGGTTTCAATGCCTCTGCCCACTGATTTGGAGGTAAGTTTGGGTATCCTCTTGGAATTGGGAGTTCGCTGAAAGAGAATTTGTATCCCTGAAAAATGATCTTTAAGACCCATTGGTCCTTTGTTACAGAAAGCCAACTGTCTTTGAAAAGGGAGAGCGCCTTCCTCCTAGTTTTTGATGAATGAAGGGAGGGCAGAGGGGGAGTCATTGTAAGTGTTTGCCATAGAAGGTTGGCTTGGAACTCCCTGCCTTAGAGATGGAAGTGGTCCATTGTTTGCTTCTCTGCTGGCCCTGGGATAGGGGCCTGGATGGTCTGTCCCTGTGGGGCTTACCTTGGTCCTGTCTGCTAGATGCAGGGAAGGCCCAATGCTTAGAGGGAAAGTTCCTGCTGAATCTGGGAGGTTGAACCTGACAGAAATCTTTTACTGTTTGCATAGATTTTGTTTTGTCTTTCATCTTTTTAAGCACCTCTTCTGCTTTTCCCCAAACAAGCGCTCCTCATCTAGGGGTGCATCTGTAAGTTTAGACTTGACATGAACAGGGAGAGTTTGTTCCTTCAGCCATGCATGTCTCCTAATAACAGATCCTGTCACTGTTGCCCTGCTCGAGGCTTCTCTAGGGCATCATATCCACATTGTAACGAGTGTTTGGCCACTTGATATGCAGAGTGCAGTAAATCTGCCATCTCCTTTGAATTGGCACAGTCAGGAAAGGTGTCAATCTTCTGTTTTAATAGCTCCAAATTGTGATGTTGATATTTTAACATATGGAACTGACAACTGAGTGCTCTGATGGCCAAGGTTGCAGAAGTGTACACTTTTTTACTCCATCTGTCCAGAGCTCTGGAATCCTTGTTAGAAGGAAGAGGATTCTTGGCAGAACTAGTCTTAGCTTCTTTAGGTCCCTGTGTAATGATCTCTGGGTCTGCCGCAGGATTTCTGTACAGGTATTTGTGGGAATCTGGTACTCTGAAGTACCTGTCAGGTTTACTGGGAGCAAGAGGGAGGGCCATCAGGGGCTAAGCTAGATTCATGGAAAACATCATCCACCACTTCTAAAAGGGGAGATGGCCAGGGGTCTGTGATGGGGCAGGTCCAGAAAACTCTCCAAGTCTTTTCTTAGACTGTAGGAAGTCCTGAGATTCCCACTGGAAATGTTCCCTGAGGGAGTGAAAGGTTTCCACAAAGAAAAGGTCCTCTGGAGAGGAGGCAGAAGTGATGGATTCCTCTGCATCTTAGTCCTCATAAGCAGTTAAGGAATGCTGTTCCTCTTCAAAAACTGAATAGTCAGATTCCTCAGAATCCTGTTATGTCATAATTTCTGGAGAGGGTGCCTTTTCCTTTTAGAAGTTGTGGCCTGTCTACACTGGATAAGGGAGATGAGATCCTCCGCCATTTTAAGCATTTGTGCTTGGGGTGGTGGAGCAGTAGCAAGATGGTGGCTAGAAGCAGATTTCCTAGGAGTGGCCTGGCTTCTAGGCCACAGAGAATCCGTCGGTCTGAGACAAACGGCAGTCGGATGCAAAGACGTAGTTTTTTTGTCTCCTTGGAAGCCGGTGCCTGCGTCGCGACTCCGTACCCAACTGAGGCAGAGACAGACAAAGGCTCGGAATACGAAGATTTCTGCTGCATACCAGACTCCGAAAGGGTCTCGGTAGAGGCCTGCGTAGATATCGAATCGGCATCAGGGGCTGCAAAAAACGCCTCACTGAATTCCGGAGAACTGACAACCTGCTTAGGAGTAGCATCTTTGGTATGCTTAGCCTTGTGTGGTCTATCTCTATCTTTCTCTCTACGTTTTTTGGAATTGTCCACAGATTGTCGGCTGATGGACACCATATCAGAATGTGAAGACGGAACACAAATAACGGTCTACAAAAAGAGCTCTACAGCGAATGGTTCTTGCATTAAAGAGGGCACAGAACCAGCAATGGGGGACATCGTGGTCTGGGCCTAAACAAGTGATGCAGTAAGAATGGAAGTTTTGGTGTGGGAAATGCTTTCCACAGGCAAGACAATTGTTACCTTTTTCGGACATCGGTTAGTGCAAGAAAAAAGCATCCTCAGTGGGGTACTTAGCTTTAGACGTTTTCAGCTGAAAAATTCAACTTCTGGTAGCGACCGACCGGCACTCATGCGAACTGCTTCTGCTACGGGCTCCACGACAAGAAAGACAGATGTAATAATATAGAGGCTACACCTTGGTTTATAGCACTGACGACCTGAAATCAGACTACAGGTGACGGCAGCAGACCCAAAAAAAACATCAACTCTGGTATTCAGGCTGGCCAAGGGCTACCACAGCAGGGTTAACCCACAAGTGATACGACTGCAACAGTGAAACACGAAGAACATCTCAATGCTGCCTCTACCAGAAGGAGTCATCACAATAATTTTAGAGTCCTTTAGAATGACACCGAATATCAGTAGAAATGCATACAGGAACATTTCCGACCACGGGAATGAAAATTCAGCTGTTTTTCAAGCCTGCCTGCAAGGAGTCCTGGTGTAGTATTTATTTCTCTGTTTTGAAAGATGAACATATCTATATGAGGTGTTCCCAGAACTGATCCATTCATGGAAGACACTCTCATTCAATTTCTGTTAGTAAGGGTCTTTCCTGGTCCTGTTCAGCTTGTCTGCCACTACATTTTTCTCTGATGGTATGCAAGATGCTTGGAGGGTTACATAATGTTGTGGAGTCAAATCCCAAAGCCATCCTAGCCAGCCTGTACAGGGGGGTAGGGGTAGGGACCAGGACCAGGACCAGGACCAGGTGCCCCCCCCCGTTATGTACATCTTCATTGTGGTACTGTCTGCAACCACCTGTAATGGTTCCAGGGACCACAAGTCATGAAGAGATTCTATAGCATGGATTACAACTAACATTTCTTTGACAATTATGTGCTTGTTCACAGGCCTTGCACTTTTACATGCATAGAAACTGCTTCACAAGCAAACGGTGAGATATATTACTGCCTCCACCAATGCAGTTCTTTCTTGATAAAGCCAAAAACTGGAATCTGAAAATTCCAAAGGATGAAAATGCTGGTTCCATATTTTTTTAAACCACTGCATTTTTCCCTTGTACAACTTAGCAAGAGAAATCATGAGACTCATAGAAGCCATGACTCCCAAAATTCTAAGATATTCTCTGGTTGAAGTCTCAGAATGATGTTGGAAGTAAGGAAAGTTTCTAGATACAAATTCACTTTTCCCTTTGTTAGGAATGCCTATGAAGAGACATTTATAAGGCAGTCTGAAAGCACCATGCTGTGTGACAGAGCTGAGGAGGATTTTTGAACATTACTCTGGAAGCTCAGATTGGCAGTGAGTGAAGAAACCCATGTTAAAGTAACCCAGACATCTAGCAAAGAGACTGCAAAGAAAAGAAAGCTGTCTAAATAAGGAAAAACGTGAAAGCCCCGTAGTCAGCAATGATCTATCCTTGCAGCAACTACAGCCAACTCATAGGGGTGTGCAGAGAAATGATAATCTGACCAAAACACTGAATCAGAGAAATGTTCTAAATATTGTGGCTTTAAACACCTTCAAGTAATACCACCATAAGAGGAATGACTGGTAACAGACCCTGAAGGGTCAACATTTTAAATTTTGGTACTGCCATAAAACAGCTGAGAAGGGAAGATCTAGAATTGATCTTCAAGAAAGTTTATCTGAAACCAGAAATGCTATGTAGTAAAAGCCTTCCTCCCTTTGGTGTAAAGACACAAAGTATGACTCCTAGGGTAAAGCAGGAGATGAAAAACCTGAGAAAAAATACATTTTGGTTTAGAAGGTTGAGAGAATTCCCCTGAAAGAAGGTATGTGTATTCAGTGCCAACTGTACCCGTCCCCAAACCAGTGTTAGCGTCCAAGAGTCTAAAACAATCTGTTGCCACAGGGAAAGACAGAGAAAGTCTACAGGACACATTTGGAGATGCAGGGACAAGAGAGGAGGAAGGAATGTTAGCATAGTCATTCAGAAAGCGAAGTCTGTCCCCTTTTTGAAAGAATCATTGCTTTTTACCGTCCCACTCATGCGATCTCTTTTTTGCTCCCCATTTTCCAGAGGATGACAGGGATTGATTATTTTATCTTTTTTGAAAAAGCAGATGGTTGGTAATATATGTAATGTGAAACTTTTATAAAGAAAAGTAGAGTTGTGTACCTACCATAAATGTAGATGTTCGAGTGTATTCACTGTTGCAGTCATTACACTTGGGTTATCCTGCTGGCAGGCTACCCGCAGTCAGCCTGAATTCCAAAATCTTGGTCCGGCATCGGTTGCTGTCACCTCTTCCCTGACGTCAGTGCGTCGGGGTATAAAAGATGCAGCTGACACCATTTTCTTCAGTTTTTCTTGCCCCAGATGTCAGGTGCCCCCAAAAGGGTAGGCTAAAAAACATTGCTTATAAAAGCATGCACTAAAATAAACAATACCTTAATCTACAAGCAAATACACCACATAGGTTGTATAGGATACAGAAGTACAGATAAGTCCCAGCAAAGAAAGGGGGATGGTGGGCGGGTAACCTGGACTGCAACAGTGAATGCACTCGAACATCTACATTTATGATAGGTACACAACTGTACTATGTTCATCGTGTTGCACTGTGTCATTACACTTGGGATGAATCTCAAAGCTGAGGTTGGGTGGCTGGGCCTAAATAGAATTAGGAGTGGCTATAAGGCCCTGCAAAACTGCAGTGGAGAAGCCTGCTCTGGAGTTAGAGTAAAGAGGCAAGTGGTAGTGCTTAGTAAAAGTGTGCACTGAAATCCAAGTTGCAGCCTCCAAAATATCCTTGGTTGGTACTCCTCTGAGGAAGGCTGCTGAGGTGGCTGCTGCCCTGGTAGAATGTGGTTTAATGCCCTTAGGCACTGATTTGCCATGTTGTGAATAGCAGAAACGAATGCAGTGTCCTATCCATTTTGAAATGGTCTGCTTTGAGATAGCCTTTCCTTGTGATCCTGCAGCATATGCCACTAAAAGTTGCTCAGTCTTTCTGAAAGATTTAGTTTTGTCCAAGTAGAAGCGTAGCTGTCTGTGCATGTCCAAAGAATGCAGAAGTTTCTCCCCTTTATTCTGCGGGTTTGGGTAAAAAGTAGGCAAATGAATGGTTTGGTTAAGAGCCAAACTGGACACTACCTTAGGCATAAATGTTGGGTTTGTCCTTAGAGAAACCCTGTCCGGATGGAAGATAATAAAATGTTCCACAGCCATTAAAACCTGTAACTCAGACTCTTCTTGCTTCTGAAGTTGGCAGTTGTGAGGGGAGGCAAAAAGATTACGTCTGGGCATCCACATTTCCTTGTTATCATGCTGAAGATTTGTGGATCTAGTTTCCACTCGTGAGGGTCCATGAGGTTTTCTGCTTAGTTCGTCTGCCAGAGCATTTGTTTTTCCTGGCAGGAATTGTGCTTGCGGGTGTACTTGGTAGGTCAATGCTGTGTTCCACAAAATCATGGCTTGTCTGCAGTGGGGGTAGGAATGTGTGCCCCCCTGCTTGTTTATGTACCACGACTGTGGTGTTGTCCATCTTTATCAGCAGCTGTCCTAGATGAAGTAGGTCCTTGAAGGCTATCAGGGTATTTTGTATAGCTAGCATCTCTTTTTGATTGATGTGTAGATGCCTTTGGCTTGGGGGCCATGTGCCCTGAATACATTTTCCTGCCATGTAGGCCCCCCAGGCATAATCTGATGCATCTGTTAGTGTTTGCCTGGCTGTGGGTAAAGTGAATGGCTGTCCCTTGTTGTGGTGACAGGCCTGTGCCCACCATCAAAACTCCTGTTGCAGGCAGGGAATGAGTGAAATTAATGACTCCAGGCTGTGGCAATGTTGAGTCCAAATACTTTTTAGGTACCATTGTAGTTTCCTCATATGCAGTCTTGCATATGAAATTAGCAGAATGCAGGAGGCCATGTAGCCCAGAGCCTGCAGAATTTTTCTTGCAGATAACTGGGTCTTTGTTGCCATGCTTTCGAAGTAAGAAGTCAGTTGCCTTTGTTTGTCTGGCGTGAGATAAGCCATCTGGGCAGTTGTATTTAAGCTTGCACCCAGGAATATTATCTCTTGAGAGGGTACTAGTTTTGATTTCTTTTCGTTTACTGTGTACCCTAGGCAAATTAGTAATCTTTTTACAAACGCCAGATGCTTTAGTAGAATGTCTTTGGTCTCTGCTTTAATAAGGCATTTGTCCAAGTAGGGATATATTTGAACTCCTCTGTCTGCAAAATGCAATTACTGGTGCCGGGCATTTTGTGAAGACCCTGGGCGCAGTAGATAAGCCAAAGGGCAGTGCAGACAATTGGTAGTGCATTGAGCCAGCTATGAATCTGAGGTATCTTCTGCAAGATTGTCTGATTGGGACATGCAGGTATGCATCTTTGAGGTCTAAAGTTACAAGCCAAGCCTTCTTGCCCAGCATGGGCAGAAGCTGCTGCAGTCTCGACATTTTGAATTTCGGACCGTCCAGAAAAGTATTTAGAATAGACAGGTCCAGAATTGGTCTCCATGCTTTGTCCTTTCTTGGTACTAAGAAAAGTCTTCAGTAAAATCATTGTCCCTGCTCTTGTTGTGGCACTGGCTGAATAGCCCTAATGTCCATGAGAGAAGAAACTTGGTTTTGTGCCTCTGCCCACTGATTGTGTGGCAGGTCTGGCATACCTTTTGCCTTTGGAAGGGTGTGAAAGTGGAACCTGTAGGCCTGAGAGACTATATTTAAGACCCAATTGTCCTGGGTGATCATGTGCCAATTTTGTGAAAAAAGTGCTAGCTTTCCCCCTAAGGGTGCTGCCAAAAGATAAATGCTTGGCATTGGCAGAGGGAAGTCATTGGGACTGTTTCCTATATGGCTGTGATTTGTCTTCTCCACTTTTGGAGGTAGAAGCACCCCATTGTTTGGGCCTGTATGAGCCCTGGGGCTGTCTGCCTGTAGGGCGTCTGCATCTGCCTCTTTGTGGCCTGTCTGACACGGGAAAGGACCAATTCTTAGAAGGCCAGTTCCTGCTAAATCTGGGTGGCTGTACCTGTAAGAAATCCTTCACTGTCTGCATAGATTTAGCTTTATCCTCCATTTTCTTCAACACCTCTTCTGCCTTAACACCAAAGTATCATGCTGTGATGGAGCATCCAATAATTTTGCTTTAACATGATCAGGTAGAGTCTGTTCCTTTAACCAAGCATGCCTTCTAATGATAGAACCTGTCACAGCGGCCCTGCAGAAGCCTCCAGTGAATCATAACCACATTGCAAAGTATACTTTCCCACTTGTTCAGCTGCATGCAATAAATCCTGCAATTCCTTGTTCTCAGAACATTCAGAATTTGTCAACATTTTCTGTTCTAACAGAGACATTAAGTATTGCTGATATTTAAGCATATGAAACTGACAATTTAAAGCCCTTACAGCCAAGGTAGCAAAAGTGTAAACTTTTTCCCCCCATCTGTCCAGTGCCCTAGAATCTCTGAGGGGACAGGGTTTTTTGCAGCAGCAGCCTTGACCCCTTTGTGACCCTGAGAAATAGTTTCTGGGTCAGCAGCAGGGTTTTTATATAGAAATTTATGAGAATCTGGAACCCTGTAGTATCTGTCTGGCTTAACAGGTGCAGGAGGTAAAGAGTCGGGAGACAGGCCGGACTCTGAAAATACATCATCTACAATGTCTAGAACTAGAGGAATAGCAAGAGGTCTGTGCTGAGGTAGTAAAAGAAAGTATCTGAGCCTTTTTGTTAGAGTCTGAATAATCCTGGCTCTCCCATTGGAAATGCTCCCTCATGGTATGCAGGGTTTTCCTAAATGAGTAATCCTCAGGAGGAGAAGCTGAAGGTATAGATTCTTCAGCATCAGAATCCTCATAGGGAGGAATAGAGTATCCCTGTTCTGAAGAGGAGTCAGAGGAAATGGAAACCTGATCAGAGGAATCATATTCAGTGTCTGGACTAGGCCTCTTATCAGGGGGGGGATGGGAACCCCTGATCAAAGTAATTAGGTCTTCGGCCATTCTGAGCATCTGTTTCTTAGGCATGGAAGTCTGTCCTGGAGAATGATGTACTTGTTTCCTTGTCTTTAAAACTGTTTCAGTCTTTGTCTTTTATGCTGAAGTTGGCTTGATATAAAGCTGTGTAGGTCTGAAAACACCCTCAGAAGCTGATGCCTACTCAGCGGCTCCAGACCCATCTGAGGGATTAGTTTCCGAAGGCCCAATACCTTGAGTATCCAGAGGCCTAGTTGTCTCCACGTGGGAGTCGGAGGTGGCCTGTGGCTCTGAGGTAGCGGGAGTCAGGGGCTGCAAAAGCGCCTCACTGAGAACCGGCGACTGGCCTAGAAGAGGCTTCGTCGCCCGTTTTGGACCTCGGATGCCTGTCCTCTTCTTTTTCCGTGCGCTTTTTATGAACTCCGGTAGTCAGCTGTTCCGACGGCATTATGTAGTTAAACCTTTGGCCAAAGTAATGAAAAGCAAAATTGTACCGACGCTTAATAGTGCGTTGGTTAAATGTAGCACAAAACCGACAACTAGCAATGTCGTGGTCAGGGCCTAGGCAAGGAATACAGTAAGAATGAAAATCCTTATGAGGTATTTGCTTCCCACAAGAAATACAATTGTTAACTTTTTCTGACATTGGTCAGACTTCGGATCTGAAATTCAATTTCAAAAATCTCAGGAGACGGCCAATCGGCACTTGTGAACTGCTTTTGTTTCGGGCACCGCGCGGCAAGAAAGACTGGAGAAAATGGCGTCAGCTGCATCTTTTATACCCCTGGTGCACTGGTGTCAGGGAAGAGGCGAGAGCAACCGACGCTGGACCAAGACTTTGGAATTCAGGCCGACTGTGGGTAGCCTGCCAGCAGGATAACCCAAGTGCAATGACTGCAACAATGAAACACGATGAACATTCTTAGTTACTCCCTAAAATAATTTCCCCTCTGTCATCAAACTGTTTAATACGAGTAGCATCAGGGCCAAACAAATCCTACTTGTTTAAAGTAGAGTTTAGAATCTCAGACTTTACCTCATCAGAAAACTTTTTGAGTACATACCCAGGCATAGACACAGTATCTGCACAATCATATAGACTCTTCAAAGCATGTTTAGATATACGAGTCAGATTAGAAACTGTAGGACTCAGGCAGGACCTACCTTCTGAAGGAAATGTGGCAAAATAATCCCACAAGTTCTCAAAACGTGATACAATAAACTGGAAGAAAGAAAATCTATTATGAAAGCCTGTCTAATAACTTGCCTTCTTGTCTGCAAGGGAAGGTTTGGTACTAAGTTTTCTGCCTTTTTTTTTTTTTGGGACCTGAAGGCTAAAGGTACGAGTTACTGCAGGCACCACTGAACACATTCTCTTAAGGCTAGCATAACAGGAGGAATGGGTGCGGCATGAGATAAATCCATTTGCATCACATCTTAATATCTCCACAGTTAGGGGGTACATCCATTTGTTCCCAGGAAAAAAAATACATCACTCACCCTGGTGCTATATTAGAAAAGAAAAACTCCTTTAATGGAGTTGAAGACAAACATTTCCCTGAATGAAAGTATTGGGTTTGAGAATGAAAGAAAAAGCCCAGTCTCTGACTATGTCCGAATCAAACATATTTTACTCAATAATATATTGATCGGTCTTCTGGATGAGCAATGTCTAACCTTTTGTTTCTTCTTTCTATGGATAACTGTGGCAGGGCAACCCAACTGGCAGTGTAAACCTTGGCTCTAGAGGATTGTCACTGTGATGTGACACCCTAACCCCATGTGCAAAAACTGGGAAAAAGGGTTGTGGGTGGAATTATCCCTGGAATGAGACAGACTCAGAGATGGCACATTACCCCAGACAAGAGATCTTTCCCCAGACCCTGAAAACAAGCTCTTGGAGAAACTAAGACCAAAAAATGATGTTTCTCTCTTACCTGGACTGGACACTGGAACTGACACAGAGGACAAGGCCAACCCCAAGACCATGGTTATAGAAGGAACTACACCACAGGACTCATAAGAAACTGGTGAGTGGTCTGAGGAACAACAAAAGGTCACTGCAGAGTCACCCACCAGTGAGGTGGGGTGCCGAGCCATTGCCTGAGCCTGCAGTGTAGGAAAGAGCGCTTATTCTGTTTTTTTCTTTTCTTTTTTCTTTTTAGGTGTAGTGAGAAAAGAGAAGGACCAGTGTAAGAATCAATGGACAAGCTAAGGAAGAAGCCTAACTGCCTGTAAGCACTGCAGGGAAGAGACGGTCAAATCAGGTTATCAGGCAATTGTTTGCAAGCAACGCACACACACTTCCCCACAAAGTCCCTCAAAATTCAGAAGTAACGGCAGAAGGAGTACACCAAAGCCCTGTCAGAACTCGCTATTCCTTTCCCAGAAAGTACACAGAGAAAAAAAAATGAAGGTTATTGTTATGAAGTGTACACAAGCAAAAAAAAATAAAAAAACACTCAAATAGTTTTTGAAGTATATAAAAAAAACACTCGTCAATCTCTAAATCTTTACACGTCAAGAAAAACAGCCCCAGTATTCAATAAGCCCTATTCTAAAAATAATAGTTGCCAACAAGAAACTCTAGATAGAAATAAAATTGTTTATATTCTTCAGACAATAATGTATACATCCAAAATATTTTCCCCTACGGGGACTTATCGGACAGAAATGAAGCTTGTATCCAGTTGATACTCCTGCAAAGCCTCAGTGCTGCTCTCCCTTAAGGTAGCAAGAAAATACTAAAGTTGTCTGCACTCGACTGCAGATTTCCCCCTAAGGGGCGAACCAAATTAGCAGACAGAGTGCAGATGTGGGCAGAAGTCAGAGCATTTTCAAGACTGTCCTGCTGTATCCAATCCAGGATACAACCCCCAAATAGCCAAAGCCTACTGCAACAGTGAGAATGATGATAGAGTGCTGTCTGGGCCAAAATGGGGCTACCAAAATCACCCTTGGCCCCTCCTCTCCAATCTTCTGAATTATGCTGTGGATGTAAGGCATACAGAAATAGATCTGTCCATGGCAAGGAAAAGGCAACTGCCCTTCTGATTTGCCTTTTTTTCTTTCTGAGGCATCTGAGGAAAAATCCTTCTACTTTGCAAGCCCACAGAGTTGATATTCTATGGTAGAACTTCCTCAGTTGCCTGTTCTGAGGTAAGGCACAAAGTTCTAATTTTGTTACACCCCACATCCTGATCACATCCAGGAAGGCATCCCTATTTAACACCAATCTGTATTAGTCTATCTGTGCTCTGCTCAGTCTGCCTGCCACAATTTTTCTTGATATAGGCTGCTATGAGAGTCAAGCCTACCTAGTCAGTGATCTCCCACACTTACATTGGCCAAGTCGGCTCAGTAAGAATTTATGAGTAGGATCCCTCCTGCTTGCTCATGTACCACTACACTGTTTCACTGAGTATCCCTTTCTCCCAAATCTGTCTGAAGGCTTTTAGTGCCAAGATTACAGTCAATTTATTTCACATTTATGTGTTTCTTCTAGGGTGGTCCCAAAGTGCACTATACTAGGTGACTAAGCTCCCCTGGCTAGATTAGAGGAGTCGGCCAGTCAGAGTCACTGTGGGCTTGACTACTCAAGTAGGGCAATTTTTGTGTTCAGTTGATGCTACCCTATCCACTGTGACATTTCTTTCCATATGCAGAAGAGGAGGCCAATCTTAAGATTGTGATGCTGGCATCATCTGTTTCTGAGATACCACTGCAGCATCATGAGTGCAAGTGGGCTATAAGCACCATCAGGTTGCAGAAAACCATGAAGCCCAGCACTCTGTGGAACTGGCAGACATCTCCTTTTAAAAGACATTACATAGGTATATAGGCAAAAAAAATTACCTTGTTTTCTATAGAAAAGGATCTGTGAACGTCTGTATTCACTATTGTCCCTAAGAACATTAGGCTCTTTATTGGGATGAGGCTGAACTTCTTCAGGCTGATGGAAAGACTCAGGTCTCTGGAGCAAGTCATGGTAAAGTTCAAGTTCTTGTAAATTCAACTAGCTCCCCACAGTGACTCGACCTTAATGAGACAGTTGCACGGGATGGGTGCATATGAAAGCCCTTTGTATTACTGCAACCAGGCACTGGATGCAGTAGAAAAGCCAAAGTGCAAGAAAGGGAACTACTAATATTCCACCTCCAAAGCGCAATCCTTAAGAATCAGCAAGTGTAGTTAAGTATTTTTAGGTACAGGGTGACCATGAGGATATTAAAAAAAGAAAGCATTGAAGTGTCAACCATTCTGAACTTTGGTATGATGAGGAATTTAAGTGTGATAAATCCAGAACGGGTTTCCATGTGCCTTTTTTTCTTGCCACTTGAAACTGGTGTCAGAATAAGCTTCTTGTTTTCTTCTGCACTAGATACTCTTTATTGCCCTTACTCCGGAGTACCCCTCAAAAGAAAAGGCACAAGAATGCAACAGTGAGAATGATGATAGAGTGCTGTCAGAGCCAAAATGGGGCTACCAAAACCACCCTTGGTCCCTCCTCCCCAATCTTCTTAAGTATGCTGTGGATCCAAGGCATAGAGAAAGAATAGCTGTGTAAAATCTTACCATAACCATAGATGTCCTTCTCTTCCATGTTGCAGTATTCTTGGTGTGGGATTTCCTGCCTTCAGGTGACTTGTACGTCAGCTCCTATACAAAAGCTTCAGCTTGGCTGTTGCAGCTGTGTGGGACGTCACACGTAGGACCATAAACCGGGGACCTTAAGTATGACGTCTGCACGCACAATCCTCAGAACTTGAAGCTAAGCAGGCAAAGTAGATGGCCCAACAGGATAGGCTGCCAAAGGAGACATGTATAAGGTCCTGGATCTCTTCTGTAATAGAGAGAGGCATCAGGGAGCACCTAGACTGGTAGAGTCAGTGAGGTGGTATGGTGGGTGGGAAGGAATACTGCAACATGGAAGAGAAGGACATCTATGGTTATAGTAAGATTTTACACAACTATTCTATGTCCTTCTATTCCTATGTTGCAGTATTATTGATGTGGGAGAGTACCACAGCTTAGTTTGATGAAAGGGTGGTGGATGCAGAATACAATTCAACAAAACCTTGTAGGATTGCCCTGGCAAATCCTGCGCATGCTTTGGAGATTTGGTCCAATTTGTAATGTTTGGTGAAAGTGTGGATAGTGGACCATGTAGCTGCTTCCATAATGGAAGCTGTGTCCATGCCTTTATGGAAGGCCTTGAAGTGGCCACTGCTCTTGTGGAGTGTGCCTTAACCTCAACTGGAGGGGGTTTTCTGTGGTGTGAGTAGCAGATTGCCTTTCTAATCCAGGATGCAATGGTCTGTTTGTGGACTGCCTTGCCCAATGCCCTGGGGTGGAAAGATACAAAGAGTTATTTGGATTTCCTAATGTCTTTACTCTTGTCGAGGTAAAATCTCAGTTGCCTGTGGACATCTAGGGAGTGGAGTATCCTCTCTCCTTGGTTAGTGGGAGAGGGGAAAAAATTGGGTAAGGAAATGGATTGATTAAGAGATAAGTTATTGACTCCCTTGGGCATGAAGGAGAGGTTTGTCCTCAGTGTGACCCTGTCCCTATGAAAAATGGTGTAAGGTGAGCATTCCATTAAGGCTTGTAGCTTGGAAACACTTCTGGCAGAGGTAATAGCCACTAATAGTACTGTTTTACAAGTACAAAACTGTAGATTGGCTGTATTAGCCAGTGTGAAGGGGAGCTGGGTGAGTTTTTCCAGGATGAAGTTCAGGTCCCATGGAGGAGGGATAGGCTTCTTAGGTGGTCTGATGTGTAAGACCCATTTAAGGAAAAGTTTCACATGTAAGCCTGGCTAACAAGAGAGGCTCTAGAGGTAAGCAGGCTGATAACTGCAGAGAGGTGCACTTTCACTGATGAATAGGAAAGTCCACCCTTTATAAGTTGACACATATATGGAAGGACTAGGGGGGTGTCAGCCTCGTAAGGGTCCCTTTCCTGTCCCAGACACCATGGAGTAAATCTTTCCCATTTAGCAAGGTATGATTTTCTAGTAGTGGGTTTCCTGGCCTCCCTCAGGACTGATAGCACGTCCGCTGAATAATAGTGTCTGAATGTGGTTAGTAATTTATCACCCACAGAGTCAGGGATAGCATTTTCATGTGTGGGTGTAGGAGAGGCCCTTTGTCTTGTGTCAGAAGGTCTATCTTGTAGGGTAACTTGCAGTGATTGCCCTTGGCTAAATTGTGTAGAAGGGGCAACCAGTGCTGCCTTGGCCAGTAGGGAGTCACTAGCAAGATTTTTGGTTTGTCTTTCCTGATTTTCAGGAGGAGTTTCTGAATCAGGGGGAAGGCGTAAAGGAACTTCCCCTCCCAGGTGAAACTGAAGGCGTCTACTCTCCAGGCTTGGGGGGAGTAAGTCTTTGTGCAGGTCTGCAGCTGCCTGTTCTGGGGGGAGGCAAACAGGTCTATATGTGGAGTGCCCCATTGGTGGACTATGTCTAGGAAGACCGTCCTGTCCAGCATCCATTTGTGTTGTGGAGAGGATGTTCTGCTCAGGAGGTTTGCTTGTTGTCCTGCGAAGGGATGCAGCTAGCCTCCAGGGATAGGCTGTGCTTGGATGCTAGGTCCCAAATTAGTAGGGCTAGCCTGCACAATTGGTATGCCTTGGCACCTCCTTGTTTGTTGATGTACCACATTACAGTGGTATTGTCAGTCACTATCAGAAGAGGACCTGGTAGCAGTAGGGGTATGAAGGTCTATAGAGCTAAAAGAACTGCTGTTATCTCCTTTACATTGATGTGTTTAGTTTTCATGGGAGGTTGCCACTGGGCTTGGACTTCCCACCCCGAGTCTGAGGCATCTGTATGCAATATTTGTGTGGGTTGAGGGGGCTGCAGTGGAAGCCCCGGGTTTAGTTGTACTTGTTGTATCCACCAAATGATTTAATTCTTTAAACAGGGAAGGGGGATAACTTGTTCCAAGCGACTCTGGTGTTGTGACCAGATATTTTTGAGGTACCATTGCAGTTTTTGCATATGCATTCTGGCCAATGGTATGGGAATGGTTGCTGTCATCAATCCCAGGAGTCGAAAGAATTGCCTTGCAATGACTGACTGGGAGAGCAAGACTTCCTGGAAGTGGGAAGTTAGGAGAGAGAACCTTGTCCTGTGGGAGAAAGGCTTTCATTTGTTTTGTATTGATTCTGCAACCTAGGAATATCTTGTCCTTGTCTGGGTTCAGGGAGGACTTCTTGAGGTTTGGGGTGAACCCTAAACTTTGTAGAAGGGACATAGTGAAGTGTAGATGTCTTAAGAGGGAATCTTTAGACTGTACTAAGATAAGGATGTCGCCCAGATATGGGTAAATCTGGATTCCTTGGATCCTGCAGAAGGCAATGGCTGGAGCTACGCACTTTGTAAACACTCTTGGGGCAGTGGATAAACCAAAGGGCAAGGCCGTAAATTGGAAGTGCGAGGATGGGCCAAAGAAATGCAGGAAACATCTGTGTGAGGCCCTGATGGGAATGTGCAGGTAAGCATCTTTTAGGTCCAAGGTGACCATGAAAGCATTTGAGGGTATGAGAGGTAAGAGAGTGGGAAGTGACAGCATTTTGAAGGAGGGTACCTGCAGGTAAAGATTTAGGAAGGAAAGATACAAAATGGGTCTCAAGGGCCCATCCTTTTGAGGGACTAGGAACAGACGGGAGTAGAATCCCTTTCCTTCTTGTCCTGTGGGAACAGGTTCTATTGTGCCTTGTTGTTGCAGGTCTGACAGAATTTGTGGAAGGAGATGGCATTGTTTTTTTGGGGGAAATGGAATGCCCTTCCTGGGGGGAATATGATTCCAGGATGGAAAGTATCCTTTTTGAATAATGATTAATGCCCATTGGTCTGTGGTGATTTTTTGCCAGAAGGGGAGATAGTGGGTAAGGCAAGCTGAGTGGGGCAGATGGGCAAGGCAGTCATGCATTATTAGGACCTCCCCTGTCCTGAAAGGGTTGTCTAGGCTGAGGAGGTGGGCTAGTGGGCCTGAATGAGGAATGTCTTCTAGTTCCTCTTCTGGGTCTGGAAGAGGAGGCAGCAGAATGCGGGTTATAACTAACAAAGGTAGTCTTAGCTGGGGTAGTTCCTATAAAATTTGGGTATAGGGGATACCAGGAGATGTTTAATATCCTGTAATTCTTTGCTTTTTTCTTGCAGATTCTTAAATAGGTCAGCAGATTGCTTTCCAAAGAGGAAGTTTTGATCCAGGGGAGCGTCCAAGATTTTGGACTTGAAGTCCTCTGGAAGATTCTGTAGTCCAAGCCAGGAATATCTCCCAAGGACAGATGCTGATGCTGCAGAGCGAGCAGAAGCTTCTGCAGCATCGTTGCTGCATCTTATGGAGTGTCTAGCCACTTTTAGTGCCAAGGATAATTTGGAGGAGATATCCATTTTAATGGGAATGTCAGGAATTGAAGCCAGCATAGAGGTGGCTTGGGATACTAAGTCCAGGGCATACTTGGTCATGTGTTTGATAGTTAATGGCTCTGAAGGCCAAAGTGGAGGAAGTGTACACCTTCTTGCCTATCCTATCCATGGGTTTGCCATCTTTATCCGTGGGCAATAGGGAGGCGGACGGTAACAACCTAGACTGTTTATCAGGGGCAGTGGCAATCACTGCTGGGTCTGCTAAGGGTGGCTTTATGAGGAATTTTTGTTCCTCTGGCACCTTGTAGAAGTGGTCAGGGCGCTTAGGTGCAGAAGGCTGCGAGTCAGGTGTTCTAGAGGCTGCAGTAAAGGCATCCAAGTATGCAGGAAGAACAGGGGGGTACACAGCTGTAGGGGAGGGGGACTCCACTTGCAACAGTTCAAAGCATCTTTTTTGGGTTTCTGTCATTTGGGAAGTATCCTAATTTGGTGATGGTTTCACCAAATGCAATGTCTTCAAGTGGAGAATCCCCTTCCACGGAATCCTCATTAGAAGAAATAATACTCCTTGGGAGAAGCAATCTGGGATGCATAAGAGATAAATTCATCAGAGAAAGAGTAGGTAGATTCATGTTCTTCTTCTTCAAGGAGGGGAGCCATGGGAATGGAAGAAGCAGAGGGAGGACTAGGGCTTAGCAAAGGCAACGTAGTTGGGGGTGAGGCAGAAGGCCTAAGGGCCATAAATGCCTGCATAAGAGAAGAGGTGATGGCCTCCCTGTCTGGAGGGCCTTCAGAAGCAGGCATAATGTATTTTGTTTTCTGCTTCTTTTTGGTTGGAGTCGGTCTAGAGCTGGGATTGGCAGTGGCTGTATCCAAGGTCTGGATCCCGGTCGAAGGAACCACCAAATCTGTTTCCCCCTCGACATCCACAGGTGTCGGTGTCTGAGAAAGCTCTGTGGACATGCCGGTTGTCAGCTGTGCATCGGCCTCCATGAGGGAGGTTGATGGAGCCAACGGATCCGCTGAGCGCTCAACTCCTACATCGCTAGTTGGTGGTGTGTCCGGGTGCGAAGGGCCAGGCAATGAAGGCCTAGGCATCTTGACCTTTTTACACGGAGGTTCTTGGGCAGCCTCCGAAGCGGGATCCATCCTGAGAGCCAGTCGTTTGAGGCACTGGTTTTCTAAGTAAATGTCTAAAGCTGCCAGACGACTACATAAGGCCTAAGGCACAAAAGATTTACAAATACGGCAGGCTTTATGATCACGTTCCCGGCATAAGAAAAAAACACATTTGTCATGGGCATCCTTATGGGGAATTTGGAGCCCGCATTGGCACTTTCCCTTTTTCCTCGACATCAGCTGAAAGCTACAAAAACCAAGCCTAAGCAATGTGAAAGACTGGTAAAAAAAATTAGAAATGCAAAAACGCAATGAGTTACTTATCTAAAGTCGATCAGACGTCTGAAGAGCGATCATATGATGCAAAGTAGTCTGTGGCTGAAAAGTTGAGGATTGTGCGTGCAGACGTCATACTTAAGGTCCCTGGTTTATGGCCCTACATGCGACATCCCATGCAGCTGCAACTGCCAAGCTGAAGCTTTTGTATAAGAGCTGATGTACGAGTTGCCTAAAGGCAGGAAATCCCACACCAAGAATACTGCAACATAGGAATAGAAGGACATCTAGATCTGTCCATGGGAAGGAAAAGGCAACTGTCCTTCTGATTTTCCTTTTTTCTTCCTGGGGCAAATAGGTCTATTTCTGGTACATTCCATTTGTGTATGAGCCAGAGGAAGATTTACCTCGAGGATCCATCACAGATCTGCTGAGTGAATCTGCCAGGTTGCTTTTTTCTACACCTACTGGGTACTAGGCCAGGAGGCTCAATCCCATTTACCCAGGCATTTCCCAGAGCTGCATGCCCATCTGGCACAAGGGATTGGAGTCAGTACCATCCCCAACAGCTTATGTATCACATTACTGTGGTACTGTTTATTCTCACTAGCAGTGCCTGGTGTCCACTCCACTTTGAAGGTTGCCCGAGCTTTTTGAATGACCATCACTTCTTTCATATTGACTTCATTAGTCCCTGAAACAGCTACCCCAGCTGCCCTGCACTTTCCTGTCCTCTAAGCGAGCTCCCCAGGCAAGGTCTGAGGTGTTGGTTATAAGCATTTGGTAACCCACCTGGGCTCTGAAGGGTGCTCTGAATCTTGCCAGCTAAATTCCAATCTACCAGAGGAGTTTTTTTTCCTCAATACAAGGGTGGAGTTTGATTTGGACTTGTAAGGACTGTTGGTGCTGGTACCGGATGCTCTTCAGTTACCACTGGACTTTTCCTCAAATATAGGCAGGTTAAAGGTATCATGAGGAAGCCAAAGGGCATGAACCCCAGAATCCTCAGGAACTCCCTTGTGGAGATGCAGTCATACTGCCAGATGGACTTAAAGTACTGGGTAATAACTGGATCGTGTCCAGGGGAAGGAAAGCTTTTTGATCCTTGAGGTACAACTACACCACCCCACTGCCCTCAAAGGTCACCTTGATGGAGGGCTACAGACTGGATTTGTGTAAGCTGAGAATTATGTAGACTTGATTAACAGATTTTGCAGGATTTTTTTAATGAGAAAAGTAAGGAACATTTACGTATTCAAAGTAGTGTTTAAACAACATTTATGGTCTTCATAAAGTTCACAGACAATGCCAACCCACCTGTTAGACCAACAGTTTCAGCTTGTAATTATTGTTTTAGACCCTTTAGATGTATTAATAAATTACTTTTTTCTAAGGTTGTACAACTTTTTTCATACATTAGAGACTCGGCTACGTAATTAGATAAACTAAAAACATAAGGTGGACTGATGACATGTTTTGCATAGTGGCTGATGAGGATAGTTTGTATACCAATATTTCCCATAAAGAATAGTTCTGTAAAAATCTTACCATAACCATAGATGTCCTTCTCTTCCATGCTGCAATAGTCATACTGTGATTTTCCACCTCAGGCGACCCGACATCGGCTCCTATACAAACACTTAAGCCTGGCTGCTGTAGGTGCGTGGGATGTCACACGCAGAGCCATAAACCAGGACCATAAATGTGACATCTGCACGCACAGATCTCAGAACTTGAAGCCTAGGAAAAGCTGTACCAAAGAAAAAGTTGAGGCTAAAGAGCAAATGTCCCTGAAGGGCTGCACAGATTAGCCTGGAGGGAGTGGATACAGAGGTCAAAGGCCTATCACCAAGAGGAGATAGAAAAAAGTGGGTATGGAGAGTGGGAAGGAATACTGCAACATGAAAGAGAAGGACATCCATAGTTATGGAAAGATTTTACACAATTATTCTACGTCCTATTTCTATGCTGCAGTATTCATTCTGTGGAAGAGTACCACAACTAGAAGGAGTGAAGGGAGGGGGCACAGGTAGAGGATTCCAAGAATCCCTGCAGGACTGCCCTGGCAAATCATTCTCTGGCCCTGGAGACCTGGTCTAGCTTGTAGTGTTTTAAGAAAGTGTGAACTGTAGACAGTACAGTTGTGTATACTTACCACAACTGTAGATATTAGAGTGTATTCACTGTTGCAGTCATTACATTTGGGTTATCTGTCTGCAGGTAGCCCTCAGCCGGCCTGAATACCAAAGTCTTGGATTCCTGCGTTAGATGCGGTCTCTTCTTCTATGACGTCAGGTCGTCAGGGGTATAAAACATGCAGCTGACGTCATTACATCAATTTTTCTTGCCCCAAATGTGAGGTGCCCCCATAATGGGAAGCAATTATGTTACGTTACACCTCCAACAAAAAGCAAATACAACAGAAAGCTCAAATACACCAAACAAGAAGGAAAGGTAGAGCCAAGAGAAGTCAGGGGGCTAAAGGGAGGGTAACCAGGACTGCAACAATGAATACACTCGAACATCTACATTTATGGTAAGTGTACTCAACTCTACTATGTTCTTCGTGTTTCACTGTTGCAGTCATTACATTTGGCTAGATTCCCAAAGCTAAGGAAGGGAGGAGGAAGTTAGAGAGCATTAGGTCCAGCTATTAAGCCCTGCAATACTGCAGTGGCAAAGCCAGCTTTGGATTTAGAATAAATAGGCATGTGGTAATGCTTGGTGAAGGTATGAACAGAGCTCCAGGTAGCAGCTTCTAGGATGACCCTGGTAGGGACCCCTCTGAGAAAGGCTGTAGAGGTAGATGCAGCCCTGGTGGAATGTGATCTTATCCCATGTGGGGTAGGTTTTCCATGGTGATTATAGCAGGAATGAATGCAATGGGCTATCCATTTAGAAATGGTTTGCTTTGAAATGGCCTTCCCCTCTGCCCCTTCAACAAAGCCAACTAGCAGCTGTTCAGATGTTCTGAGAGGCTTAGTCCTGTCCAAATAAAATCTAAGTTGTCTGTGCACGCCCAAAGAGTGCAGAATTCATTCTCCACTGTTTTGTGGATTCGGGAAAAAGGTAGGCAAATGAATGGACTGATTAAGGGCCACACTAGACACCAACTTGGGCATAAAAGAAGGATTGGTCCTGAGGGAAACCCTGTCTGCATGGAAGATAATGAAGGGTTCCACTGCCATGAGGGCCTGTTGAAGGAAGGCGGTCTTCCAAGAAAGGAATTTCAACTCTGCAGTTGCAGCTGGTTCAAATGGAGGGAGAGTGAGCTTTTCCAATATAAAGTTAAGGTCCCAGGCTGGAGTAGGGGCTTGCCTGGGGGGTGGGGGTCTTAAATTTTTAGCCCCTCTAAGGAATTGCTTTAACAGGAGGTGAGAGAAGAGGGGAGGTTCAGTATTATAATGTGCTGTGCTGAAATTGCAGAAGCATGAATTTTAATTGACGAGAAGGATAGGCCCTTGTGGAGCATTTCTGTTAAGTACTGAAGAATATGAGGTAAACTGGGCACCGAAGTGCCCATACCCTGGGTCTGGCTCCAGGAATAGCATCTTTTCCACTTTTCAGCATAGGATTTTCTAGTACTAGGTCTCCTTGCTTCCAGAATGACCTCTAGCACCTGCTTACTGAGGGATGCTACTGGAGAGCTCAAGGAATTAGCCAGACTGCAAGTTTCAGGGTTTGAAGCTGAGGGTGCAGAATCTGGCCCGCCTGCTGGGACAGCAGGAAAGGTGTCTGAGGTAGGTGCTATGGATCCAGCAGTATCATGCTGTGCAAGAGGGGGTTACCAGTGCTGACAAGGCCAGTCTAGTGCAATAAGAATTGTCCTTGGTTTGTCCTGTTTGATCTTTAGCAGAACCTTCGAGAGGAGAGGCACAGGGGGAAGGCATAAACCGAGAGGCTTCCCCAGGTAAAAGACAGGGCATCCACTTTCCAAGCTTGACTGTGGGGAGTCCTTGTGCAGAATTTGTCCAATTGGTAGTTCTGGGGGAGGCAAACAAGTCTATCTCTGGAGTCCCCCATTTGTTCCTCAAGAGGGTGAATATTTTTGGTTCAGTTTCCATTCCTGTGGGCCCATGAGATTTCTGCTTAGGCCGTCTGCCAGAGAATTTAGCTTGCCTGGCAGGAATTGAGCATCTAAGTGCACTTGGTAGCTCAAGGCTGTGTTCCACAGAGCCATGGCTAGTCAGCAGAGAGGGTACAAGTGGGTTCCCCCTTGCTTGTTTATGTACCACATAACTGTGGTGTTGTCTGTCTTTACCAATAATTGTCCTGGAAGGATGTTGTCCTTGAAGGCTGTCAGGGAATTCTGTACAGCTAACATTTCTTTTTGGTTGATATGCAGGTGCACCTGACTTGGGTTCCATTTGCCCTGAATGCACCGCCCTGCCAAGTGAGCCCTCCATGCATAGTCTGATGCATCTGAAGTCAGGGTTTGGGCGGCAGGAGGTAGATCGAAAGGCAGCCCCTTGTTGAGGTGGCAGGCCTCTGCCCACCAAAGGAACTCCGTCTTTATACAAGGAATGACAGGAATCATTGATTCCATGTACTGAGAATGTTGACACCATAGGCTTTTTAGATACCATTGTAGTTTCCTCATGTGCAGTCTTACATATGGAATTAGTAGAATGCAAGAGGCCATGAACCCCAGGGCTTGCAGGCTTTTCCTTGCAGATAGCTGGGTCTTTGGGGCCAGTAGTTTGAAGTAGGCTGTCAAATAAACTTGTTTCTCTGGTGTGTGGTAAGCCATCTGGGAAGTTGTGTTCAAGCTTGCTCCCAGGAATACAATCTGTTGGCAGGGTACTAGATGAGATTTCTTTTCGTTTATGGCTCATTTGTCCTGCGTAATGAGTGCCCAGTTTTTTGCATGCAGGGTGAGCTTTCCTCCTAAGGGAGCAGGCAGTTGAGCAGGGCTTGGAAGGGTTAAGGTTAAGTTGTTGTCTTTCGGCTTTTCCCGGTTAGGGGTCGCCACAGTGGAACTCCGGTCCGCTAATGATTGGCAGTAGATTTTTACGTGTCGAGTTGCCAGCTGTGACGCACAACCTTCAACGAAGGTACGCCCATTCACACATGTCGCCAACACAGAAGACGCTCTAGCTGAGAATCGAACAGGACAATGTCTTACTGTGAGGCGACAACGCTACCACAGCACCACCACCGGTGTCAGGTTAAGTCATTGTGACATTTTTCCATAGGGGGTGTCTTACTACTTCCAGCTTTGGAAGTGGGAGCCCCTCACTGCTTAGGCCAGTGTGTAGCAGGAGACTTTAGCCTAGGTGGTCTGCTGTTCCTGGGTTTGGACGGTGAAGGCCCGGAAGAGACTGGAAAGGACCAATTCTTTGAAGGCCAATCCCTACAAAATCTGGCAGGCTGTACTTGCAGGAAATCTTTAACAGTTTGCATAGATTTAGCTTTTTCCTCCATCTTTTTAAGGACAACTTCTGCTTTGTTGCCAAACAGGCGGTCTTGGTTTAAGGGAGCATCCAGTAATTTAGCTTTAACATGATCTGGCAAGTTTTGTTCCTTAAGCTAAGCATGCCTTCTAAGTACAGACCCAGTGACAGCAGCCCTGCAAGATGCTTCTAAAGAGTCAAAACCGGAAAGTATGTTTACCAACTTTTTCAGCAGAATGTATTAAATTCTGTAATTCTTTATGTTCAGCACAATCAGGAATCAACATCATTTTCTGTTTAAGTAGTCCCATAATATACTGCTGATACTTTAACATATGAAACTGGCAATTTAAGGCCCTAATGGCCAAAGTAGCAGAAGTGTATACCTTCTTACCCCATCTGTCCAAGGCCCTGGAATCTCTATCACAGGGGGTAGGGTTTTTGGCAGCAGTAGCCTTAATGCCTTTTGGTCCTTGGGAAATGGTCTCTGGATCCGCAGTAGGATTCTTCAAGAGGAACATGTGAGAGTCAGGTACTCTGTAATACCTGTCAGGCTTTCTGGGAGCTGGAGGTAAAGTGTCTGGGGCTAGGTTAGATTCCAAGAAGGCATCATCTACAATATCCAGAACAGGAGGGATAGCTAAAGGCCTGTGTTGAGGGAGGAGTAAGAATTCCCTAAGCCTCTTTTTGGAGTCAGTGTAATCCTGTTTTTTCCAGCGGAAATGCTCCCTAAGAGTGTGCAAGGTTTCACTAAAAGAAAAATCTTCTGGAGGGGAAGCAGAGGGAATGGAATCCTCTGCATCAGAATCCTCATAGTTAGATAAGGGCAAATTCTGGTAATCAGAAGAAAAAGAAATTTCACAATGCTGATCAGAAGGAAAATCAGTTCTAGGTCTCTTAAGAGGGGGAAGGCTGGCTTCCCCTAATTAAAGTAATAAGGTCTTTAGCCATTCTAAGCATTTTTTAGGTATATGGGCCTGACCATGTGGTTTGGACTTTGGTTCTCTAGGCTAGTTAACTTATAATGACATTGGTTAAGAGCAAAAAAAAGGATCCCCAACTGGGTACTTAGCTTTTTTCGAAGACTTTGGTTCTGAAACCCGAAAATGAAAATTTCAGGAGTCGGCCGACCGGCACTTGCAAACTGCTTCTGCTTTGGGCACTGCGAGGCAAGAATGACTGATGTAATGGCGTTGGCTGCATGTTTTATACCCCCGACAACTTGACGTCATGGAAGAAGATACAGCATCCGATGCAGGAATCCAAGACTCTGGTAATCAGGCCGGCTGAGTGCTACAGATACCCCAAATGTAATGACTGCAACAGTGAAACACTAAGAATATCAGGTAGCTGTTTCCATTACGGAGGCTGTGTCCTGCCTTCTAAGAAAAGCCTTGGAGGTAGCCATGCCTCTATTGGAATGAGCTCCAACTCCTTGAGGCAATTGTTTGCCATGATGTGAGTAGCAGAATAGAATGGATTTCCTGATCCAAGAGGAAATAGTTTGTTTGGAGACTGCCTTACCCAGAGCCCTAGGTGAAAGGAGATGAAGAGTTGGTCAGATTTTCTGAAGGACTTAGTTTTGTCTAAGTAGAATCTCAGTTTTCTGTGTACATCTAGGGAATGAAGGATCCTCTCTGCGGTATTAGTTAGAGAGAGGAAGAAGGTAGGTAAGTGAATAGAATTGTTTAAGGTGAGTTCATTTACCACTTTGGGCATGAAGGAAGGGTTTATGCGCAAGGTCACCCTGTCATTGTGGAAGGTGGTGTAAGGAGGACAGGCCATGAGGGCCTGTAGTTCAGACAGTCTTCTAGTGGAGGCAACGGCCACTAAAAGAATGGTTTTCCATGTGCACATTTGTACAGAAGCTGTGCTGGCTGGCTCAAAGGGAGGTATAAGGTGAGTTTTTCCAGCAAGAAATTGAGGTCCCAGGGAGGAGGGATGGGTTTTCTTGGTGGTCTGATATGCAAAACCCCTCTCAGGAAAAGTTTAACGTTCAGTCTAGAAAGCAGTGGTGGCTGTAAAGCCATGCAGGCTGAAATGGCAGAAAGGTGGACTATCACTGAAGGATATGCTAGTCCTTGTTTAATGAGCTCACATATATAGCTACGGACAAGTGAGGGATCCGCCTGAAAAGGATCCTTCATCCTTAAGGGAACACCATTTTGAGAATCTCTGCTATTTAGACAAATAGTTTTTCCTAGTAGTTGGTTTCCTGGCCTCCCACAGGACTGAGAGCATGTCCTTTGCATAGTGTTGTCTGAAAGGGATCAGAAGTTGATCACCCACAGAGTTTGGTGCAGCAGAGACAGCTGAGGGTGAATGAGAGTTCCCTTTTGTTGTTTTAGTAGGTCCACCTTGTGGGGTAACTTGTGGCGATTGCCCTTTGCTGGGGAGTGAAGAAGGGGGAACCAATGCTGCCTTGGCCAACAGGGGGTCACCAGCAAGATTTCTGGTTGTTCCTTCTTGATTTTCAGAAGGACCTTTTGTATTAGAGGGAAGGGAGGGAAAGCGTACAGGAAAGTACAGTTGTGTACACTTACCATAAATGTAGATGTTAGAGTGTATTCACTGTTTCAGTCATCACATTTGGGTTATCCCTGCAAGGGTAGCCCTCGGCCGTCCCGAATACCAGAGACTTAGTATTTCTGCATCGGTTGCTGTCACTTCAAGACTGACGTCAGGTCATCAGTAGTATAAAGTAAGGCAGCCGACAGCATTACATCAGTTTTTCTTGCTCTGTCAGAAGCCCCCAAATGGGAGCCAGTTTATGGTGGAAGAACCCCACCAGTAGAAAGTAAATACCAAAATGAAATGTTCCTTGTAAGGAGAGAGAGAGAAAGAAGAGGGGGGATGGAGAGAGTGAAACCAGGACTGCGACAGTAAATACACTCTAACATCTACATTTATGGTAAGTGTACACAACTGTACTATGTTCTTCGTGTTTCACTGTTGCAGTCATCACATTTGGGTTTATTCCCAAAGCTGAGTAAAGGGGTGGAGGCAGTCAAGGAGACTAGGGGCTGGCTAAGATGCCCTGTAAGACTGCAGTGGCAAAGCCTGCCCTGGATTTGGAGAAGATAGGCAGGTGGTAATGCTTGGTGAACGTGTGAACAGATGTCCAGGTGGCAGCCCCCAGGTTGTCCCTGGTGGGAACTCCTCTGAGGAAAGCTCCAGAGGTGGAGGCTGCTCTGGTGGAGTGAGTCCTGACCCCCTTAGGGGGAGGTTTTCCATGTTGCTTGTAACAGAAATGGATGCAGTGTGCTATCCATTTCAAAACTGTTTGTTTGGAGATAGCTTTGCCCTCTGCTCCTGCAGCAATGCTAACCAGTAATTGATCAGACTTTCTGAATGATTTAGTCCTGCCAAGACAGAATCTGACCTGTCTGTGCATATCTAAAGAGTGCAGGATCCTTTCCCCCTTGTTTTCTGGGTTAGGGAAAAAGGCGGGCAAATGAATGGATTGGTTGGGAGCCACACTGGACACCCACTTTGGGCATGAAGGATGTGTTAGTCCTGTGGAAAACCCTGTCAGAATGGATGATGATGAAGGGCTCCAGAGCCACGAGCACTTGTAGCTTGGAGACTCTTCTGGCTGAAGTGATGGCTAGAATAAAAGCGGTCTTCTAGGAGAGAAATTTTAACTGTGCTGAAGATGCTGGTTCAAAGGGTGGCAGGGTGAGCTTTTCCAAAACAAAGTTAAGGTCTCAAGCTGGGGTGGGTGCTCTTCTGGGTGGCCTCAAGTTGCTAGCCCCTCTTAGGAATTGTTTAATCAGAGGGTGTGAGAAAAAGGGGCTGCTCAGTGTGGAAATGAGCAGAGATAGCAGAATGATGAATTTTAATAGAGGAAAAACAGAGACCACTGTGTAGCAGGTCAGGTAGGTAAACTAGGATAAGGGGTAGGGAGGGCTGTGCCATATGGCTCTCTTAGCCTGAATCCAGCTGCAGAACCTTTTCCATTTGTCAGCATAAGGCTTTCTAGTGCTAGGGCGTCTGGCCTCACGTATAACATCTAGAACCGGTTTACTGAGGTTGGCAAATTGATCAGTGGTCAGGGAATAAAGCCAGGCTGCCAAACTGAGGTTCTGCAATTGGGGATGCATGAATTCTCCTTCCCTCTGGGTCAGGAAGGTTGGGGTCTGATTGACCTGCCATGGTGGCAGTGGGGACAGGCTGCGCAGTGGGTACCAGTGCTGGTGAGGCCAGTCTGGAGCAATAAGAATTGTCCTTGTTTTTTCCTCCCTTATTTTGAGCAGTACCCCTATGAAGAAAGGTAGTGGTGGAAATGCACAGACTGACAGATTGACCCAGCAGAAGGACAAGGCATCCACTTTCCAAGCCATGCAGTAATGCTCCCTGGTGCAGACCTTGCTGAGCTGATGGTTGGTGTGGGAGGCAAAGAGGTCGACCTTCAGGGTGCTCCATTTCTGAGTTATTAGGAAGAAGGTTCTTTTCTCTAGCTGACACTCGTGTAGGTCCAGAAGATTTCTGCTCAAGTGGTCTGCCAGGGAGTTTAGAGAACCTGGCAGGAATTGTGCTAACAAGTGGAGTTGCATGGCAGAGGCTGTGTGCCAAAGGGTCATGGCCAGCCTGCACAGAGGGTAGGAGCGAGTCCCTCCCTGCTTATTTTTATACCACATCACAGTGGTGTCTGTTTTGATCCAGAGAGCCCCTAGGGAGAGAAAGGGCATGAAAGCTGTCAATGCATGCCTGGACAGCTAACATGTCTTTCTAGTTGATGTGCAGATGGATTTGCTGTGGACTCCATTGGCTCTGTATGCACCTACCGTCAGGTGTGCACCACAGGCATAGTCTGATGCATCTGTGGTGAGGGTCTGGGTGGTGGGGGGTGGTGAGAAAGGTAGTCCCTTGTTGTGGGAGCATGCTGTTGCCCACCACAGAAAATCTTTCCTTAGGCAAGGTATCATTGGTATAAGTTTCCGGGCGTTGACAGTGTTGACACCAAAGGCTGTTTAGGTACCACTGAAGTTTCCTCATATGCAGTCTGGCATATGGAATGAGTAGAATGCAAGATGCCATAAACTCCAAAGCTTGCAGGATTTTCCTTGCAGATAACTGGGGTCTGGTGGCTAGTTCAGAGAAGTAGGCTGTCAGGCAAGTTTGCTTTTCTGGTGTAAGGAATGCCATCTGGGATGCTGTGTGCAGGCTTGCTCCCAGGAATATAATCCTTTGGGTGGGTACTAGTTTGGATTTCTTTCCATTGATAGTGTACCCTAGGGAGGTCAGTAGGGACTTTACAAAGGCCAGGTGCTTGAGCAGCTTTTCCAGACTGTCTGCCTGAATTAGGCAATCTAACTATGGGTAAATTTGTATATTCCTTTGTCTGCAAAAGGCAATAGCGGGAGCCAGACATATTGTGAAAACTCTGGGAGCAGCAGATAAGCCAAAGGGAAGTGCAGGGATCCTGCCCTGAAATGTAGATATTTCCTGCATGATTCCCCTGATAGGGATGTGGAGGTAGGCCTCTTTTAGGTCTAGGGTGGCTAGCCAAGCATCCTTGGAGAGCATGGGTAGCAGTTGCTGGAGGGTGAGCATTTTGAATTTTGATATCACCAGGAAGGTGTTTAGAATGGATAGATAGAGGATGGGGTGCCAGGTACCCTCTTTTCTGGGTACCATAAATAGGCCAGACTATCTGTTCTGCAGGAACATGCTCTATTGCCCTCATAGAGAGCAGGGAAAGGACTTGCTTTTTCACCTCTGCCCACTGGTTTGGAGGTAGATCTGGGAACCCTTTTGGGGTTGGAAGAGTGTGGAAAGAAAATATGTAGCCCTGGAACACTATGTTAAGGACACAGCAGTTGTTGGTAATGGTGGTGCTTGCGCGAAAGGAGAGTTTTCTCCCTAGGGGTAAGTGCATGTGGGCAGAGGGAGTGGGTGGGGGAGCAGAGTCATTGTGAGTTCTTACCATGAGGTGGTGACTTAGAAAGTACAGTTGTGTACACTTACCATAAATGTAGATGTTTGAGTGTATTCACTGTTGCAGTCATCACATTTGGGATATCTACCTGCAGGTAGCCATCAGCCAGCCTGAATACCAGAGTCTTGGATTCGTGCGTCGGGTGCTGTCATTTCTTCCATGATGTCAGGTCATCAGGGTTATAAAACATGCAGCCGATGCCATTACATCAGTTTTTCTTGCCCCAGATGTCAGGTACTCCCACAATGGGAAACAAATATATGTTATGGTACCACGCCATCAAAAAGCAAATACACTAGAAAGCTTAAATACACAAAACAAGAAGGAGAGGTAGAGCCAAGAGAAGTCAGGGTGCTGGAGGGAGGATAACCAGGACTGCAACAGTGAATACACTCTAACATCTACATTTATGGTAAGTGTACACAACTGTATGATGTTCATGTTTCACTGTTGGTCATCACATTTGGGTTGATTCCCAAAGCTAAGGAAGGGAGGAGGAAGTTAGAGAGCATTAAGACAAGCTATTAAGCCCTGCAAGACTGCAGTGGTAAAACCAGCTCTGGATTTAGAATAAAAAGGCATGTGGTAATGCTTGGTGATGGTATGTACAGAGCTCCAGGTAGCAGCTTCTAGGATGCCCCTGGTAGGGACCCCTCTGAGAAAGGCTGTAGAGGTAGATGCAGCCCTGGTGGAATGTGATCTTCCATGGTGCTTAGAGCAGAAATGAATGCAATGGGCTATCCATTTAGAAATGGTTTGCTTTGAAATGGCCTTCCCCTCTGTCCCTGCAGCAAAGCCAACTAGCAGTTGTTCAGATTTTCTGAGAGGCTTAGTCCTATCCAAATAGGATCTACGTTGTCTGTGCACATCCAAAGAGTGCTGTATTAGTTCTCCTTTTGTTTTGTGGATTCATGAAAAAGGTAGGCAAATGAATGGACTGATTAAGGGCCACACGAGACACCACCTTGGGGATAAAGGAAGGATTGGGTCCTGGGGAAACCCTGTCTGCATGGAAGATAATGAAGGGCTCCACTGCCATGAGGGCCTGTAATTCAGACACTCTTCTTGCTGAAGTGATGGCTAGAAAGAAGGCTGTTTTCCAAGAAAGGAATTTCAACTCTGCAGTTGCAGCTGGCTCAAAAGGAGGGAGAGTGGAGCTTTTCCAATACAAAGTTAAGGTCCCAGGCTGAAGTAGGGGCTCTCCTGGGGGGGGGGGTCTTAAATATTTGGCCCCTCTGAGGAATTGCTTTAGCAGGGGGTGAGAGAAGAGGGGTGGTTGAGTATTATAATGTGCTGAAATGGCAGAGGCATAAATTTTAATGGATGACAAGGATAGGCCCTTGTGGAGCATTTCTGTTAAGTACTGAAGTATATGAGGTAAGCTGGGCACCGTTGTGCCCATCCCCTGAGTCTGGCTCCAGGAACAGTGTCTTTTCCACTTTTCAGCATAGGATTTTCTAGTACTAGGCCTCCTTGCCTCCAGAATGACATCTAGCACCTGCTTACTGAGGGATGCTATTGGAGAGCTCAAGGAATTAGCCAGGCTGCAAGGTTCAGAGTGTGGAGCCAAGGGTGCAGAATCTGGCCCGCCTGCTGGGACAGCAGGGAAAGGGTCTGAGGCAGGTGCCATGGTTCCAGCAGTGTCATACTGGGAAAGGGGAGTACCAGTGCTGTCATGGCCAGTCTGGTGCAATCAGTATTGTCCTTGGCTTGTCCCGTTTGATCTTTAGCAGAACCTTTGAGAGGAGAGGCTGAGGGGGAAATGCATAAACTGAGAGGCTTTCACAGGGCATCCACTTTTCAAGCTTGACTGTGGGAAGTCCTTGTGCAGAATTTATCCAATTGGTAGTTCTGAGGGGAGGCAAACAGGTCTATCTCTGGAGTCCCCCATTTGTTCCTCAAGAGGTTGAATATTTCTGGTTCCAGTTCCCATTCCTGTGGGTTCATGAGATTTCAGCTTAGGTCGTTTGCCAGAGAATTTAGCTTGCCTGGCAGGAACTGAGCTTGTAGGTGCTCTTGGTAGCTCAAGGCTGTGTTCCACAGAGCCATGGCTAGTCTACAGA
Organism: Protopterus annectens; assembly: GCF_019279795.1. Taxonomy (NCBI): domain Eukaryota; kingdom Metazoa; phylum Chordata; order Ceratodontiformes; family Protopteridae; genus Protopterus; species Protopterus annectens. The sequence goes on along the minus strand of NC_056739.1, from coordinate 1,210,187,071 downwards.
GAGGGTACAAGTGGGTACCCCCCCCTGCTTGTTTATGTACTACATAACTGTGGTGTTCTCTCTTTACCAATAACTGTCCTGGAAGAAGGTGGTCTTTGAAGGCTGTCAGGGAATTCTGTAGAGCTAACATCTCTTTTTGGTTGATATGCAGTTGCATCTGTCTCTGGTTCCATTTGCCCTGAATGAACTGCCCTGCCAAGTGAGCCCCCCATGCATAGTCTGATGCGTCTGTTAGGGTTTGGGCGGCAGAGGGTAGAGTGAAAGGGAGCCCCGTGTTGTGGTAGCAGGCCTCTGCCCACCAAAGGAACTCTGTCTTTATACAAGGAATGATAGGAATCATTGATTTCAGGTCATGAGAATGTTGACACCATATGCTTTTTAGATACCACTGTAGTTTCCTCATATGCAGTCTTGCATATGGAATTAGTAGAATGCAAGAGGCTGTGAACCCCAGGGTTTGCAGAATTTTCCTTGTAGATAGCTGGGTCTTTGTGGCCAGTAGTTTGAAGTAGGCTGTCAAATAAACTTGTTTCTCTGGAGTGAGGAAAGCCATCCGGGTAGTTGTGTTCAAACTTGCTCCCAGGAATCCAATCTGTTGGCAGGGTACTAGGTGAGATTTCTTTTCGTTTATGGTGTACCCCAGTGAGGTTAAAAGTTTCTTTACGAATGCCGGATGTTTTAATAGCAAGTCCTGGCTTTCTGCCTGAATCAGGCAATCGTCCAAGTATGGGTATATTTGAATATTTCTCTGTCTGCAAAATGCAATGGCTGGAGCTAGACACATTGTGAATACCCTGGGCGCAGTAGATAAGCAAAAGGGAAGTGCAGAGAACTGATAGTGCATGGAGCCTGCCCTAAAGCATAGGTATTTCCTGCAAGATTCCCTTACTGGGATGTGCAGGTAAGAGTCTAAGGCAGCCAACCAGGCATCTTTGTCTAGCATAGGAAGCAGCTGTTGAAGGTATAGTATTTTGAATTTTGGGATTACCAAAAAGGTGTTTAGAATAGAGAGGTCCAGGATAGGATGCCAGGAGCAGTTTTTTCTGGGTACCAGGAAAAGTCTTGAATGAAAACTTTGCCCCCTTTCTTCTGCTGGGACAGGTTGAATAGCCCTAATACTTAGTAGAGAGAGAACCTGCTGTAGAGCCTCTGCCCACTGATTTGGGGGTAGGTCTGACCAACCGTTTGTTGTTGGTAGGGTGTGGAATTGGAATCTGTATCCTTGGGAAAATATATTCAGAACCCATTTGTCCTGGGTAACGAGTTCCCAGTTTTTTGCATGCAGGGCGAGCTTTCCTCTTAAGGGAGCAGGCAGTTGAGCAGGGCTTGGAAGGGTTAAGGTTAAGTAATTGTGCCATTTTCCCATGGGGGGGTATCTTAACTACTCCCTGCTTTGGAAGTGGTAGTCCCCCACTGCTTAGGCCTGTGCATAGCCTGAGACTGTAACCTAGGTGGTCTGCTGTTCACTGGGGTTGGACCAAGAAGGCCTGCAAGAGGCTGGAAAGGACCAATTCTTTGAAGGCCAATGCCCACTAAATATGGGAGGCTGTGCTTGCAGGAAATTTTTAACAGTTTGCATAGATTTAGCTTTTTCCTCCATCTTTTTGAGGACTTCTGCTCTGCTGCCAAACAGGCAGTCTTGGTTTAAGGGAGCATCCAGTAATTTAGCTTTAACATGATCTGGCAAGTGTTGCTCCGTAAGCCAAACATGCCTTCTAAGTACAAACCCAGTGACAGCAGCCCTGCAAGATGCTTCTAGAGAGTCAAAACCACATTGCAAAGTATGTTTACCAACTTGTTCTGCAGAATGTATAAAATCCTGTAATTCTGTGTGTTCAGCACAGTCAGGAATCAACATCACTTTCTGTTTAATTAGTCCCATAATATGATGCTGGTACTTTAACGTATGAAACTGGCAATTTAAAGCCCTAATGGCCAAAGTAGTAGAAGTATATACCTTCTTACCCCACCTGTCCAAGGCTTTAGAATCTCTATCAGAAGGGGTGGGGTTTTTGGTAGCAGTAGCCTTAATGCCCTATGGCCCTTGGGAAATGGTCTCTGGATCAGCAGTAGGATTCTTAGAGGAACTTGTAAGAGTCAGGTACTCTAATACCTGTCCGGTTTTCTGGGAGCTGGAGGCAAGTGTCTGGGGAAAGGCTTGATTCCAAGAAAGAGTCATCTACAATATCTAGAACAGGAGGGATAGCTAAAGGCCTGTATTGAGGGAGGAGTAAGAATTCCCTAAGCCTCTTTTTGGAGTCACAGTAATCCTGGCTTTCCCAGCGGAAATGCTCCCTAAGAGAGTGCAAGGTTTCACCAAAAGAAAAATCTTCTGAAGGGGAAGCAGAAGGAATGGAATCCTCTACATCAGAATCCTCATAGGTAGATAAGAGAAATCCTGGTAATCAGCAGAAACAAATACCAGATTCCTGATCAGGAGAATCAGAAGGAAAATCAGTTCTAGGTCTCTCAGAGGGGGAAGGCTGGCTTTCCCTAATTAAGGTAATAAGGTCTTCAGCCATTCTAAGCATTTGTTTTTTAGGCATATGGGCCTGAGCATGCAGTTTGAACATCTGTTTTCTAGGCGTGGGTCGAGTTTTAGGTCTAGATGAAGAAGATGGAGTTGGTTTAAAATGCAAGTCTGTAGGCCTGAATACACCATCAGAAGCCGGTGCTTGCACAGCGGCTCTGGACCGATCCAAGGTAGAGACATCCACAGGTTCCATAGTCGAAGAAGCATCTCGCTGCATACCGGACGAGTGGGTCTCGGTAGAGGCCTGCGAATCTGAGGTGGCGGATATTAGGGGCTGCCTCACTGTGTACCAGCGGACTGGCGACTAGCTTAACGGAAGCGTCAGCAGTTTTGAACCTCTGCCGTCTGTCTTTATCCTTACGTTTTTTTCAGAATATCTGTAGTCGGATAGCTTACCGAAGCCATTTCTGGATAGTTATACCGAGTATCAAAATAATTTGCTGCAAATATAGCCAGATAAATAGTTTGGGGGTTGAACAAGGCACATAACCGACAGCGAGGGACGTCGTGATCTGGGCTTAAGCAAGGAATGCAGTACGAATGAAAATCTTTATGAGGTACTTGCTTTCCACAGGTAATACAATTGTTAACTTTTACTGACATTGGTTAAGAGCAGGATAAAGGATCAATGGGGTACTTAGGTTTTTTGAAGACTTCGGTTCTGAAACTCGAAAATGAAGTATGTCTATGGCTGGTCGGATCCTAATACGTCCAGTCTGGCGTCAGAGGCGTCGGGCAGTGGATAAGCCTCGACCCCTCAATCTGTCTTAGGCCCTAGACACAATGTCAAGATAAGGCCAATACCAAAACACCAAACACTCTGCACCAACAATCACCCACCAAATATGCTGACATTACAAAAGTGCCCGAAAGTATACACAACCACCCAAAACATAGACAAGGGGGGAAGAGGAAAAATTAATGGACTTCTTCAAACGGACAGGAACGTGAGACATACATCATTGCTGCAAAAAACCTGTGTGTAATCCCAAAGCTACATTTAGAGGAAGGAGGTAAATCATAAGGAAGCTTAGGAGCATATGAAGCAAAATGCAAGTAGCTGCCTCAAAAAATCATCTAGATTTAGAGTAAAGAGGAAAGTGAAAGAATTTAGAGTAATGGCCTTGAAAAATAGTAGCTGCCTCCAAAATATCCTTTAGAATTGAGGAAATGCTGTTGAAGTGGCGGCGGTAGCCTAGTGGAATGGGCCTAATCCTGCTTGGAATGAATCCCCACTGGATCAATAACAAAATGTGCTGCAGACCCAATCCACAATAGTTTTAATTTGAGTCCACTTAGCTTGCCAAAGCAACTCAACAAAAAAGAGCAAGCAACCAAAACAAGAAACCTAACTTCCCTTGGTCCTAGCCCAATGCTAGCTAGGTAAATCAAAAGTTTAAGCAAAAATCTTTTCCCCTTATTTTGGGGATCTGCAAAAAAGTAGGCCTTAGAATGGACGTGCATAAAAAGTAGGCAAAACCCTTTAGGCCAAAACAAAGGATTATAAGAGGTAACTAAGAGCACCTTATGGAAAAATCAAAAGGCTCAAAACCATAAGGGCCTGCAATTCAGAAACCCTTCTTGCAGATAGGGCCTGCAATTTAAGTCTTCTTCTTGCAAGGTATTTCAACAAAGCAGTAGTTTCTTTCAAGAGTAGGTGTTCAGCACAAAAGGCCCAACAAAGGTTTGAGATCCCAAGCAGGAGTAGGGCTCATTGAAGTCTGATATTCTTTGCTTACTAGGCTCTTGAAATGAAAGCAGGATGAAAACAATGGTGGGTCAAAAATATGAGTAAAGGCAGCGCTACAGCATATGAAGAAATATGGAAGAGAAAGACAAACCTTTGTCCAAAAATTCTAAGATATTGAAGGAGCCACTCAAATTAGGCTCAGAACTTGCCAAATTCTTTGCCAACTCAGAAAGATAAACTCTCTTCCAAAAAAAAACTCTATTTCATCCTTGTGATTACTCTTCTGGCTTCCATAATTCTTTGCAAAACTGAAAGAGGAACCTGTTGTTCTGACAGTTTCAATATGCCTATATGTTAGAGACAAGTCAGAAAGTGAGATCAATGGAGTGGAAGCTTGCCATCCCTCTGAGACAGGTCGTGAATCAGTAAATGTGGCCATGGAGGAGGCTTCTATATCAGACTCAGTCATAATGGGAAGTTGTGTGAGGCCATTTAATCTGGTTTAATCGCCAGGCTGGAGGCTTGTCTTGTCTGCTTAGCTTGACTATTGGAAGAAGAATTGAGAGCCTTTGGGAAAGGTGAGGTGGATAATTTTTGAAGAAGATTTTTCCAGAAGACCACCCAAGCATCCACCTGGAAACCTTTTTGAAGCAAAACTGCCATGCTGCTGGTTGTTTCCTTGTGCCCGAACAGATCTATGTCTGGAGTTCCCCATGACAAACTCTCAGAATCGAAACACATGAAGATGAGTTTTTTGAATCAGGATCCACTGATTTGCCTGAGTTGATTGCCTGCTGGAGTTCTGTGCTCCCGGAAGACTGCTTACCCTGAAGAGTTAGTTGCAAGCTGATTGATGGCTGGTATAAAATCACACTTTGCCTGCATAGAGGGTAAGATGTGGTTTCCCCCTTGTTTTGATGTACACAACACTTGTGTGTTGTGTGTTCTGTCAATATTAGCCTCAATAGAAGCCCTGGAATGAAGAGAGCTCCTTGCAAACTGGACTGCTAACATCTCCTTCATGTTGATATGTAGATGCTGTGATCTGGCAGGCCACTATCTTGTCTAACCAGTCAGCCACTTGTCTGCCCCCCCAATTGTTATGAGGCATCTGTCGTTAAGCGACACTCGCCTTTTGAATGTAGGTGATGACTTCTGACTAGCCAACATCTCTCCTGAGTGCACAAAATTTGGTTATTCCTGCAAGGCCATATTTGAATGACAGTGTAAAATCCTTGCAGTGCTGTGTCTCTCCATTTTTTTGAGATGCCATGAGCATACCTCCTATGCAGCAGTTTGGCATATACCAGCCAGTTAAAAGGAAAGGAAGAATCTAAAGAAGGGAAGAAGGACTGTCCTTGCTTGAGGACTGTCCTTTGAGAATGCTTGGAAGGAAGTAAGGGTTTCCAGATTGAAAGTGTCTTTTTTTGTCCGGGGTTGGTTGCTGTATTCAGTCTCACCCAGAAGCACATGTCTTGAGACAGGTACTAGACTGGACTTTATTTCTACCACAGAATACCCTTTTCATGAGCCAGATGCTCCTCAGCATTCCAAAAATGGAGTAATTTGTCTTCCTTTTTTCTTGGAGGCAGATCCAAGGCCAGATCAGGTAAGGATAGAGTCTCATTCCTGTTTAGCCTGAGCCTGAAGTCACTGGAGACAGAACCTTTGTGAGATACCCAAAGCCCAATGTAGGGCCTTCCACAGATAAAGGAGAACATAACGCAGAATTGAAAGCTCAGCATGAATGCGCTTCCTGCAACTTCAGGTGATAATGACATGATAGAAAGCCTCCTTGGAAGCCTCCTTACTTGCCAGTGATCTTTGTGTTGTAAATTAAAAGCAATACATAACATCAACATTTGAACTTTGAGTGTCAGATTTGTGACTAGGATAGGTGAGATCCAATATTGGTCTCCCTGGTTCCCTACTTAACCCACTAGGAACGAAGAGAATGTGACAGTAACTGGCAAAGGCCTCTTTGAAGTGCTCCTATTTGAATGTGGAGTAATGTGGCCTAACTTGTGAGTTTCTTTTTCTTTGTAGTGTTTATGCTTTGAAAGGAGGCAAGGATCCAAAATATGACCTGTATAAAAGGTGAATGAGGTCCTACCGGAAAAGTGCTTGGGTAATGTCCCTCAATTCTTCTTTGAAAAGTGCCTTCCTCCTTGCCAAAGTGGGAGCCAAAGAAGGCTTTGGCAGCCCCCAAAGGCAGCTGTAATTGGAGGCATTCTGGTTGGACTGACCCCTGGAGTCACCCCTGCCCTGAGCAGGTGAGACTGCCTGTTCTAGGCCCCAAGAGGCTTTTGCTCTGCCCCTACCCGCGTCTAGACCCCGTCCCTAGACTGGGAATCATAAGCAGGATATGCTGGAGGAATCCCCTACACTTTGCAGGCCAATTTCTACTAAACTTTTCTTGAAAACTTAAAGGCTCTGACAGTGCTGCATCTTGGCCTCCCATTTTTCTTTAAAACTGCTTTAAAGGCTTAACCACAGCCAGGCAAGACTGTAATGGAGCATCTAAAATTGCCTTCTTAATCTGCTCTATTAAATTCATCCTCACCCCTCAGAAGTGCCTCACGAACAACAAACCTGCAGGCAGCCCTGCGGCCACCTGCTGCACATCAAAACCGCATTGCAGGAAATCTTACCCCACCATGAACTACATCCCCATAAATCCTGCAACTCTTTACACTCAATACCTTCCATAATACACATCTACCAACCATGACAACTGTGAATCTTCTGATAATAAGGAGATAATTTTGATATTTTAACATGTCAAATGGCTCATAAGTAAAAGAGGCCTGCACCTTACGCTGCCCCCATCTCAAAGCCCTCAGAACTTTATCAGGAGGAACAGAACAAAGAACAACAGAAGCCTTAACACCTTTAGGCCAGTTTCCTGGTCTGCCCTAAAAGTCTAAAGGACTGCCTGAAAAGATGCCTTAAAAATACCAGGCTGCCTAAGGTAAATCAGGGGGCAACCTCTGCCTAAAGGCAAGAGGAGGGGTTCAGGGAAGCCTCTGCAAGCACATCCAGAACCACATCCAGAACGGGAAAAGAGGCTAAGGCTATGCTAAGCCTAAAACAAAAATTAAAACAAAAGAATCTAAGCCTTCCCCGAATCAGAAATCTTGGCCTTCCATTTGAAATGAGCTCAGTGAAAGAATCTCGAGTCTCTAAAAATCCTCAGATCGAGAAGCAGAATCAGGTAGAGAATCAGACTCTTCAATCAAAGGCTCCAGGATACTCCTCCAACAGACGAGCCGCTCAGAAAACTCAAACCTCCTGCTCCAAAATCTCTCAAGGGCAGGATACCTAGAGGGAGGCTCATCAGGGGCATAGAACCTCTAATCATAATGTCATAATCAAATCTTCTTTTCTTTCATTTGAATGTTAAGATATAGGAGATCTGAAGAACCTGGAGAACCCCACCTTGGCTACAGAGCTAGTGCCTCTCAAAGAAGCCTTGGAAACAGAGGAGAGGGAGGGGAGAAGAGAGGGAGAACAGCCACCTGACAGGCCCTTCAGCCTGGCCTACCTCCTGAGAGGACACATCTGTAATCAACCCAGTCTCTCTTGAGACTCAAAGAAACTTCAGGCAGAACCACGGCTCCAAAGGAGCCTTCTAAAGAACCGGCGTCCGGACCTGCCGGTTCTTCCAACCCTTGACTGCTGCTTTGTCTTTGCTTTTTTGGGGAGCGGGGCGTCGGAGTATCGGCGGCATTTTTATAGTAGCAGCTTCCACTCTCTGCCTGGCACACTCTCCTGCACAGGTATAGTCTTTTGTTAAATCTAGCACAAGAGGCGACATCCAACAGCGCCGCTCTCAGGCCCTAACAAAGGTATACACAAGGTATGACCTATGAGGTATCTGTCTGTTTCCTTAAGACAATATACAGTTATTCCTTTTTTTCATCAAATACTGACTGAGGCAAAAAAACAAAAAAAATTCTAGCAGACCCCTTTTGTGCTGGTCTTGGTGTCCCGACTACGACTTCTCAGAAAATTTCAAAAGCGCACCTGCAAAACAAACAACTTCTGCATGGATCGCGACGGCAAAAAGGAGGAGGAGATGTCGATTAATGCGGCATTTTTTGTACTGGCGTCCTGGCGTTCAGACTATCGCCTTGACGACCGGCGCCAAATCTCTCTTTGGTATTCGGGCCGACTGGGACAGCGGACTACCCAAGTGTTAGGACTGCAGCAATGTGGAATGAAGAACATCGAAAATTTCAGGAGTCGGATGACCGGCACATGCGAACTGCTTCTGCTTTGGGCACCGCGCAGCAAGAAAGACTGATGTAATGGCGTCGGCTGCAAGTTTTATACCCCTGATGACCTGACGTCATGGAAGAAAAGACAGCACCAGACACAGGAATCCAAGACTCTGGTATTCAGGCCGACTGAGGGCTTTCTGCAGGCACTTAACCCAAATGTGATGAGTGAAACACGAAGAACATCTCCCTGGTTTTGAAGTAGAGGAATTCCTCCGCATTCCCTGTGGCTGTTGCCTGGGGGTTTGCTTCCCCGGCGTCTGGGCTGAACTGACCTGGTGGGAGCAGGAATGAACCAGTGCTTGGAGGGGGAATGCCTGCTGAACCTTGGTGGCTGGACTTGTAGGAAATCCTTAACTGTCTGCATAGATTTCACTTTTTCTTCCATCTTTTTTAAGAGCTCCTCTGCCTTAGTGCCAAATAAGTTGTCTTTGTGCAAGGGTGCAGCCAATAATTTTGATTTAACATGGTCTGGCAAGGGCTGTTCCTTAAGCCATGCATGTCTTCCAAGAACAGAACCGGTGATTGCTGCCCTGCAAGAAGCTTCTAGGGCGTCAAAACCACACTAAGGTGTGCTTAGTCACTTGACTTGCAGAATGCATTAACTCTTGTAACACTTTAGATTCTGCACAAGCAAGAAAGGAAGACAGTTTTTGTTTAAGGAGTTCCATGATATGTTGCTGAAATTTTAGCATATGGAACTTGCAATTTAGTGCTCTAAAAGCAAGAGTAGCATACGTGTATACTTTTTACCCCATCTGTATAGTGCTCGGGAATCCCTATCCGAGGGGGTGGGATTCTTAGCAGAGGTTACTTTAATTCCTTTAGGCTCTTGAGAAATTACCTCAGGGTCAGCATTAGGGTTTTTGAAAAGAAATTTGTGAGAGTCAGGGACTCTAATACCTGTCAGGATTTCTGGGTGCAGGAGGGAGGGTGTCAGGAGTAAAACTGGATTCCAGGAAAACATCATCCATAACATCCAGGACAGGGGGAATGGCCAGAGGTCTGTGCTGTGGAAGATCCAAGAATTCTCTGAGTCTCTCTTTAAACTGAGGGTAGTCATGACATTCACATCGAAAATGCTCCCTTAAGGTATGAAGGGTTTACCCAAAGGAAAAGTTCTCGGGTGGAGGGGCTGAAGGAATGGAATCCTCTGCATCAAAATCCTCCTAAGCAGAGAGGGATTGCATGTCTTCATATTCAGATGTTCAGAGTCATCAGACTACTGTTCAGACAAAACTTCTGGGGACAGATCTCTTTTACTTTTGGAAGGGGTAGCTTCCCTTCCCCTAATAAGCATAATAAGGTCTTCTGCCATTTTAAGCATTTGAGACTGAGGCAAGGAAGCAGGTGCCTGAGATTGGGTTGTCGGTTTCTTGGGTGTGGTTCATACCCTAGGCCTTAGAAACTCGGTAGTTTTCGAAAGAATGGTAGACGCGAAAGAAGTCATTGGTTTGTGTCAAGAAACGGTAGTGCAAAGTACGTCCTCTGAAGCCGGTGTCTGCTCAGTGGGTGCGGACTCATCCAAGGGTGAGACAACTGCAGGAACCTTAGTCGAAGATGAGTTTTGCGGCATACTGAACTCCGAAAGGGTCTCAGTAGCGGCCTGCGAATCCACAGAAGTGGGCATCAGGGGCTGCGAAAGCGCCTCACTGAGGACCGAAGAACTGACGATTAGCTTAATGGAAGTGTCGTCAGTAGGTTTAGACTTGTGCGGACTCTCTTTCTTTATCTTAATGTTTTTTCAGAAGATCTGCTGTCGGATGGCTTACTGAAGCCATATCGGAATTCCAGGACTGCAAGCGAAAATATCTAGCTACAATAAGGCCCCAACGATGTATAGTTCTGGCATTAAAGCACAACAATGACGGAGAGGAATATCGTAGGCAAGTGATGCAGTAAGAATGAAAGTCTCTGTGTGATATTTGCTTTACACAGGCTTGACAACTTTCTAACATCAGTTAGTGCAAGAAAAAAGGATCCCTAACGGGGTACTTAGCTTCACAAGACTTCAGCTTCAATTCAGAAGATGAAACTCGAGTAGCGGCCAACCAGCACTCGTGTGAACTGTTTCTGCTTTGGGCTCCTCGGCAAGAAAGGCTGATGTAATGGCATCAGCTGCCTTCCTTTATACTACTGACGACCTGACGTCAGTCCTGAAGTGATGGCAACCAACGCAGAAGTACTAAGCCTCTGGTATTCGGGCCGGCCAAGGGCTACCCTGGCAGGGATAACCCAAATGTGATGACTGCAACAGTGAAACGCGAAGAACATTATTCCCTTCCAAGGAAAGCTGAAGGCATTCACTCTCCATGCTAAAGGAGTGCAATCCCTGGTGCAGAATGTGTGTAGTTGTCTATTCTGGGGGGAGACAAACAGGTCCACTTGAGGTGTGCCCCACTGGTAGACTATGTCTAGGAAGGTATCACTGTGCAACATCCATTCGTGTTGTAGAGATGATGTTCTGCTGAGCAAGTCCGCTTGCTTGTTTTCCTGAGGGGGGATGCAAGCAGCCTGTAGGAAAAGGCTGTGGTTGGCTGCCAGATCCCAGATTTGTCGGGTTATCTGGCATAACTGGTAAGCCTCTGTCCCTCCTTGTTTGTTTAGGTACTACATGACAGTTGTGTTATCTGTCACAGTGTGGAGCAGGCCTGGTTGCAAGATGGGAAGGAAAGCTTTTAGAGCCAGCAAGACAGCTGTCATTTCTCTGACACTGATGCATTGTTTTTGCTGGGCAGGAGTCCAACACTGTTGTACCCTGAAATCCTGTAACGTTGCTCCCCACCCTAGGTCTGATGCATCAGTGTGCATTGATTGGGTGGTGAGTGGGAGTTGTAAAGGAATGCCCTGGTTCTGTAAAATTTGCTGAATCCACCAATGTAGCTCTGTTTTCAGGCAGGGCAGAGGGGGGATAAGTTTGTCTAAAGGTTGTTGGCTCTGAGACCACACATTCTTTAGGTACCATTGGAATTTTCTCATGTGCATCCTTGCTAATGGGAGCATGGGAATAGTGGCTGCCATGAGACCTACAACTTGCAGATAGGTGAGATACTGAAAGTAGGTTTTGAAAATAGGAGGAGAGGGACTGCACTTTGTCTGGAGAAAGGATCTCATCAGGTCTGTCGTGATCCTGCAGCCTAGGAATACTTTGTCCTGTTAAGGAAGCAGAGAGGATTTCTGAAGGTTACACAGTGAATCCCAAGTTGTGGAGGAGAGACATGGTGAACTTGAGATGGGACTGAAGGGTGGACTCTGATTCTGCCAGAATGAGAATGTTGTCCAGTTAAGGGTAGATTTGGATGCCCTTGGTTCTGTAATACGCAATGGCTGGGGCCAAGCACTTTGTAAAAAGTCTGGGAGCCGTAGACAAGCCAAATGGCACGGCTGTACACTGAAAGTGTGAAGAGTGGCCAGTAAAGTGCAGAAACTTCCTGTGTGATGGCCTTATAGGAATGTGCAGGTATGCATCCTTTAGGTCCAGAGTGACCATGATGGCTTGGGAGGGGATGAGGGTGTAGGAGAGTTTGAAGGGAAAGTATCTTGAAGGAGGGAACCTTCAGGAACTGGTTCGGATATGATAAGTCTAGGACTGGTCTCCAAGGGCCATCCTTTTTTGGAACCAAGAAAAGACAGGAATAGATGCCTTGTCCTTCCTGTCCTGAGGGAACTGGTTCTATAGTTCCTTGAGTCAGGAGTTCTTTCAGAATGAGAGGGAATAGATTAAGCAGATTTTTTGGAGGGAAGGGGATTCTTTTTGGTTTTGGTCTTTCCTTCCAGGATAGGAAATATCCTTTTTGGATGATGGAAAGAACCCAAAGATCTGCTGCGATGGACATCCAGAAGGGAAGGCAGTGGGTAAGCCGGGTGGACAAAGGCAGTTCAGCAGGACAGTCATGCTGAAGAGAGGCCCCCCCTCTGTCTGGAAAGGGCTGCTTGGCTGGTGGCTGAGAGTTGGGGGGTCTGGAGTAAGGCTGTCTCCTGGATGCCCTGCGGGGCCTTGAAGAGGAAGGGCATGATGCTGAAGGAGTCCTTCTGACAAAGGAGATTTTTGCTGGGTAGTTCCTATAATATCTAGGGAAGGGGGGCACCAGCATATGCTTAATGTCCTCTAGTTCTTTGCTTTTCTCTTGTAAGTTTTTGAAAAGTTCTGCCAAGATTTCCCAAATAAAAGGTTGTGGTCCAGAGGAGCATCCATGATTTTGGATTTAAAATCCACTGGTAGAGGTTGTAGGCAAAGCCAGGAGTGTCTGCATAAGGCAGATGCAGAAGTTCAAAATATCTTTTGTGAGTATATGACATTAAGGCAGTATCCCACTTGAAGTACTCTTTCATTTTTGCAATAGTTTCCCCAAAGGTAATGTCCTCTGGTGGGGAATCTCCTTCAATAGTCTTCATCTGGGGGAGTAATCCACAGGTGATGCAATTTGAGACATACAGGAAATAGATTCCTCAGAAAAGGAGTAGGACTGCTCTGGTTCTTCTTCTCTCTGATGAGTAGTGATTAAAGGTAGGGAGGAAGCAGAGGCTTTCCTGGGGCTCAGCACAGGAATGTTGGTAGGTGCAAGGCCTGAGGGCCCAAGAGCCATAAAGGCCTGCATAAGTGAGTTCTTAAACGACTGCCAATCTGGATCTCCTTAAGGCATGGGGCTCAAGTGTTTAGTCTTTTGTTTTTTCTTTACTGGCGTGGGCTTAAGGGTAGGGTTAGAGACAGAGGCCAGGGCTGGAGCAGGAGAAGTCTCAGTCAACCTACCAAGTGTTGGTTCCCCCTCTATGTCGTTTATGGCCGGCGTCTGACTTAACTCCGCAGATGTGCTTTCTGTGGCTGCAGAAATGGCCTCTTCCAGAGGAACTGTTGAAGCTGATGGAGTAAACGGGTGTCCCTCGACCACCAGTACACAGCTCAGCAAGCTCCTGCCTGGTGCCCTGCAGAGTTCTACAGCAGCAGAGAGACAAGAGAGAGACTTTGGAGTGATTAAGTATAATTTTTCTGCATTTTCTTTCTGCCTTTATAGCTAATTCCGCCTAAAACACAGATTTTCTAGAGTTTCTGGGATTTAAAAAGCTTGTTTCAGCTACATATTACACTTATTTTACTGCCTGCACTTTAAACAAAGTCATTTTTGTGTTTAAATTACCTGTTTAACTGTTGTAGGCTACACACTCAAGTGTGATAGCCATTTCTGTGCATTTAAAGTGTTTTTTTATTGTATCTGCTTTATTTTCTGAAAAAAAATATATACTTGTTTCCCCGCCTTTCTAAGCTAGTATAGTCCAGTTTTCAGGTTAGTGCTGAGTTCAGGGCTGTGTTACAAGTTTCTGTGTTTGCCCATATCTTACTTGGATAGAAGGAAGTTTCTCTGTTCACTGTGACAGAGTGAGCTTTGAGCAGCCTGTCCCTGGAGAAGTGGTTTCAGCTCCGAAATTAGTAGTTTATTGGCCATTTTGGGCTAATTTCTCTTTGATTTCCCTGCTATAAAACCGGCATTTGCGAGGTTTTTGGGCTAGTATACAGCTCAGCAAGCTCCTGTCTGGCGCCCTGCAGAGTTCTACAGCAGCAGAGACACAAGGGAGGGGTTTTGGAGTGATTTAAGTATTATTTTTCTGCATTTTCTTGCTGCCTTTAGCTAATTCCACCTAAAACGCCGATTTTCTAGAGTTTCTGTGATTTAAAAAGCTTGTTTCAGCTACATATTGTACTTATGTTACTGCCTGCACTTAAACAAAGTTTACTGGCCATTTTGGGCTAATTTCTCTCTCTTTCATTTCCCTGCTATAAAACCCGCATTTGTACTCTTCAATTTTTCCCTTGGAACTAGACAAACTTTCAACTTAAGCACTCAAACCATTCACTTCTCATCCCGGCACTTGCTCAAAACTCATAGCAAGCACTAATAAACCTTAGCACTAGACCCCCCCCCTATACTGTAGAGAAGGACAAGGCTCTCTATTCGACCTTACCAGCCAATCAGTAAAGCAGTTCACTGTACCTATCCAGGCATGTCCAAAGGGAAGTTTCAGGTGGACTCTCCGGTCCAACTGGTGAATCTGAGCATTTTGAGGCAATGTTACTATTGCCTCATGTACACAGACAACCCTCTCCTCCGCCCACCAAACACTAATACATGCGAGAGATGCAATTATACAGCCAAACTGGAGGCTACGCTCTCTCAACCAAAGATTGGACCAGGCAGTCAAGAGGAGAAGGGAATTACTTGCATCACACCACCAGTCTCACATAGACCTATGAAACCAGCACTGGCAAAAAACACACATAAATACATGAAAACATACTCAGAGGCTCTAAATAAAAATCTGCAAAAGCAACAGAGACCTCCAAAGCAGACATCCAAGCAACCTCCACCCCCCCCAACACAAACCATGAAACACATACTTCACAAAACCAGTGTGCCATGCAATCATAGCCCTTATGGCAAAATAACATATCCAACACACTAGTAATAGGTGACTCTATAGTCAGGCACACAGACGCCCCACTCACTAGGCTGAACAAAAAGAAGGTTACTGTTAGCTGCCTGTCGGGTGCCAGGATCTGCCACATAACACAAGCACTCGGGTCACTCCAGAACAAGTACAAATATGACTCTGCTATTGTCCATGCTGGTGTGAATGACTTGAGCCGTACCTCCCTGGACTACATGAAAAGAGACATGGAGGAGCTCTCTGATCACGTAGTCCAGGCCAGTATGACCCTGACCCTGAGTAGCATCCTGCCCTCACCAAGAATGATACCACAGTATAAAGAAAAAAATGACCAATTTCAACAATTGGCTAAGCTTCTGGTGCCATTCAAAGGGGATCCAGTGTCTGTCAGCCAGGGATGACATGCTCGACAAGCCACGCTGCTTCACTAGAGATGGCATGCACCTGTCACCCTTAAGCTTTCGAATACTGGCCAAGGCTCTTGCCACCCCCATACTGCCTTTGTTAGGCAAGGCTCAAAAGACAAACCCACCACCGTAAATAGCACAAGTGGGTAAAGCTACTCAATGCTAGAAGTCTAAACCTCAAAATGCATGCAGTCGAGGCACTCTTCAGTATGGAGAAAATCGATATATGTGCAGTAACAGAAACCTGGTTTAATGCTCCAGAGAGCACCCCAGCACTACCAGGCTACAACTCATACCATACATTTTGGCCACAAAAGCTGGACCGAAATACAAAAGGTGGGGGAGTATCCATATTCATCAAGGATACCCACGAAAAGGTGGGGGAGTATCCATATTCATCAAGGATACCCACGCCTCCAGGTTAGTGGCACAGCACGATGCTTCAGAGATCATCCATGTGCAACTAACAATGAGCAAAACTGCTATTCAAATTAAAGCTTGCTACAGATCACCCATCATGTCCCAGGACCCCCACTCCGCATTCCTGGAAGGTATGCATCTCCAACAGTCTACCAAGATACTAATTAAACTCAGGTCACCTGGGCTGTAGTCAGGATTTTCTCATTATACCACCGGAGTGGTTGCACTATATGCCAGATTATCAATATTTTTGAAAATGAAGTGATTTAGTTGTATATTTTATTGATGATTTGATTTCTTTTTGCATGCAAAAGGGACTCAATTACTGAATGATTCTGTTTTTCAGTGTTGTTAATTCTAACAGATTTGGTATTCATTTGAGTTTTATAATTAGAGACACTTTTTTATTTAATCTTACACTATGGGAAGGTTTCCTTAAAAAATGGTGGAATGTTGTACAGAAAACTTTCTAGTAATTGTGTGTTTTACATGAAAACTACCATCATTTGACATGTACAGCACTCAAAACCATTACCAACCTCAAATCCTAATACACCCTAAACACTCTAAACTCCCAAACATCTCAGTACCAAAAATGTTTCACACAAGAATCACATACGCATAACAACCAGACACAACTTCATTACCTCACTGTTATCGTTTTTATACTCTGTCACCTCATACTATGGTCCATTATAATCCACCAATCCCCCTCAGCAAAACACTATCCCACCCAAATACTACACTAAACTGTATAACACCACCCTCCCTTTTCAACACTAACCACATAGATTACCATACAAGGAAATTCCAACCTCTAGCATACTCAATCTCAGGCCTCTCAAAAATGCACCACACTTCAAAACTAGCTTGCCAAACTCCTGCTATGCATTATTAAGCAGTTAAACTGCTCTGGGGATATTCACCTTAATCCAGGTCCCATTTCCCCTCACAGTATGGTAAACAGCCCTACCACAAACAAACATGGACTATTATTTCAGAGAAACAAGTCTTCCCTTCTGCTCCTTTGAATTTAAGTAGTATTGCAAATAAGGTTCATGAGTTGCATGCCCTACTCTCCCACTACTCTTCTGACACTTTACTATTAAAAAAAACTTGGCTAAAACCTGACAATAGCTGCAACAAAATCACAACCCCCAAATACAATATCCTTCGTAAAGACAGTATAATCAAAAGGGGTGGGGGAGTAGCATTCTTATACAAAGATCACCTAATACTGGACTATTTAGATCTAACCATCCCCAATTTTGATAATGCATAACTATCTTTGTAAAAATGCAAAATAAACCCAAAGAAACACATCAACATCATTGGAGGTTACATCCTGCCAAGAAACAATATTAGCACGCAAGAAAAAAACATTAGACTGGATGTCTAACTCCCTTCCACAAGAAACCATCCTGATGGGTGACTTCAATATTGACTGGCTCAACTGCTTCTCTCAAAATCCAACTTCCCATATTAAAACCCATGGGTTCGCCCAACTCATCACTTCACCCACAAGGACTGACAAAACTACCAAAATACAGTCTATCCTAGCCAGGATTCTGGTCAGCAACCTCACCCTGACAACCTGAGCGACCGTCAGCCAACCTTCTTCCTTAGAACCCATACTCATCAAACTAAGGAAACCACCTAACACCTAATTAGGAGGAAAACAAACTAACCCCAACAGGTTCATCTCCGCTCTAAAAAGCTGCAACTGGGAGCAACTAAGGCAGCTACCCCTAGACGAAGTGTTGACTACTTCAACACCACCTTCTTAGATTTACTAAATTGCCATGCACCCCCTAGAATCATCATGGTAAAGGCCGACTATGCACCATGGCTAATAAAAGAATGCAGATCCCTACTCAAGGCCAGAGACAAAGCATGGCTAAAATATTACAAAAACAAAACCCAAACTGCAAAACAAACACTTTTAGAACTACAAAACAAAGCCAAAAAACTTGTAACAATAGACAAATCAGTTGCTACCACTATATCCAGAAAAAAAACACCACAATAACCCTCTAAAGTTCTAGACCGCAGTTAACAACATACTTTTGCCAGGTAAATCATGGGATTTTTTTTTAACAAGACTAAACAATCTTGACTTTGTTGACAGTGGGGTATTTATAACCATTGACGTTAAAAATTTATACAGTGTCATACCACACAAGTTAGCTCCTGAATGGTTCCTGTGATTACCTTCTGGAGAAAGGGATAACCCAAAAACAGGTTAATGTATATGAACACCTACGTGAGACTGTTTTACACAATAACTATCTTATTTGATAACGAGTTTTTTCTGCAAGTGGAAAGGGTGTCAATGGGCTCTGCCTGTGGCGGTCTTTACGCTGTGGTCATGCTCTAATGGGAGAAAAAGTTCTTGTTAAAATCACCCTATTTTTCACATTGTAAATGTTATATGCGGTTTTTGTATGATATTTTTATTTATTGGACAGGACTAACTGAAATGATAGATGAGTTTTTAGAGTACGTAAATAATTTAACCACATTTTTAAAACTCAGACATACTACTGGCATTGAGGAAATTTCCTACTTAGATGTTAAGCTAATAAAAGACATACAACAAAGTTTTTAAATCAGAGATATTCAGGAAACCCACATATTCAAATAGTTTCTTACGCTAAGAAAGTTCCCACTCTTATAAACAAAAAAAAGCAGTGGTGAAAGGGTAGTTTGTAAGGGCTGCAAAATGGTCACATTCTTTGATAGATTTTTAAATGAGTGTGATATTCTAAAAGGAATGCTTTTAAGCAGGGGGTATCATAGGCTCATAGGTAGGTACTAGGCTATCGGCCCAAGGGCCTACGTAAGCCTAGCCAGCAAGGTACCATAGCTTATGCCACCCAAGAAAGTTATTTTCCTGTGCCACTGTCCAGCAGAGACACAGAAGTGATCCCAGGGGTGTATTTCCTATTTCCCATCCACTCAGCAAGATTTTTCTTGAAGAGTGCTAATGAAGAACTTTGCTTGACATAGATGGATAGCTTGTTCCAGAGTATAGGACGTCTCTAATCCCTCTAATTTAGTGAATTACGTTATACTTAAAGTAGCAAATAAATGTGAAAGGGGACATTTTTGCCCCTTCTGAACCAAGCAAGAAAACCATGGCAACATCATTGTTAACAATACGGTCTTAGGTAATATCGACAACTTGAATGTTGATAGACTTAGTGGTTTGGATAGAGGGTCTCCTGAAATAAAAGACAACTTTAATATTGCATTTGTTACAACATTTAACAGTTCAAGTAGGGGTATCATGGATATACTCTTTAAGAACTGGATGGTGATGGCAAGCAATAGGGAAATTAGAGAGTCTGTAGGTGAGACCCCCATTATTGTTTATAGAAAGGGTAAAAGCTTGAAAATTTTTTTTAGAAACAACCTCTAAGGGATGATTGAATGGCAATATGAGTAAGTGTGGTACCTGTAATTATTGTCCTTATATTACGGAAGGCACCAGCTTTAACGTGAATGACTAACATAAAATTAAACAAAAGATGTTCTTGTACCACTGAGAAAGTAGTACATTGTGCATTTTGCTTAAAATGTCCCTGTTTTTATATTGGAAAAATGGAGAAAAAACATGAAGAACCGCATTTATGAACATCTGGAAGAGAGAAAAAATGCATTACCAAAGCATTATACAGAATTTGTGGAGCATAGTTTTAAATTTGCTATCATCGAAGCTCTTGAAACAGATAAAAGGGGTGGCCCCTGGACATTAATACTCGAAAAACATGAGGCGCTTTGGCAAAATAAAACAAATGCCACACAGTGGCCATGCCTAAATGACTCATTGTCATTGGCATGTTTCCTAAAACTGAAAGCCTTAGACAGATGAGGTTTGGGGCTTTTATAAAAGGAAGGTAATCGTCTTTTATCTTAAGTCCTTTATTCATCGTATGCATCATTCATTGTCCTTTTATTTCATGCTGCTAGGATAGCTGCTTTTATTTAAGGCTTTATGTATGCGTTTTAGACTAGTTATTTACGGTAGTGGAAATGTGAAATACTTTAAAATATTTTAAAAAATATTTATATGTTTACATTTTTACACGATTGTTAAATTAATTGATGTATAGACTTGCACTTCTAAAGTTAATGTGAGATGGATTTATTCAGTATATATACATATATTGTTGGCTGTGATTGTTGGCTGGTTTGTTGCAGTGATTAGGGGGCATGTTATTGAATTATTGCATTCAAGATGATAATATAAAAAGCAGTTGCATGGTTTGTCATTGCATTTTGAAAAAGTCTCTAAATAAGCAGAGATGAAAGCGTTTAATTTACTGATTTTTTGTTTTGCTTTTGCTTCATTTTAAAAGTGGTACTGAGTAAAATACTTTTTAACGGACTTGGCTTTACAGTATATTTATTGTGATTCCTAAATCTGCTAAGTGCCTTTTGGTATCTATCAGTCGTGTTTGTTCATGTTTTTGTGGAGAACTATGAGAATACAGCAACTCAATTCAATAAATACTTTACAGAAACTATACAAGCCCTTCCAAATTCTCATGGCATCTCCAACAACTCTGTCCATATCACACCCCAGCAAAACACCAGCTCCCAATGTAGTACAAATTACTTTTCATTACACCCAGTGTCTGTTAATACCATAAAAAGCTAATGAAAAACTAAAGTCAGTCACCCTCACAGCAGGCAACCTCCCTACTAACTTTCTGCAAATCGCAGCTGAAGCATACTCGGTTGCCATACTCAAACAGATCTGCATCAGAGTGCGTTGTTCCAAATATTTGGAAAATCTCCCACATTCTACCTCTACACAAAGGAGACAATTCCATAGAACTTCCCAGCTCCACGAAGTCTTCTCTTCAATTTTTCCCTTGGAACTAGACCAATGTCCAACTTAAGCACTCAAACCATTCATTTCACAGCCGAGCACTTGCTCAAAACTCACAGAAAGCACTAATTAACCCTAGCACTAGACCCCCCCTTATACTGTCCCGAAGGACAAGGCTCTCTATTCGTCCCTACCAGCCAATCAGTAAAACAGCTTTCACTTTACCTATTCAGGCATGTCCAAAGTGCAGTTTCAGGTGTACTCTCCAGTCCAACTGGTGAATCTGGGCATTTTGAGGCAATGTTACAACTGCCTTATGTACACAGACAACCCTCTCCTCCTACCACCAAACACTAATATATGCAAGAGATGCAGTTATACAGCCAAACTGGAGGCAAAGCTCTCTCAACCAAAGACTGGAACTGACAGTCAAGAGGAGAAGGGAAATACTTGCAACACACCACCAGTCTCGCATAGACCTATTAAACCAACACCGGCAAACAACACACAAATACACAAAAACATACTCAGAGGCTCTAAATAAAAATCTGCAAAAGCAACACAGACCGCCAAAGCAGAAATCGAAGCAACCTCCACACCCCATCACAAACCATGAAAAGTACAGTTGTGTACCTACCATAAATGTAGATGTTAGAGTGTATTCACTGTTACAGTCATTACTCTTGGGCTATCCTGCTATGCTGGCAGGCTACCCTCAGTCGGCCAGAAATCCAAAGTCTAGGTCCGGCGTCAGTTGCTGTCGCTTCTTCCCTGACGTCAGTGTGCCAGGGGTATAAAAGATGCAGCCGACACCATTTTCTTCATTCTTATGCCAATAAAAATGCATGTACAAAAATAAAATTTCCTTCATCTACAAGCAAATACACCAAATAGGTTGTATAGGATAGAGAAGTGCAGATAGACCCAGCAAAGAAAAGGGGGATGGTGGGTGGGTAACCTGGACTGCAACAGTGAATACACTCGAACATCTACATTTATGGTAGGTACACAACTGTACTATGTTCATCGTGTTTCACTGTTGCAGTCATTACTCTTGAGTTTAATCCCAAAGCTGAGGATGGGTGGCTGGGCTAAATAGGATTAGGAGAGGCTATGAGGCCCTGCAGGACTGCAGTGGCAAAGCCTGCTCTGGACTTAGAGTAGAGAGGTAAGTGATAGTGCTTTGTGAAGGTGTGCACTGAACTCCAGGTTGCAGCCTCTAAGATATCTTTGGTTGGTACTCCTCTGAGGGAGGCTGCTGAAGTGGCTGCTGCTCTGGTGGAATGAGGCCTAATGCCCTTAAGCACTGATTTGCCATGTTGAGAATAGCAGAAACGGATGCAATGGCCTATCCATTTAGAAATGGTCTGTTTTGAGATTGCCTTTCCTTGTGATCCCGCAGCATATGACACAAAGTTGCTCAGTCTTTCTGAAAGCTTTAGATCTGTCCAAGTAGAAGCATAGCTGCCTGTGTATGTCCAAAGAATGCAGAATTTTCTCACCCTTGTTCTGTGGATTTGAATAAAAGGTAGGAAAGTGAATGGTTTGGTTGAGGGCCACACTGGACACCACCTTAGGCATAAATGTAGGGTTTTGTCCTCAGAGAAACCCTGTCTGGATGAAAGGTTCCACAGCTATGAGTGCTTGTAACTCCGAGACTCGCCTTGCAGAGGTCATTGCTAGGAGCAGAGCTGTTTTCCAGGATAAGAATTTTATATCTGCTGTTGATGCTGGCTCAAAAGGAGGCAGTGTGAGTTTTTCCAAAACATAATTGAGATCCCAGGCCGGAATAGGTGCTCTCCTTGGAGGCCTAATGTTTTTGGCCCCTCTGAGGTACTGCCTTATTAAAGGATGAGAAAAGATAGGTGGTTCCGCATTGTAATGGACTGAAATGGCAGAGGCATGAATCTTAATTGATGAGAAAGAAAGGCCTTTGTTCAGCATCTCAGGTACTGTAAAATCTGTGGGATATTTGGTACACACATGTCAATGCCTTGTTCCTGGTTCCAAGCACAGAATCTCTTCCATTTCTCTGCATAAGATTTTCTGGTACTGGGCCTCCTGGCCTCCAAGATAACTTCCAAAACAACTTTTGAAAGAGGAGTGTTCTGAATGGCTACATTATCCGCCATGCTGCCAGATTTAAGGTCCTGAGTTGGCTGTGCAGGATCTGATTGTTTTGTTGGGTCAGCAAGTGAGAAGTTTGAGGCAATATCCATGCTGGACCTTGAGACAAGCTCTTTAGGATTGGGTACCAGTGCTGGCGTGGCCAGTCTGGTGCAATCAGTATCATTTTTGGCTTCTCTTGTCTGACCTTTAGGAGTACCCTGGGAAGGAGAGGCAGCGGAGGAAAGGCATATACTGTTAGATTTTTCCAGCTGAAGGATAGGGCGTCCACTTTCCATGCTTGCTTGTGATAAATCCTTGTGCAAAATCTCTGCAATTGGGGCAGTTGTGAGGGGAGGCAAATAGATCTAGGTTTGGGCATCCCCATTTCCTTATTATCATGCTAAATACTTGTGGATCCAGTTTCCATTCGTGGGGATCCATGAGGTTTCTGCGTAGTTTGTCTGCCAGAGTATTTGTTTTTCCTGGCAGGAATTGTGCTTGCAGGTGAACTTGAAAAGCCAATGCTGTGCCCCATAAGGTCATTGCTGGTCTGCAGAGGGGGTAGGAATGTGTACCTCCCTGCTTGTTTATGTACCACATGACCGTAGTGTTGTCTGTCTTTATTAATAACTGTCCTGGATGAAGCAGGTCCTTGAAAGTTGTCAGGGCATTTTGAACAGCTAGCATCTCTTTTTGATTGATGTGAAGATGCATCTGGTTTGCAGACCATTAGCCCTGAATACATTTTCCTGCCATATGGGCCCCCCAGGCATAATCTGATGCATCCGTTGTCAGTGTCTGTCTAGCTGTGGGTAGACTGAATGGCAGACCCTTGTTGTGGTGACAGGCTTCTGCCCACCATCGAAACTCCTGTTACAGGCAGAGAATGAGTGCAATTACTGTCTCCAGGCTGTGGCAATGCTGAGTCCAAACACTTTTTAGATACCATTGTAGTTTCCTCATATGCAGTCTGGCATATGGAATTAGTAGAATGCAGGATGCCATGAAACCCAAGGCCTGCATGATTTTCCTTGCAGATAAGTGTTTTTTTGTTGCTAATTTCTTGAAGTAGTCAGATGCTTTTGTTTGTCTGGCATGAGATAAGCCATCTGGGCAGTTGTATTTAAGCTTGCACCAAGGAATATTATCTCTTGAGAGGACACTAGTTTTGATTTCTTTTTGGTTACTGTGTACCCTTGGCCAATTAGTAATCTTTTTGCAAATGCCAGATGCTTTAGAAGAATATCTTTGTTCTCTGCTTGAATTAGGGAGTCGTCCAAGTAGGGATATATTTGAATTCCTTTTTGTCTGCAAAACGCAATTACTGGTGCCAGGCATTTTGTGAAGACCCTGGGTGCAGTAGATAAGCCAAAGGGCAGTGCAGAGAATTGGTAATGCATTGAGCCAGCTATGAATCGGAGGTATCTTCTGCAAGACTGTCTGATTGGGACATGCAGGTATGCCTCTTTTAGGTCCAAAGTTATGAAATGCAAAATCGAACAGACGCTTAATAGTGCGTTGGTTAAATCTAGCACAAAACCGACAGCTAGCAACGTTGTGATCAGGGCCTAGGCAAGGAATACAGTAAGAGTGAAAATCCTTATGAGGTATTTGCTTCCCACAAGAAATACAATTGTTAACTTTTTCTGACATCAGTCTGGAGCAAGAAAAAAGTTTCCCCAATGGGGTACTTCGCTTTAATGAAGACTTCGGTTATGAAATTCGGATTTGAATATCTCAGGAGTCGGCCGACCGGCACTTGCGAACTGCTTTTGCTTTGGGCACTGCGCGGCAAGAAAGATTGAAGAAAATGGTGTCGGCTGCATCTTTTATACCCCTGGCGAACTGACGTCAGGGAAGAGGCAACAGCAACCGACGCCGGACCTAGACTTTGGAATTCTGGCCGACTGAGGGTAGCCTGCCAGCAAGATAACCCAAGAGTAATGACTGCAACAGTGAAACACGATGAACATCACATACTTCACATAATCAATGTGCCACGCAATCACAGACCTTAAGGCAAAATAACATACCCAACACACAAGTAATAGGCGACTCTATAGTCAGGCACAATGATGTCCCACTAATTAGACTGGACAAGGAGAAGGATACAGTTAGCTGCCTGTCGGGCGCCAGGATCTGCCAACATAACACAAGCACTCAGGTCACTCCAGAACAAGTACAAATACGACTGTGTCATTGTCCATGTTGGTGTGAATGACCTGAGACGTACCTCCCTGGACTACATGAAGAGAGACATGGAAGAGCTCTCTGATCACGAAGCCCAGGCCGGTATGACCTTGAGTAGGATCCTGCCCTCACCAAGAATTATGCCACAGTACAAAGAAAAAATGATCAATTTCAATAATTGGCTATGTTTCTGGTGTCATTCAAAGGGGATCCAGTATCTGCCTGCCTGGGATGACATGCTTGACAAGCCACGTTGCTTTGCAAGAGATGGCTTGCACCTTTCACCCTTAGGCTTCTGAATACTGGCCAAGAATTTTGCTGTCCCCATAGTGCCTTTTTTAGGCAAGGCTCAAAAGACAAACCCACCGCCGTAAATAGCACAAGTAATCAAAAGCTGAGGGTAATGCTACTCAACGCCAGAAGTCTAAACCTCAAAATGCATGCACTCCTCAGTATGGAGAACATCGATATCTGTGCAGTAACAGAAACTTGGCTTAAGGCTCCAGACAGCACCCCAGCACTACCACACTATAACTCATACCATACTTTTTCGGCCACAGAACCCAGACTGAAACACAAAAGGCAGGGGTGTATCCATATTCATCAAGGACATCCACACCTCCAGGTTAGTGGCACAGCACGATGCCTCAGAGATCATCCATGTGCAACTAACAATGGGCAAAACTGCAATTCAAATTGTAGCTTGCTATAGATCACCCACCATGACCCAGGACCCCCATTACGCGTTTCTGGAGACCCTGTAAAATATGAAGGTCCTACCAAACACCCTAATACTGGATGATTTCAATTACCCAAACATTAACTGGGAGAACTACTCAAGTACTAACTCTCTTGCCCAACGCTTCCTAGAATTTATAAACTCGAACACCCTGGATCAACTGGTCAACACCCCCACCAGAGGTGACAACATATTGGACCTGGTCATCACCAACATGGGTGACTGGTGTTCCACACTGGAGGTCAACCCCTTGCTGGTTAGATCAGACCATAGACTAATCACTCTGGATATCCACATTCCGCCCCCACCCCCAATCAAGGAAACCACCGTGATAAACTTTTCAAAAGCAAACTTCACGTTACTCAAGACCAAGGTGGAAAGGTTCACAGCTCCCATGCTAAAGGACAATGCTGTCCAAGCTGCTGAATCCCTTACAAAGGTACTCTAGGAGCACCTGCAAGAATGCATGGATCGCGCTATCCCAAGCAAAACCAAGACTCACTCCTCCAAGAAAAGTAAACCAGTCTGGTGGACCCCTGCCATAAACAAGCTATACAATAGGAGGAGGAAACTAGTACAGAAGAGTAAAATCCCAAGAAGGAAAGACATCCCTGATCAGTATCAGCAAGAAACTATGATCCCTCATAAAATCATCCAAGGCTAGCTTCGAAAGAAAAATTGCCAAGGACTCCAAAATGTTCTTCAGCTATTTCAAGTACTTAAGTGGAAACTCTCAGATCTACTCTGAGTTAGTGCAGAATGACACAAAATACACTGAACCGACTGACATTGCCAACATTCTGGCAGACAGGTTTGGTGCAAACTTCACCCCCTAAAGGGCCCATAACCATACCAGAAGAATGTACAGCCCCGGCAATCACTGACACACAGCTTAAAACAGCCCTAACCAAAGCCAAAAACACAGCTTCAATGGGATCGGACGGTGTCCCAGGCTGTGTCTTACACAAGCTCCAAAATTAACTAACCCCCTCACCTAAACACACTGTTCAAACTCAGCCTCTTTACAGGCTATGTACCCATAGAGTGGCACACAGCAACAGTTATCCCACTCCACAAAGGTGGAGCCACAACGGAGCCAGGGAACTATTGCCCTATAAAAGCCTGATTAGCCTGGTCTGCAAGGCTATGGAGCGCATCATCATGGAACTCATTAACAGAGAGACTAGGAACCTCCAAACATTGGACTCTACCTAGATTGGCTTTGTTAAGGGCAGATCATACCTCCTAAACCTGGTAGACTTCTTTGAGACAGTTACCAAGGCTTTAGACGAGGGAAGGGAGATCCTCACAGCCTACCTAGACCTTGCAAAGGCTTTCGACACCATTCCCCATTCTGATATTATAGACAAACTCACCAGCCTTAACATAAATCCCTACATAACGAGATGGGTTGCCAATTGGCTCACGGATAGAACCCACACAGTGAGAGTTGCAGGCTCTAGGTCTGACTCTAAACCAGTTACAAGTGGTGTCCCAAGGGCTCAGTCCTGGGACCTCTCCTGTTCGGTATATACTTCTCAGAGGTACAAGCAAGCACAGGAGGACTACAGCTGACCAAGTTCGCAGACGACTGCAAACTGGGAGCCATAATTGACTCTCTGGCTGATACAGACATACTCCAGAAGGGTCTCACTAAGACGGATACCTGGTGTCAAAATTGTGGCCTCAAGCTAAATGCCAAAATGTGCATAGTCATCCCCTTTGGAAAAAACAAAGTACCCACGAACTACCACATATGTGGTAGTCCCCTAAATGCAAAACATGTAATAAGGGATTTGGGGACTCAAGTAGATAGTAATCTCTCCTTTGATAATCATATTGCCAAGGTGCATAGAAAATCCTTCTATGTGGCCCACCTAATCACAAAAGGGTTTGCATCTAGAACAAAAGAAGTTATTGTGCCCCTCTACTCATCAGACCCATCATAGAGTATAATGTCTCATTTGGGATGGACCTTACAAGACACCTGCAACAGCTGGAAACACCACAGATGTACCTCACCAAGAGGATTACTGGCCTCCAACAGATGCCCTATGCAGCCCGACTGAAGAAACTCCAGCTGTACTCTGTTGCATACCGCTTACTCAGTGGTGATCCCTGCCGGACATACAAGGCCATGTCCAACCCAGAATTGATGGACATGCTCCAGATAAAAAAAAAAAAAACTCCCCGAGAGCCACATGCTATAGGGATCTAAACCTCACCACAATGATAAATAGGACGTGCTGGAGGGATATATTCCTGTCCCAGAGACTCCCCCATGCTTTGGAACAGGATTCCAATCTACATTAGGCAGAGCCCCTCACTAGCACTCTTCAACAGAAACCTTGACAAGTGGATGGGAAACAGAAAATTTACCCTGGCGATCACTGCAGTGGCTCTGCTGGACAGAGGCACAGGGAACTAATGGCTCTGCTGGTCAGAGGCACAGGGAACTAATCTAAGAGGATGGCGAAGGCCAACACATTCTGGCTAGGCTTATAGATGCCCTCAGGCAGATAGCCTAGTACTTACCTATGAACTTACTAATTATCGTCCAATTGCCATTCTGTCACTCCTATCTAAAATCCTAGAGAGAATCATACATACCCAGCCCATGGACTATCCTCACACTCAAACTACTTTCAGATATCCAACATGGTTTTCGCCCCTTTCACAGCATCACCACAGCCCTAATGTCCTTCACTAACACAGTAAACCACTACAGAAACAATGGACAATTTGTATTTGCCATATTTTTGGATTTGTCCAAAGCCTTTGACATGGTTAATCACAAAAATATATACTCAAGTACGATGCACAGTGTAAATGCTTGAATACTATGTTTCATTTCAATCAAATTGTAAATATTCTTGTAGGATGCATGATGCATTGTTACCTCTATAGAACTGTACTTACTGTTCATCATCATGTTGGCTGCATGACGTACTGTTATTTCTATGGAATTGTATTGTTCATCATTATGTAACCACTGCTTGTGAACATTGCCATACTTTCTCATATCTTTGTATTTCTTCTCTACATGTATGTTATTATTACAAGTGGAGCCTTTCTCCCCGGGCCTCCACTAAAAAAGGACCTACATGTCCAGTCAGACCTTCCCAGTAAATAAGTGTAAAATAAATAAATAAAATAAAATGTCCTCAAGGCCTTGTTGTATAAAGTATTAGTAGGTATCAGGCATTCATGCACCTACTGACAAGAATTTTTTGCCAAAATCTGCTAGAACAGTTTTTATGTATTAAGGGCTTATTCCCATGTTGATGGTTATTTTAAAATATGCAATATGATGAGCTCTTTCTTTGTAACAATTCTGATTCTTTACATAGTACGTTGATTGTTGAGAAGTTTGGCTTTTGTGTCTTAGATAATGTTTTTACATCAGAAGGTATGTGGTACTGTCAGAAAGGGATGGAAGTTACCCAAATGCCAACAAATTAGAATTTCTTGGTATACAGCTGGCACCTCGGCATTCGTGAAAATCTACTGCCAATCATTAGCGGACCAGAGTTCTGCTGTGGCGACCCCTAACTGGGAAAAGCTGAAAGACAACAACAGTCATTTCAAAAAATATGTGAACACTCCTGTGGTTATGAATAACCATGTGGGTACCTTAATATATGTCACAGCTGTTCATGTCATGACAAGGAACTACTTGTTTAGTTGAGTTCAACATTTGTAGGACTTTTTCATGACAGTGTTGTATATCAAGAAATGTCCTTGTGGTCTCACCTACACTGGTGAAACCAATTATATTTCAGGTTCATACTCAAGAAGAGATTAGAGATTTATTTTTAAATAAGAAAAAAGTCCTGTTACTTTGTATTATGCAGGGTAGCACTGTTCAAATCCTTTAGGAAAGAGATATGTATTTTTTTCAATGATGTGGACAGCCAATTAGGAGTGGTTGGATTTTTAAACAAGTCCTACAGCAAAAGGAAGCCACTTTCATTACAAATTTCATGTTATCTACGTCAGGCCTGAAGAATTATACAGATATGAAGGATTTATTAAATTGAGAAGTCTAAACCTCAAGATGCACGCCCTCGAAGCCCTTCTCAGTATGGAGAAATGCAAAACATGTAATAAGGGATTTGGGGACTCAAGTAGATAGTAATCTCTCCTTTGATAATCATATTGCCAAGGTGCATAGAAAATCCTTCTATGTGGCCCACCTAATCACAAAAGGGTTCGCATCTAGAACAAAAGAAGTTATTGTGCCCCTCTACTCATCAGACCCATCATAGAGTATAACGTCTCATTTTGGATGGACCTTACAAGGCACCTGCAACAGCTGGAAAGACCACAGAAGTACCTCACCAAGAGGATTACTGGCCTCCAACAGATGCCCTATGCAGCCCGACTGAAGAAACTCCAGCTGTACTCTGTTGCATACCGCTTACTCAGCGGTGATCTCTGCCTGACATACAAGGCCATGTCCAACCCAGAATTGATGGACATGCTCCAGATAAAAAAAACACTCCCCGAGAGCCACATGCTATAGGTTCATAGGTTCATACTAGGCTATCTGCCCTAGGGCATTTATAAGCCTAGCCAGAATGTGTTTGGCTTTCGCCACCCATTTTAAATTAATTTTGCTATGCCCTTTTTTTTTGAGGTTAGTATACTGTGCCTCTGTCTAACAGTGACACAGAAGTCATACCCGGGGTAAACCTACGATCTCCCATCCACTCATCAAGATTCCTCTTGAAGAGAGTCAATGAGGGACTCTGCCTAACCTGGACTGGGATTTTATTCCAGAGTGAAGGGAGCCTCTGGGTTATGAATCTGTCCCTCCAGCATGTCCTATTTATTTCAGTGCTGAGGTTCAAGTCTCTTTGTGTAGCTCGATGGGATTTGGATTTTCTGTGGTGCAGCAGGTCCATTAGTTCCGGGTTGGACATGGCTTTATCACGTCAGGCACAGATCGCCTCTGAACAGGTGGTATGCCACTGAGTAGAGCTGGAGTTTCTTTAACCGGGCAGCATATGGCATCTGTTTGAGCCCTTTGATCCTCTTGGTGAGGTACTTTTGAGGTCTTTCCAGTTGCTGCAGGTGTCTGTTAAGGTACATCCCAAAAGGGGCATTGTACTCAATTATGGGCCTGATGAGGGATGAGTAAAGAGGCACGATGACCTCCCTGATCTAGATGTGAATCCCTTCATGATTAGGTGGGCTATATAAAATGTTTTTCTAACCACTTTGGCCGTGGTTGTCAAATGAGAGAATGCTATCAACTTGGGTCCCCAGGTCCCTAATTACTTCTTCTGTACTTAATGGATTACCACCTATGTGGTAATTTGTGGCACTGTTTTTGCCAAAGGGGATGACTATACACTTTTGGCGTTTAGTTGAGGCCATGGCTCTGGCACCAGTTGTCTGTTTCTATGAGGCCCTTTTGGAGGATGCTTGTGTCGGCTGGGGAGTCGATTATGGCCCAGTTTGCAGTCATTCATGAAGCATCCTTGGTCAGCCACAGTCCTTCCGTGTTGGCCTGTACTCCCAGAAATATATACTGAACAAGAGAGGTCCCAGGACTGAGCCTTGTAGGACGCCACTTGTAACTGGTTTGGAGTCTGACATGGCTCCAGCAATTCTAACCATGTGGGTTCTGTCCTTGAGCCAGTTTGCAACCCATCTAGTGACATAGGGGTTTATATTTAAGCTGGTGAGCTTATCTATAATGCCCGAGTGGGGTATTGTATTGAAGGCTTTTGCGAGGTCCAGGTAGGCTGTGTGGACCACCTTCCCCTCGTCAATGGCCTTGGTGACTGTTTCAAAGAAATCAACCAGGTTTAAGAGGCAGGATCTGCCCTTAAAGCCTAACTGGGTAGGATCCAGTGTCTGTAGGTCCCCAATATCTTTATTTATGAGGTCCATAATTATCCTTTCCATAGCTTTGCAGACCAAGCTAGTCAGGCTTATGGGGCGATAGTTTCCAGGATCCGTTGAGGCACCACCTTTGTGGAGAGGGACCCCAGTTGCTGTACGCCACTCTTTGGGTACATATCCTGTAGTAAGGCTGTGATTGAACAGTAGTTTTATGTTTGGGTTTAGCTCTTCTTGGAGTTCATGTAGGACGTAGCAACACCGTCTGGTCCCATTGATGCTGTGTTTTTTGCTTTGGAGAGGGAGGCTCTTACCTGAGCATCCGAGACGTCAGGGGGGCAGCACTCTGCTGGAATAGATATTTGCCCTTTTGGTGGGGAGTTTGCGCTGAACCTGTCAGGTAGGATGTTGGCAATGTCTGTGGGTTCGGTGTATTTTGTCATTTTGGACTAATTCTGAGCATATCTGGGAATTACCACCCAGGTTCCTAACATAACTAAAGAAAGCCTTGTGATTATCCCTAGTGTCCTGTGCAATTTTTCTCTCGAAGCTGGCCTTAGACGATTTTATGAGTGCCCGTGGTTTTTGCTAATACTGATCAGAGATGCCTTCCCTTTTGGAATTTTGCTCTATCATTTAGTAGCTTCCTCCTTCTATTGTATAGCTTGTTATGGCTGGGGTCCACCAGACAGGACGTCTGCCTTTGGAGGATTGGGTCTTGGTTTTATTTGGGATCGATGATCCATGCATTCCTGAAGGTGTTCATAGAATGCTGTTTATAAAGGATTCTGCGGTCTGGGACGTATTTTCCACAGGCCCGGGCTTTGAAAGATTCCACCTCAGTTTTGAGGAGTGTGAAATTTGCTTTAGAGAAGTTTTTCACTGTGGTTTTCTGGGCAGGGGTGTCGGATGTGAACATCCAGTGAGATTAGTTTATGGTCTGATCTTACCAGTGAGGATACACTTCTGGTCTGGGCATAGAGTCCCCATGTTGGTGATGATCAGGTCCAGTATGTTTTCCCTCTTGTGGGAGTGGTAACAAGTTGTTCCATAGCATTTGAGTTTATAAATTCTAGGAACCTTTGGGCTAGGGTGTTGGAGCTAGAGTAATGCTCCCAGTCTATGTTTGGGTAGTTGAAGTAAGCCCAATATAATGGTGTTTGGAGAGACCTTCATATTTTCCAGTGTTCTCATGAAGGCCGAGTGGGGTTCCTGGGTTAGGAGGGTGGTCTGTAGCAGGCTATAAACTGGAAGGCAGTTTTACCCACTGTTAGTTGCACACGGATAGTCTCTGATGCTTCGTGCTGTGCCACCAACCTGGAGGTGTGGGTATCTTTGAATATTGATACTCCCTCCTTTTGTGGGTCAGTCCAAGTTTTGGGGCCGAAAAGCATGGTATGAGGTATAACCTGGTAGTGCTGGGGTGCTCTCGGGAGCCTTGAACCAGGTTTCTGTTACTGCACAGATATCGATTTTCTCCAAGCTAAGGAGAGTTTCGAGTGCGTGCATCTTGAGGTTTAGACTTCTGGCATTGAGTAGCATTACTCTTAGTTTCTTATCCTTTGTGATACCTATGGAGGTAGGGATCTAAACCTCACCACAATGATAAATAGGACGTGCTGGAGGGATATATTCCTGTCCCAGAGACTCCCCATGCTTTGGAACAGGATTCCAATCTACATTAGGCAGAGCCCCTCACTAGCACTCTTCAAGAGAAACCTTGACAAGTGGATGGGAAACAGAAAATTTACCCTGGCGATCACTGCAGTGGCTCTACTGGACAGAGGCACAGGGAACTAATGGCTCTGCTGGTCAGAGGCACAGGGAACTAATCTAAGAGGGAGGCGAAAGCCAACACATTTTGGCTAGGCTTATAGATGCCCTCAGGCAGATAGCCTAGTACTTACCTATGAACTTACTAATTATCGTCCAATTGCCATTCTGTTACCCCTATCTAAAATCCTAGAGAGAATCATACATACCCAGCCCATGGACTATCCTCACACTCAAACTACTTTCAGATATCCAACATGGTTTTCGCCCCTTTCACAGCACCACCACAGCCCTAATGTCCTTCACTAACACAGTAAACCACTACAGAAACAATGGACAATTTGTATTTGCCATATTTTTGGATTTGTCCAAAGCCTTTGACATGGTTAATCACAAAAATATATACTCAAGTACGATGCACAGTGTAAATGCTTGAATACTATGTTTCATTTCAATCAAATTGTAAATATTCTTGTAGGATGCATGATGCATTGTTATCTCTATAGAACTGTACTTACTGTTCATCATCATGTTGGCTGCATGACGTACTGTTATTTCTATGGAATTGTATTGTTCATCATTATGTAACTACTGCTTGTGAACATTGCCATACTTTCGCATATCTTTGTATTTCTTCTCTACATGTATGTTATTATTACAAGTGGAGCCTTTCTCCCCGGGCCTCCACTAAAAAAGGACCTGTGTCCAGTCAGACCTTCCCAGTAAATAAGTGTAAAATAAATAAATAAAATAAAATGTCCTCAAGGCCTTGTTGTATAAAGTATTAGTAGGTATCAGGCATTCATGCACCTACTGACAAGATTTTTTTGCCAAAATCTGCTAGAACAGTTTTTATGTATTAAGGGCTTATTCCCATGTTGATGGTTATTTTAAAATATGCAATATGATGATCTCTTTCTTTGTAACAATTCTGATTCTTTACATAGTACGTTGATTGTTGAGAAGTTTGGCTTTTGTGTCTTAGATAATGTTTTTACATCAGAAGGTATGTGGTACTGTCAGAAAGGGATGGAAGTTACCCAAATGCCAACAAATCAGAATTTCTTGGTATACAGCTGGCACCTCGGCATTCGTGAAAATCTACTGCCAATCATTAGCGGACCAGAGTTCCGCTGTGGCGACCCCTAACTGGGAAAAGCCGAAAGACAACAGTCATTTCAAAAAATATGTGAACACTCCTGTGGTTATGAATAACCATGTGGGTACCTTAATATATGTCACAGCTGTTCATGTCATGACAAGGAACTACTTGTTTAGTTGAGTTCAACATTTGTAGGACTTTTTCATGACAGTGTTGTATATCAAGAAATGTCCTTGTGGTCTCACCTACACTGGTGAGACCAATTATATTTCAGGTTCATACTCAAGAAGAGATCAGAGATTTTTTTTTAAATAAGAAAAAAGTCCTGTTACTTTGTATTATGCAGGGTAGCACTGTTCAAATCCTTTAGGAAAGAGATACGTATTTTTTTCAATGATGTGGACAGCCAATTAGGAGTGGTTGGATTTTTAAACAAGTCCTACAGCAAAAGGAAGCCACTTTCATTACAAATTTCATGTTATCTATGTCAGGCCTGAAGAATTATACAGATATGAAGGATTTATTAAATTGATTTCCCCTAACCTGTTTCCAGTGTGTATGTATGATATATGTACACAAATGTATACTGATGTTTTTAATGTCTTTTTTTTTTTTTTTTAATGATTGCTTAACTGTTTGTATTACTTAGTGGTTTAATTTTTATGCTCCTGTTTCCACAGGAGGTCTTGCTGACCAAAGCACTAGGAACTTATTGTGTGTAATGAATTTATATTAAATGTTTACATCTTTGGACAACTTGGTATTTTTTTAGTACTATGGGTTTCACCTGGCAAGCTTCGATCCACCTGAGGAAGTTTTTCATGATATAAGGGAGGAGAGGATTAGGACTTGTAAGGAATGTCGGTGTTGGCACCATGTAGGTTCTTCAGGTACCTGTGGGATTTTCCTCATATGGAGCCTGGCTAAGGTATCATGAGGATGCAATTGGCCATGAACCATAGAATCCTGTGAAACTCCCTGGGGTGGATGGAGTCCTGTTGTCTGATGGGTAAAGAACTAAAACATTTTCAGAGGAAGGAAACTTTTTGATCCCTGGAATCCATCTCCACCCCTACTCCTCAAGAAGGTCAGAGTGGACAGTACAGACTGGATATGTGTAAGCTGAGAGTAAACCCCAGATATGAGAGGCAAATCCTTGGTTAGTAGGAGGGATGATTTTAGTTCCCTTCAGGGTGTTTGTCTGAATGAGGCAATCATCAAGATTAGGATAAATGTGAATGCCCTTTTTTTCTGCAAATTGCTATTAGTGGAGCCAGACATTTGAAGATGACTCTGGGAACAACAAGCAAGGCAGAGAATTGGTAGTGTGAACTCCCTGCCTTCAAAGGTACCACCTGTGCTCCTTCACTATATGGATGTGGATGATGAACATCCTTCAAATCAAAGACATGCATAAGCATGTGCGGTAGAATCAAAGGTAAAAGTTTCTGGACAGTAAACATTTTGAATATGGGGACCAGGAATAAACTGATTCGCTTTGTGAGGTCTAAGATGGGTCTCCAACAACCTTCCTTTCTTTTCACCAGAAATAACCTGGAGTAAAATCCTGTTCCTATGTCTTTTGCTTGGACTAGTTATATGCAGCCTTGCTGCAAGACATTTTGAACTTGAGCCTGCACTTCCCCTTAGCTGCCCTTTTGGAATTGGAGGAATGACAGAAAACTTTAGGAGAGAGGTGAACTGCATTTCATAAACTGAACTTAAGACTCAGGACCTGCTTATCCCAAACAAGTTTTTGCTAGTTATGGAAAAAGATAGAAGGCTGTCCCCAACTTTTGAGGTAGAGGGTAGTGAAGTGCTCTTTTGAGTCACAGCTGCTCTCTGCAGGGTCACTGATGCTGGGACCCAACAGGCCAGGGAATGTGTCAGCTTGCCACTTTGTAGTGCAACTTTATTTTTTGGTATTTCTACTCTTGGATTCAAGACTGAGAGGTAGGAAACGACTAAGTCTTTGTGAGTTAGCTCCTGCTGAATCTTAGATGGAGAGATCTGCAAAAAGTCTTTCACGGTTTGCACAATCTTCACCAGTTTCTTGAAAGCACTTCTGGCTTGGGGTCCACAGAAACAATACTTGTTTAGCAAGGCATCAAGGATTTCCGCTTTAACATGCTATGGCAGGGACTGTTCACAAAGCCAGATATGCCTTCTAATGCCGGACACTAAAGCCGCTGCTCTGCGTGATGCTTCCAAAGCATCATAGCCACAACTGAGACAGTGCTTGGCAATCTGGGAGCCGGTATTACTATGTTCCAGCAACTCTTTCTGGAGAGTCTCATCCTCCATCCCTTTTACCTTTTACGTCAAGAGATCCACAAGGTGCTCCTAGTATTTAATACTATGAAACTGGCAGTTTAAAGCCACCATGGCCAGTGTAGACATCTGTTGCCTGCCCACAGCTCTGCTATCCTTATTTGACATTGGGATTCTTTGAAGTGCGGCCCTTGGCTCCCTTTGATTGTGAGGAGACCCTGGGATCAACCACTGGATTTCTGCACAGGTGGCGGTTGGATTCAAGCACCCTGTAGAACTAGTCAGATTTTGTGGGACAAGGGTCTGGGAGTCAAACTGCAAGGTATGTTCTGATCATCATCTACCACATCCAAGACTGCAAGAATGGAAAGAGATTTGCGCTCAGAAGTCCAAGAAAGTACAGCTGTGTAAGTAAACTTATCATAACAGTAGATGTTCAAATGATCACTGCTGCAATAGCCTTAACCTTAGCTATAAGAGTTATATCCTACCAAGGATATAAAAGCCAGCCAAATTCCTTCTACATGCCCGAACTGTCAGGCAGCTCACGCTGAGCTGATTAAAAGACAAGTTTGGGCACCAAGCCTTTCAGAGCTTTCCTGCCAACTAAGAGAGAGAGAGACTCAGCTCTGAAAGGAAATGTTAGGAACAAATAAAGTTCACACACTGGCATAAAAACACACACAAAAAACAAGGGGGTTGGAGGAAGGGAAAGGCTACTGCCACAGTGATCATTTGAACATCTACTGTTATGGTAAGCTTACTTACACAACAGTATTATGCTCATCATATTGATCACTGCTGCAAGTAGGCCTAACTACATTAGAAAGATTACTCCAGCTAACTATATTCGGGAGGAAGAGGAGGAGTCCAGGAACCCACGGGAGAATGGTTTTAGCAAAGCCTGACCTGGACCTAAAGGAGGAATCAAGTTTATAGTGCTTTTTTAAAAAGGTATGTACAAAGAACCATGTAGCAGCTTTTAGATACTTCTAGAATCCGACACTTTCCAAAAGCCATACATAAAGCAAAGGCCCTGGTACAGTGGGTCATGACCCACCCTGGAATATTTAGTTATTGCGAGTATAACAAAAGGTAATGGCCTTAAACCATTTGGAAATGTAGAATACCACGAGCAAACAGGATCCAAAAAAATATTTATTCTTCTTTAGCGCCTCGACTGAACCAGTCTTCAAGAAGTATACAATACAAATGACAAAACATTCCCCATAAATACCCCACCTTAATCAAATAATTATAGCAGCAATCAACTAATTAAATCAAGTATTTCCAATTTATTTCACAATTAAGGCCATGAGGAGACAAAGTATTACACTTTAAAATAAAGATTCCTTAAAAAGTAATATATTCTTTAACATTTCATCATCACCTAATTTAACAAAAACTTTATCTAAAATAGTAGCTTGCAACAATCTATAATCACTTTTATGATACTGCATGAAATGAATAGCAATAGAACTTTCAACTCTACATTTATTTACATCTCTGACATGTTCTTGCAGTCTATGTTTAAACATTCTTTTAGTCTCACTGATGTATATTAAATTACAAGGACAGTATAAAGCATAAATGACACCAGAAGTAGTACATGAAAACCTAGCTAATACAGTAAAATTCTTATTACCCAATTTGTGAAATGTTTGAACAAGTAAATCACAAACATTACACTTCCCACAAGGAAAAGTGCCCTTAGGTAATGGATTATCTACTAAACATTCTACAGGGGCAATAAAATATGATTTAATAAGTTTGTCCGCTATACTGACACCTCTCTTATAAGAAAAGACAGGAAATTCATTTAATAACATATTTAGCTTTCCATCCCTCAGTAGGAATGTCCAATAATATTTGATTTGTTCTTGCATCTGTTCACTCAAGATGTTATATAACATAACTATATAAAACTTATTTTGAGAACTAGTCTCCTTTTTATAATGCATACATTTTTTACCTTTAAATTTTTTTAGCATTTACTAAATAATTTGCACTAATTTTATCCAAAGCGTCCTGAATAGTGAATAAGGAATACCCCCTATTCAAAAACATCTGAGTAGTTGATGTAATAGCTTTAAACAAATCAGTTGTATTATTGCAAATTCTACACAAACGTAGTAGTTCCCCATAAGGTAGGGAATTAATTAAATGTCTCGGGTGAAAATTAGAAACATGCAGAAATTGCCCCCCATCCTGACATTTTCTAAACACTGAAGTGGAAATTTGGCCAGTGTTAGTACCCATCAAATGCACATCTAAAAAATCAACTATCTGTCCAAATTGCAAGCCATCAAAGGATAAATTAAATTCATTGCACTGTAGGTCATTAACAAAACTCTCAACTTCATTAATGCCATATTTGCATATAAAAATCAAATCATCTATATATCTATAATACTTTACGACATATTTTTTATAAAATTCATGATGATAGATGTATCTCTTTTCAAAATAGGCCCAAAAAACATTTGCATAAGTGGGGGCAAAAGGTGCCCCCATAGCTGTGCCTTGTAGTTGATGAAAAATCTGATTAAAAGAAAAATAATTATTATTCAAACTAAATTCTATCCACTCAATAATATAACTTGATAGTGGGCTTTCTTTAACATAGATTGTAAAGCAGTTATACCATCCTTGTGTTTAATACTTGTATATAAACTTCTTACATCCAGGGTTATCCAATACATATTTGAATTCCAATTAATTACAGAAATTTTATTAAGAAAATCAAAAGTAATATAGGAATCTAACTGCTGAACATATGGCAAAAGAAATTCATGAATAACAATACCAATATTGTGCAAAAAATAATTTGTAGCAGCAACTATGGGCCTACCAGGTGGAACGGCCCCACCTTGTTGTACCTTATGTAGTTTAGGCAGGCAGTAAAAGGTAGCCATAGTACATTTATCTATATTTAACTTTTTATTCACATTTTCTTTAATAAAATATCCTAAATGTTGGCCTTTGTCTAACTACATCAAATATTCCTGAAGTGTCCTATAATAAGTTTGAATATCAACAATTTTATAAACATCAGTATCATGCAAATGCATATAACACATTTGCAAATACTGTCTGTAGTGTAAAATCACAATTTTATTACCTTTATCTGATGGCTTCACAATCAAATGTTTACTTTGTGCCAAATCTTTTAATGCTTTCCATTCACATTTGGTTAGATTATAACATATCTGAGATTTATACCGACTAAAATCACCATAAATCTGTTCTAATGCAAAACGAACCATGGCCATAAAATTTTTAACACTTTCATTACTAAAAGCTGGTATAAAATCACTCTTACATTTAATACTAGATGTGCTTAATACACAATATGCGTTAAAACTAACATCAGCTCGTGGTTTTCTATCTTTGCATTTTGCTACTTGATGGTTTTATAACATTTGGAAATGGCCTGTTTTGACACAGGTTGTCCATTTTTATCGTCACAAAAAGGAACACCTGATCCAACCCCCTGAAATATTTAGTCCTGTCAAGATAGTACCAGAGTTGTCTGTGGACATCCAAGAGATGGCGTATTCTTTCTCCCTCACTTATAGGTTCAGGAAAAGTAACAGCGAGATAAAAAGTTTGAAGTAAACTTGGATATCACTTTAGACACAAAAGGGTTAGTTCTCAAAGAAATCCTGTCCCTCTGGAAAATGAGAGAGTTAACTCACCATAAGAGCTTGTGACTCAGATACTTTTCTTGCAGAGATCTGAGCAATTACTAAAACTGTTTTCCATGTTAAGAACCTCAAAATCGGCCAGGTTAGCTGGTTCAAATGGAGCAAGTGTCAGCTTCTCCAACACAAAATGAAGATCACAAGGAGGACACACTGGTTTACTTGGAGGCCCTTGTGCAAATCCTTTTGAAATGAGACAGCACTGAAAGAGGAGGATCCATGAGCAGACATGCTGAAATGGATGATAAATGAGCCTTGACAGAGGAATAAGAAAGGCCACAGGATAGTAACTCACATAAATCTTGTAAAACCAGAGTACAACTAGTCCTGAATGGATGATGGATGATGGATATGTCATTGGTATCGACTAGATAATAATTTCCATTTGCTAGTAGCTGATTATCTAGCAGCAGGCTTTCTTGATTCTACTAGTATATGCTGCACATCCTCAATAAACAAGTGCCTAAAAGGAATTAAGGCCCTACCATCCAGGCAGTTAACTGAAGTAGATTGGCCTTGGGGTGTTAAACACCCCTGTTCTTGTGTGAGCAGATCCAGTCTGTAAGGAGCTTTGTAATTGCCCCAGGCCATTTCCAAAAGGAGAACCATGGTTGTCTGGGCCAGAGGGGCGTCACCATAACGATCTTGGAGGACTCCTGAATTTTCAGGTACCCTGGATATTAGTAGAAAGGGTGGTAAAGCATATAGAACATTTCTGTCCAAGGAAAAGAAAAGACATCTATCTTCCAAGGCCTTCTTGCATGAAGTCCTGGGAGAATCTTGCCAGTTGATTGTTCACTGAGGAGACAAAGGGGTCTAATTGAGGAACTACCCACAGATGGATCAAATCTTGGAAGAAACCCCAATCTAGTTTCCATTCAAAGGGTCTGTTCTGGTCTTGTTCAGCTTGTCTGCCACATAGCTTTGCTCTGACAGAATGTAGGATGCCTGCAGAGCAAGACTGTGCTGTAAAGTTATATCCCATACTAGCATGACTAGTCTGCAAAGGGGTGCAAACCTGGTTCCTTCTTGTTTTTTTGATGTAGTATATGGCTGTGGCATTGTCTGTAACAATTTGAGGAGGTCCAGTGGTCCAAAAATGATTCATAGAGTTGAGAGCCTTGATCGGGTTAAGCATCTCACTGATATTTATGTGCTTGCACCTGTCCTTTATGTCCCACACACCTTGCAGTCTTCTCTCTTCAAGCAAAGTCCGAGGCATCTCTGGTGACTGACTGCTTGAAACAGTACTAAAAACTCCTGATGCCCACCACGGCAGTAAAACTTAATAGTAAAATCAAAACTTTAATAAAAAGAATATAACATAAAATAAGCAGTCCTCAGTGTTCCGATAAGCGCTTTTGGCAAATAAGCCTTCCTCAGATCGTATAAAAAGGACTGTTCAGCTTTTGTATTTATAAGGCATCACAGCCATTCCTCATTTAGTTCTCTGACACGCCCTTGTTGCAAACCAAATGGAGGCCAGCTAGCAGAGAGGTATAATTCCCTTCATTGTAATTAAAGGGGCAGTGCTTCTCTTTACTATAGGATTGTATATGAGAAAACTAATAGCTATGGATGTGAATACATTATATGAATGAAGCAACATTCAAGTAAACTTGCTAATCATATTCCTTCTATTCTTAAGTGCAGGTTTTAATGGCACAATATTATTCAAGCTTGGTGATCTGTTTGCTCTTAAATTAATTATCCAGTCTGAGGATACGTTCCTTAAGACGTTTATCTGTTTTGCCAACACAGAAAGCACTACATTGGCAGCAAGTTGCTAAGTATATGATGTGGGAACTAGCACAATCAGCATAGACATTTGAGGGACATCAAACAGAAAGATCCCAATAATGCCTTAGCAGCCCACGTAGCACAGTATCCTTCTCATTACTTTGTATTTAAGGCCATAGAGGCAGTCTGTCAGACCACAAGAGGAGGTGATGTTCATAATCGCACAGAGCTAAGGGAAACATGCTGGATAATTAATTTAACAGCAAACAGATCACCAGGCTTGAATACTATTGTGCCATTAAAACCTGCACTTAAGAATAGAAGGAATATGATTAGCAAGTTTACTTGAATGTTACTTCATTCATATAATGTATTCACATCCATAGCTATTAGTTTTCTCATATACAATCCTATAGTAAAGAGAAGCACTGCCCCTTTAATTACAATGAAGAAAATTATACCTCTCTGCTAGC
The DNA here is from genome assembly GCF_019279795.1 of Protopterus annectens. Taxonomy (NCBI): domain Eukaryota; kingdom Metazoa; phylum Chordata; order Ceratodontiformes; family Protopteridae; genus Protopterus; species Protopterus annectens. Next base: position 1,210,144,512 of record NC_056739.1, on the reverse strand, counting down.
TGGCCTCCATTTGGTTTGCAACAGAGAACTAAATGAGGAATGGCTGTGATGCCTTATAAATACAAAAGCTGAACAGTCCTTTTTATACGATCTGAGGAAGGCTTATTTGCCAAAAGCGCTTATCGGAACACTGAGGACTGCTTATTTTATGTTATATTCTTTTTATTAAAGTTTTGATTTTACTATTAAGTTTTACTGTCATTGTGGACATCAGGAGATTTTAGTAATGTTTGCCTTTTCTCTTCCTCATTGGTGTCCTTCACACTATAAGGAAGTTTTTTACCTATTGACTGCCTGAAACAGGGTGGGAGAAGGGGAGACATGGATTAAAGGATATCAGTTGTTTCTATCAAATGACCACTTCTGACAAACCCCAGCACTGGGATTTGAAAAGACGAAGGGTGACTGTCCTGGCACCAAAGAGACTTCAGATACTACTATCTTTCTCATGTGGAGTCTTGCCAAAGAGAATCATAGAAGCCACAAGACCAAAATCCTGAGGTATTCCCTCAGAGTGACTGAAATGATTGGAAAACCTTAGCGATAGATCTAGATAGTAATCAGGAAAATGATCCTGTGTAAAGGAGTCAAGACAGACTTGAATGTTCTCTTGGAATCCGCAGTTCACATAAGAGATCTCTCACCCAAGAGGAGAGAGATTCCTGACACGTTGAAAAAAAAGACTCTGCAAAGATAAACAAGTCATCTTGTAAAGATAAGCAAGTCATCTAACTGTGGGGAAAAATGTGAAAAACCCATAGCTTGCAATGAGCTACAATTAGAGCTTGACACTTTGTGAACATTCTTGATACACTGGATAGTCCAAAGGATAAGGCAAAGAACTGATAATGTTATCTAGACACACAAAACCTTAAGAAATGACTGCAGTATGGATTACTAGGGATGTGGTGATAAGCATATTTTAAGTCTAGTGTTAACAGGAAACTTGAAAGAGGAAGAAGAGCTAATAGGTTGTAAACAGGCATCTTGAATTTGGGGACAATCCCCAAACAGATTTAGCAAAGAAAGATCCAGAAATGGTCTACAAGCATTTTGTTTTTCTGGCACTATGACAATCCTTAAATAAAAACCTTTCCCACCTGGGAAAGAGTAACTGGATCCGTCAATCTTTGGGACAGCAGAACCAGTGGAAACAGAAGAGAGTCTGACCTGGAGGATGAAGAATGACCCCCTGAAAATGGAGGAATTTCCTCACATTGCCATCTGTAACCTACATGAATGATCTTCAGAATCTGTTGCCAAACAGGAAATGGACATTAAGACTTTCTGGAAGAAAAAAAAGGGCCAGGGTGAGAGGGTGTTACAAGGTCTCTTGAAGAGTCAGACTTGTTGGACTGTTCCTGGTTTTGGGAAGATTGAAGCTTCTTTCTGGAACCCCCTTGTCATTTCTTCCTAAATGTCTTTTTACCTGTATTTTGTTGAGACAGTTTATTCTACATTTTGCCCAAACTGGGTGAGAAGCTACAGAATCCCTCAGAAAATTTGGAAAAGAAGGGGATTCCCTGATCAGTTTACCCCTTTCATCACACTTTTTTGATCACCTCTGCAGCAGAGGGATCAAAAACTACATCTCTATCCAAAGGGGAATTTAAAATCTCATTTTTATCATCTAGGAGTTTCTGGAAATGCAGCCATGCAAACCTCCTCACAAAAGTACCAGTGGCCATAGCCCTGGTAGTAGTATCAACAAAGTCATACACACAGTGTAAACAATAAGTAGTGATCTGTGCAATAGAAGAAACAAAATTTAAAGCAGATTTTCCTCACAAGAAGATACTGCAGATAAAACATTCTTCATACTTTCACAATTAGTCAAAACAAACTTTAATGTGTGAGCCTAACAATTCAAAATTTTGAAAATCAAAGTTTCAGAAGCATACATTTTTTCTCATACTCAATTTCCCATCCTTATTAGAAAGAGTAGGATCAAAATTAATAAATTGCTTAGCAGCAGTGAGATCAACTAAAGTTGTAGTTGTTGGGTAAGCTTTGGGAATGGTATATAAAAACGTAGAAAGTATAAAGTTCTTCAGTTCTATCCTAAAAGAATTCAAAACCAATTCAACGAATAAATCCACAAAAATGAGTGTAGAGGAGGCAGACCATTTCTTAAAACCACCAAGCACATTTTTTATTTAATAAATAAAATATATAGTGCTTTCGTCTCAATATTCCAAAATTACAGAGACTTCATCAGATACAAATTTTAAAACAGCCCAGTTTGTTTTAAATCCTGTAAGGATGACATCATATCCTGAAACAGACTTAAAAAGTTTAAAGCAACAGTATGTCCTAAAACAAAATCAGATAGCAGCAGTATTCGAGTTCAAAAATATATTATATATCATGGATATTCAAAAAAAATTAAACAATATAATAAAACCAATCCATTTAATATAATATAATTAAATATAGCATTCTATTACCACAGTAAATATGCTAATAAAAGATAAACAAATGAAATTGTAAAACAGTAAAAATAATGAAAAGTAAATGAACAGCTTCCACTAGGAATTGAACCCAGAACCTTCTACGTATGAAGCAGGTGTAATAACCACTAAACTATTACCTTCACATACCCTATTACTACAAGTTCAATGTCTTATAAGGGCTTTTAATTTTAAAAGGCTACTAATAGACAGGTTGTCATTCAGTCCTGGCCAGTACATGGAATTCAGTCTCAACTGCAAGGCGAGTTCCAATTTTTCTAATAGGTTGGGCCATGTCCCCCCACAAATTCTAGGTACCACACATTCCAATATAATGAACTTAAATTCATGTTGTGGAAACCCTGTAATATGTCTCGCTAAGGCATTACCTTCCCAGCCATCTCGTACGTGTCTATGATGTTCACTAATTCTGGTTTTAAATTTTCTTTCAGTCTTGCCCACGTAAAAACATGGGCAGGAAACACATGTTGTCGACCCGCTCTGTACAACATGTAAATTTGCCTTTAACCCAGATATTTGTTTCTTTAATCTCCACACCTTTGTTTCAATAATGTTGTTACAAAATTTACACCTACCACATTTGTGCATAAACCCTTTATACTGCTCACCTTTCTGTGTCTCGAATATGTTTTTTAAAACCAGAATTAGTGAACATCTTACACACACACGAGATGGCTTGGAAGGTAATGCCTTTTTTTTTTAAATATCCATGATATATAATATATTTTTGAACTCAAATACTGCTGCTATCTGATTTTGTTTTAGGACATACTGTTGCTTTACACTTTTTAAGTCTGTTTCAGGATATGATATCATCCTTACAGGGTTTAAAACAAACTGGGCTGTTTTAAAATTTGTATCTGATGAAGTCTCTGTAATTTTGGAATATTGAGACGAAAGCGGTATATATTTTATTGTTTATTAAATAAAAAATGTGCTTGGTGGTTTTAAGAAGTGGTCTGCCTCCTCTACACTCATTTTTGTGGATTTATTCAGTCCTATCCTACCTTGCTAGGAGCAGCTGGCTGAATTAGCAGGACAACTGCAGGCAGTTATATACACATACACATACACACACACACACACACACACACACTAAAGCTGACAAAAACAAGAGAAATGGGTGCAGGTTCTGGAACAACTGAATAGTAAATTCTGAGAAAATAAAAAACCTAAGTGTTTTCCCACTAAAAACACTGGCTCATTCTACTAAGTCTCAGAGAAATAGAAACTTCCACAGTAAGAATCAGAAATTGAGCTCTCCTCAGAGTCTTAATCAGAAATCTGAAGAAAACCTTGTATCGCTCCCTTCATCTTCCTGTTCAGATTCAGAATCTTCAATCTCTTCAGGAAAAAGCGGTATCTCTCTTTTTTCCCAGTAACTACTTTATAAGATGGATCAATAACTTGAATTAAAACCCCCACCCAGACCCAGTAAACTACTCTTGTCTAAGGAGATTTGAGGAGGAGTAGACACAAAATAGAAGTTATGTTCTTACCATAACGTTCCATGTTAGTTGTCTTCTTCTCGCCTTCTTCTTGCTGGATGGGTTCGGAGCCGACCTCGGCTCCGACTCGGCCTCTCTAAAAGCTCGAGAGTTGGTTCCACCGGCTCGAGGCTCCCCTTATATCCCACAATGCTAGGCGTGAGTTACCTCAGATCTCGTTTGTCAGCTAGGCCCAGCTTATAATAGTAGCAGAATAACTAGAAACAAAGTCCACCTCTATAAACAAGGGAGAAGAGAAGGGTGACCTACATCCTGATCCAGGAAAATATGCACAGCAGAGCATATACCTAAAGTAAAGAGGTGGTAGAAAGAGAGGTCACAATCAAAACTCCTCTAGGTCTGTCCAGGCCAGGGGAAGGAGGTGGGAAGAAGAAGCGAGAAGAAGACAACTAACATGGAACGTTATGGTAAGAACATAACTTCTATATGTTAAGTTGTCTATCTCGCCTTCATTCTTGCTGGATGGGACCACGTCCCTAGCACCTTGTCCCGGGTGGCCTAACGGAACAGACTCTTGAGCACAGTGGAACTAAAATTAGCTCTATGCCTAGAAGCTAAATCCAACTTATAATGTGAAATGAAAGTGTGAGGAGTAGCCCAAGTAGCTGCTGCACAAATGGTGTCTATAGGCAGTCTGTCTTGGAAGGCTATAGAAGTAGCCAAAGTTCTGGTGGAATGGGCTTTAGGTTTGTTAGGTAGCTTTTGGTGTCTTACTTCATAGATAATGGAAATTAGAGATATTAGCCATCTAGATAGTGATACCTTAGAAACAGAAAGTCCCTTTCTGCCTTCTGCAAAAGAGACAAACAGCTGGTCAGATTTTCTGAATTGTTTGGTTCTATCCAAATAGTACCTTAATTGACGATGAACATCAAGCCAATGCAATTTTTGTTCAGACCTATTAGCATATTCTGGAAAAAACACAGGGAGGTCAATGCTTTGATTTAGGTTAGACGCCGAGGCTATTTTAGGTAAAAAGGACGGGTTGGTTCGTAAGGATACCCTGTCCTTATGGAACAACAGATAAGGAGGTCGACAGCTGAGTGCATGAAGTTCTGAAACTCTTCTGGCTGAAGTAATAGCTACTAGAAAGAGAGTCTTCCATGATAGCAATTTTAAAGAACAGGAAGCTGCAGGTTCGAAAGGGGGAAGAATCAAGGAACTGAGAACTAAATTTAGGTCCCAAGGAGGAGGAGGATTTCTTATAGGAGGTCTGAGTAGAAAAACTCCCTTCAAAAAGGCTTTGCAAAGCTTGTGGGACATTATGGCAGACTCTGAGATGCCCACATGAAAGTTAGAAATAGCTGCCAATTGAACTTTAAGAGTAGAAGGAGATGAACCTGCATGGAAGAGTTCAGCTAGAAAATCAAGGACTATTTGGATGGAAGCCGTGAAAGGATCTATGTCCCTTCCTTGAGCCCAATAGACGAAACGTTTCCACTTACTTAGATAAATCTTTCGAGTGGAAGATTTATGGGAAGCTATCAAAATATCTCGAACAGCGTGAGATATATGAGGAAGCCTGGCTAAGGTTGGAATTGGAGGAACCAAGCAGTGAGGTTCAGAGAGGGAGGGAGCGACGCAACTGACCCGACTGATGCATCAAAACCTCTGCAACTAGGTCCAGCTGCCACGGTTGCTCCCACAGAAACTGATGTAGCAAGGGAACCAAACCTGTCGAGCCCAGTAAGGAGCAATGAGGATCAAGGAGGTCTTCTGAGCGATAGCTTTCTGTATCACTTGAGAGATTACTGGGAAGGGAGGAAATGCATACAGAAGTCCCCGGGGCCAAACTTGGACTAGAGCGTCTCTGCTGGGCTGGCCTGGTAGCGGAAATAGGGTGAAATAATCTTTGCACTTGCTGTTTTGGGGAGTAGCAAAAAGGTCGCAGCAAGGCTGACCCCACTTGAGAAAAATTTCTCACAATAGAATCTTTCAGAGACCACTCGTGAGGCATGAAGATAGCTCTGCTCAACTTGTCCGCGATTTGATTGGACTTCCCGGGATGTGCGTTGCTATCAGAAACCGCTGAGAAGAAATCGCCCATTGCCACAGTCTGAGTGCTTCTCGACATAGGGGATAGGACCTGGTTCCGCCTTGTTTGTTGATATACCACACTACAGACATATTGTCTGTCTGGATTGCTATCGTTCCCAAGGGAAGAGAGTCTTGAAGGGCTTGCAACGCTAAAAGCACTGCTCTCATCTCTAGAACATTTATGTGCAAGTGGCATTCGTCTGGTTGCCATGTGCCCCGGACAGTTCTGCCCTGATAATGCCCCCCCCCACCCGATCAGGGAGCGTCCGTTGTCAGAGTAGCAACCGGAGGGGAGGAACAAAGGGTCTTGCCACGAAGACCTGAGGGGAAGACATCCACCACAGAAGATGATTCCTGCATGTTTGCGTAATCATAATGGTGTGGGACATCGGAAGTTGCTGGTATGACCATTGTGTGAAGAGCATCCATTGAAGGATTCTCATGTGGAATCTGGCTAATGGAAGCAGAGGTATGGCAGCCATAATCCCCAATACTTTCAGAACTAACCTGGCTTTGACTCTGTTGCTGCTGAAGAGGAGAGACCAGTTTGTGTATGTCTGTTATTCTCTGATCTGTTAGCCTCGCAGACATGTTGACTGTGTCTAGAATTGCGCCTATGAAGGTAATAACGACAAGGCGACAAAACAGACTTTTCGCAATTTATTGAAATGCCTAAGTTCTGACAAATGCGAAAGGTGTAGTCCCTGGCCCTTAGAAGAAGATGCTTGGTGGGAGCTGTGAGGAGCCAGTCGTTCAAATATGGAAACACCTGGAATCCTTGACGTCTCAGGTGAGAAGCTACCACTGCCATGCATTTGGTAAACACCCGGGGGGCAGTGGTGAGTCCAAAGGGCAGGGCTCTGAATTGAAAATGACTGGTTCCCAGCCTGAAGCGGAGAAATCTTCTGGAGCGTCTGTTCATTTTTATATGATAGTACGCATCCTGAAGGTCTATAGAGCACATCCAGTTTAGCCTTCGGAAATTATGGACTGTACCCACTTGTCTCGAGTTAGGGATAGCCAGGCTTCTGGGTACAGTGACAATCTTCCCCCGACTGCCTCCGAAGGTGGACAGTCGGGCAACACCTCAGGGATGCTGAAAGGGCTTATCAGAGAAAGTTTCTCGATTGCCCTGGTTTTGCGGACCCCCCCTGCCTCTAGGGCGACGTCTACCATTGTTGTTCCCCCCTCTGGCGGGGAACCGACTCTGTCAGGCGAAGTCCCTTGAGATTGTTTATGAACCACATTTTCCCACTTTTCTGACCTTTGGGGTAAGGCCTAGAAGGAGTAGAAAAACGGACTCCGACGGCAGAAAGAGTCTTGCCATCAGTCTCGCACCTAGTCAAGGTTTCTTTCACTTGAGGACCAAAAAGAGATGATCCATCAAATGGGGAATTAGTGAACGACGTTTTAAAGGGGTCCGCAAAGTTGCATAGCCGCATCCAGGCATGCCTGCGTAAGGCCACTCCTGTCCCTGCGGCCCTGCTCGCTCCATCAGCCGCATACGAAAGGAGGCGCATGGAGGAGTTGGCTATGGAGTTCAGGGTAGCCAGCTGAGTGTTCATCTTGTCTTGAAAACCCGCAGCTGTAGGATCCTTCAACATATCACTCGCTTCTTTAAGTCTCTTTGAAGACGAGTAAAATGGCATAGGTAGTTCAGCGAACGCATAGCAAAGGTCGCTGACGAGAACATCCGCTTCCCGTACCTGTCCATAGACCTAGATTCCTTGTTAGGTGGATGGACAGGAACTGAAGGATCAGCTAGTTCCTTCTTAGTGGCAGCAGCAACCACCATAGCATCCACAGAAACTTCCTTTGTCAGAAATTGTTTATCTGCTGGTGCCGTGATAAATTTTGAGGGTCTCCTGGGAGTGGGGTCCACTGAATCAGGAGCCGTCCATGCCTTTTTTGCTACCACCTGCATGAGGGGGTCAAAGGGGGGAGACACCCAGGAGGTGGAAGGGCGAGAGCCAAACGCCTCAAGATACACAGATTCATCCTCCGAAGGGTGGAGGGCTGGCCAATTTCCCCTCTGTTTGAGGATTTCTAGAATGTCTGCAAAGGAGACATCTTCAGAAGGGGAACGGGGGGAACCCTCGGAATCCTCTAAATCTGTGTCAGAGGTGACGGACTCAGGTGAGTCTATGTGTTTCCTCTTACACTTTCTCTTCCGAGGGGGCTCTTCTGCCAATTCAGGAGAGGCCTCGGAAGAGGATGAGATCCCCACAGGGGATTCCTGAGGAGCTGGCTCTCTGCGGTCTGGGATGAGGGAATGAGTAGACATGACCTGAGGCACCCGAAGAGGGAGGGGCGGACGGAGCTGACTGTGGGGTTGAACCAGGTTCCAACACACTCCGCATGACCTCGAACGCACCCCTGTCAGGCAGAGCCAGAGGTCCCCGCTCCGAGAAGCTGAAAACCTCCCTCGGCACCGACAGTGATGGCTCCGAGGCCGATGTCGGAGCCGAACTCACCAGCGCCGAAGCACCGAGGGAGAGCGGGGTCGGACAAGGGTCCGATGCCACTCACCCCTTCGGAGCCGACGAGGGAAGTCCGGCGCCGAGATTCTTCTAAGGAAGAAATCGGAGCCGACGACGGAGCCGAAAACATTTGTATCGGCTCCGACGCTACCACAGTCTCGGTTCCGAGACGCCCCGGCTCCGAGCTCAAAGGAGTCGGAGGAGGAACATATTGAGGAACAGGGTCAGGCATTGACTGATGAGTTGGGCTCTGAAGCATTTGGGCCAGTGCCTCGGACTTAAGAAGTCGACTCACTACCCTCTGAATGTCATGGTCCGAAAGCCTCGATGACCTAGAGGAGTGAGATCTATGGCTCCGTTCAGACAGCAAGGGAGATGCTGGAGCCGAATGAACAGAGCCAAGGGACGGTGACCTGGACCTCTTTCTAGATGTCGGCTCCGAAGGTCTGGTCGGAGCCGACACAGGAATTTCCAATACCTCGGCTCCAGCCGGAGCCGAGGAAACCACAGAAGCTGCAGTCTGAGACTCATCGGCTCCAGCCGGAGCCGATGAAGAAGGAGGTTTCGAAGCCTTAGGCCTCGACTCAGTAGCTGGAGCCGAGGACCTAGAAGCCTTAGAGGGTTTGCCCGAAGAAACAGTAAGGGAACCCTCAGGCTTAAGTAAACCTCTCAAAATAAGTTTATTTTTTCTTTCCTGCAGGACTCTGGGGCTGAAGCCATGGCATACAGCAAGAGAGTCCTGCAGGTGCAAAGGTCCCAGGCAGTAAACACAAGAAGTGTGACCGTCTGTCAGAGACATTTTCTGACAGCACGAGTCACACTTCTTGAAGCCTGAGACCTTTGAATCCTTGGACATTATCAAGGACCTAAGTGTAACCACACACAAAAAACACACACACACTGATTACACTATAAAGAAAGTTAACTAAATTATACTAATTAAACTATTTAGTTAGCTTAAGTATAAAATATATCCCTAACACAACACAAACACTCCAGTAGGGATAGCAGGGACGAAGGCCTAAGGGAAGAACTTTAAGTTCTTGAGGGAAAAAATGGGAATAAAGAAGAAAGGGATGAAATACACTAAACTAAGGGAAATATGAACAATTTAGTTAAGAAAAGGGGATTTAAACTAGTTTAAATCGACTGATTAAACAACTGACCTGAGCCGGTAGAAAAACAACACCTCGATCGCTGTAGCGGCAAACGAGATCTGAGGTAACTCACGCCTAGCATTGTGGGATATAAGGGGAGCCTCGAGCCGGTGGAACCAACTCTCGAGCTTTTAGAGTGGCCGAGTCGGAGCCGAGGTCGGCTCCGAACCCATCCAGCAAGAATGAAGGCGAGATAGACAACTTAACATCTAAGTTTTCTGCTTCTTCTCGACAAGACTAATGGCAGCGGCAGCTTCCATAGGGATGGGCACATCATTCTGATACAACAGGGAAGCCCTCCCCGTTTCCTCTCCCAAGACCTACACAAGTTTCTCTCCCTTTCCACTGAGGGGATCCCAACAGCTGCAGAGGATTCTGCTAAACCCCTGTCCATAGTAGTTGTTGGTGCTATACCAGAGGGATCCTGGATAAAACAGGAGTGGTCTGAGGAACAGCAAATGGCCACAGCAGCTTGACCCACATGGGGCTAAAGCAAACTGCTAGCCTTCTGTGAAGGCAAAGGCTGTTTGCTTATTTTTGTTTATTTTTATGGCGAGAAGACAGACCAACTGTGGGACCAATAGTCTGATCCATGGTCAAGCCAGAATTGGTGCCTTCTTCACAGAGAAGATAAGCAGCAACTGCCAGTAAACACTACCAGTCCACAAAAGTTACCTTTTGATGGGAAAAAAAAAAAAAACCAAATGCAGTAAAAAGCACTTTAAAACACTATGCCAGCCTCACAAACGAAAAACAATTTCTCCACAAGAAAAAAAAAGTTAATTACTGCACACTACTTTGTGACTCTTGACCCTTGAAATAGGGTCAAGTGCAGTAAGAGTTTTAGTTGCTACTGATTTGTTGAAACACCTCCCTCAAAAAGGTTAAAACAGTGGCATCCATCAGATTCCATACCTTTTACAAAGAAATGATGCAGAGTTCCTCCTAATGGAAAGTACAACAAAGAAAAAATATGAAAGTTGTAAATATGCTTTACTATAATGCTCAGACAAAACACACACATATTAATGCCTAAGGCTAAAAAGTCATTCTAAGGAGAGTCTCTTAGTAAACAAAACAATTTAAACAGATAAAATAATCAATAAAAAGTCTCTGGCTGATGGATCATCTACAAACTTCCTAATCAAAGAAAATCTCCAAACATCGGGCAAATGTTGTACAAACTAATATGAAATCAAAAAGGTTAAGAAAAGCACTCTAAACAGTTATGACTGGGAATGTAATTTAAGTTTATCAAGATCCCAGCCCCATGTCCCAGCAGAAAGGCTCTTACTTCTTCATAACTTGGATAAATTATAATAGAACCAAAGAAACTGTTGCAACATGAAATTCATCTCCTTAACAGCGTAAACATCACTGTCAAAGTCTAGTAAACTGTAGCTTAGGTGGTGTATCTAATACCCAAAATGGTTGTGTATTGTTGATAGCAATTTCTTAAGAGCTCTACAACTACAGTGTTTTTATTTTGTGGAAGTTGCATATTCTTCATCAAGTCTTCACTGAAAAAGCTTATCAAAGGCAAGGCAGATTTAACATGCTGAAATGCTGGGACTATACACTCAAAAGTACAAGTAGTACAACTCTTTATCAGTAATACTTTTGCTGCATAGAAACATTTCAGTTTTTGAAAACTGACCATAAAAATAGATGGCCAACATTAAAATCATCACGCAGAAGTTACAAAATAAAAATGTAAAAAATAAGCAAATGATTTTGGAAAAAAAGGCAGAAGCATCCTTCTGTTACACTGAGGCATCCCACCTGGTCAGCAGTGCTGAAAAGGATAATCTAAATGTGTTTCAAATGTGGACTTAAAAAAACGGACATCATCTTCATAAGCGTTGACGTGTTTCAAGGGGCCTTCTTCAAAGTACAGCCTTACTCTTTACAAAAGATACAGAAACATATCCCATCTAATTTGCCTACAGCTTAATGCATTCCAGGTCTCACCACCCCATCGAGGAAGCAACCCCCACAGTATGGTCTGAACAATTCTTCACCAGCCAGACTCATTCTTTTATCTCTGGCCCACTATATACCCTCTCTGCTAACACTTTCCAAATCAAATTTATTTAAGAATGAAATCACCCCAAACCCCATTAGAATTTGCTTTAAAAATTACAAAGAAAACAGCACAACAGGGATGTCACAGCTGAGGTGTGGAGGTGGCCACAACACCCTGATCTTTACACACACAGATACAATTTATCCTTTTGATTGAAAAAGATCAGGGATACCAGACTATTATGTGTGAAGTGCGATACAATATCTGGAGTTTGCATACAAATAAGATGCCGTTTAGACTGGGAATACTGACTTTTTTACAGTCTATTTTTCAGACCTTCAACATCACTCATCAGCTTGACAATTTTCTAAAAAATTCCCTCTGAGAAGCCCTATACTCAGAAAACTAAGCTCAGGTTAAAACATGCTAATATTTCTGGGTTGCAAATTCCACTAAAATGTGGAAATAAAACACAAAGGTCCAGTGCTTTACTTTTCATAATGTAGCCCTTGGTCTGTGTAAGAAATGAGAAAAGATCATTTTGGTGTAGGAACACCCAAATGCTTTAGAACATAATGAAATCCCACAAATACCAGCCACTATCACCACCACTGACAAATAGTTAGAAAATTTAGTGTACAAATCAAGAGACACTTAACACGTACCTTGACATGTTGCATTAATAATGGCTTTTGTGTGTAAACCAACTGACACTGAGGACACTTGAACACGGAGACTAGCAGTTTTGAATTCTCATAAAAGTGCTGATGCAACAATTTTTGCTTGTTAAAGATTGCTTCACAAGAGCATTTATACAGAACCCTGTAAAAAAAGAAGCACCACTTAGACAAATGCATATATCTTGTTGACTCTACTCCTCATAAAAAAGCAGCTACTACTAATGGACAACACTTATTCCATCTAGTCTGCCTATTTTCATACTTACAGAGAAGCTACAAAACCTTCTAACTATCCCCATTGCATAAACATTTATCTAAAACACAGTCTGCGCTAAAGGACCAAGTAGCTCAGTCGAAACAGTGGCAGAAAGAGTTGGACCGGTCCCACAACAGCACAGACAGGGTGGTCCAGCTGAGTAGTGGTACCAAGACAATACGGGACAGAGTGGTAAGAAAGCAAATAAAGAGGCCCTTGCAACAGTTAGTGGCAACATACCATAAAAGACACAGTCTGAGCAGCATGTAAAGAGGATAATTATATCTAGCAGTCACATTTTACAGCTATAAATCTCATTTTCCCTCTGTTCCATTACTAGTGCTTGAAGAACAGACTGCAGCTTCAAAAACTATCTATGCAAATAATGCAAGACTGACTTTGCAGCTCAGACATAATAGTGTGGGAGGACAGTGAAAAAATGTAGCCATGTAAGTAACTCACCATAACAGCAGATACTTGAGAGAAAGAATCATAGCTGTAATACAACTCTATCTTTGGAAAATAGCCAAAGGCTTCCGAGGCTGACTTTCACAGATCTCCTCAGTGAATTAAGCTGCTCACTTCTCATTTTTTTTCTGTTGGCATAAACAGTCCACCTTGTCTAGGTACAGCACACTTCACTGACCAAGGACTTGTAGCAGGAAGTCCATAAAAAACCTTGCTGCTCTTCATACCCCAAGACCTTTATCCTCAATCTTTAGCGGGGAGCAGCTTCATCCAAAGTACTCATGTAGTATTGGCGACATCTACCTGAACACACACACAAGCAGACTAGTGTCTTGGGACGAGGATGGAAAAAAAAGAGGGATATAGAGAGCCATACAGATGTTATGATAGACTCACAACCTCTAGGCCCTACGGAACTCTCCAAGGAAAGGGGATGAACCCCAGATGGGGGCGGCTGACAGAGGGGGAAACTCTACCCCATCATTAATACCTCTACTTGAACATCTGTTGTGGCAAATTACTCACACAGCTTTACATTGTTCATCATAGCGATCACGGTTGTAGTGCAATTCTTTATCTGCAGGAAGTATGCCAAGATAGACTTGTGGTTTGAGCATGGTAGGAGGCCGCCATCATGCCCTGTAAAACAGCAGTGGTAAATCTTGCCCAGTCTTTTACAGGGAATTGAGTTCATAGTGCATGATCAAAGCATGGAAAAAGTCCACATGCTGCCTTGAGTGTCCTGATCAGCTACATTTATGAATAAGTCTGCACAATGTAACCACTTACTGGACTCACAGCAGAAGGTGCTACAGTTAGCCAGTCATTTGGAAAATGTCTGCTTTTACAATGCTTACCTACTTTAGCATGCATATACAAGACTAAAGGCTGGTCTGACTGACATTTCTTTTGTCTTAGAAATGTAATACTTGAGCTATCTATGGATATCCAGTAATTTCAATACCCTTTCCTATCTACTGGGGGGGGGGGGTCAGGGAAATATGGATTTTTTGGTTGAGATAGCTCAAACTGCTTTTGAAATTAAGAAGGAAATAATCTGAATGCATAACGGGACATTCTGGAAGACTATCTAAGGCTTCTTGTACATATGGGCATACAAGAGGGACAACCTTCTAAGAGGGACAACCTTCTGGATGAAGTTACAGTTATCAATGAAAGGTTTTCCAGGTGAGGAATTCCAATGGCCACTGAAGAGCTTTATTCAAAGAGTCCCACTGTTAGTTTTTGAATGACAAGTTTAAATAGGAAGAGAGAAGTATTGCTCCCCTGAAGTCTCCCATGCAAAATCTTCAGCAAAAACTGCTTGCCTGTGTAAAGGAAGTACAATGGCAGACACAAAGCCAGAAATGCAGTAATGAACGACAGACACCCTGACTGAAGCTTAAGAAAGACCACATGACAGAAACTCTACCAAACATTGTAGGGCTTTAGGTTCCTATGCTTTGGGGGAGGAATCTACTTCCATAAGCACCACAGGAGTCTTCTCGATTTAGCAAACAAAAAGTTTCCTAAGATGTTAATCACTTCTTCTGAAAACTGAAAATTAAGAGCCATCAAGCTAAGAGTATCCCTGCAGAAAACTTCAGGCTCCATGGACTTAGGTATACCAGAGATGCACTGCTTGGGTTGATGAGGAGAATCTGCCAATAAAACTACAACTGTTTGGGCCAGACAGGGGACTCCAGTAAGATTTTGGCCCAGTTCAATGTGATCTTTTGGAACACCTTTACTAACAAAAGCAGAGGAGAGAAGGCAGAGAGTACATAATTTTTTTTTTTTATTTACATTTTGTTGACCAGGTTATACACTAGACTAGCAGCCTCATTTCAGGTGGCATTCATACTGACTAGGGTTAATATGACCAGGGAAGTAGGGAATTTCTCCTACACTTAAGGGCCGTAGGACCTTTTATATCCATCTGAGCAACCACCAACTCAGGCAGATGGCACCTTGGTTTAACATCTCAGTAGTCCTCCATGAAACAAGGTGTCAAATGCCTTCACTGCCTAAAATATATAACAAATTTTCTGTAGCGGATAACTGCCTCATGCAGCGAGACTCATTACTGACATCCCATCCCCTGCTACTGCATAGGAGACATGCAGACACAAATCCAGCCTACATTTGGGGTCGTTGTTGCAAGTTCTGCTGAGGATGTCTGCCATATTGTGGGCTGAGTGCACATAAGACACTTAGAGGTGCACAGCCAGCTAGACAGGTAACTCCAACAGAGTTTTGCTTCCACAGCTGATAAGAGTGACTGACTCTCCTTGTTTATGTTCTATACCACTGTTGCACTGTCTGCCTCCACTTTAAGATGTGATGAGATTTCCCTTGATAAGAATACAGGAGAAACCATCTTTTCTACTTAGGCAAGTAAAACTTGCTAGTGCTACATCATCTGGCCATATGTAAGATGCCCATTACCTTCTCTGAAGGGTGATCCTTAAAGACACTGTAGTCAATTTCAGGGTCTTTAAGCTTGTGTATACCAGAGCTCCTTTGCCTTGGATGACAAGGGTAGAATGCTGAAGGAGCAAAAGAGTATCTCTCCTAGCCATCTGAATAATATGGAAGAAAGTACAGTTGGATAAGATCTTACCATAACAGTAGATGTCCCTCCCTTCACTGTTGCAGAATTCCTTACTAAAGGGATTCCCCACATTCGGCCAGTATACCAAAGCCTTAGGTTTTGTAGAAGGACATTTTATATCACACATATGGTCCCCGCTCACAGTGTAGGGCATAAAGGTGATGTACAGCCATACATACCTCAGAAATGAAAAGCCTCAAGAGGAACAGTCCAAGGAGAAAAGGGGGTAATGTGTACATCCAGAAAGAAAACAGGAAAATGAGTAAACAGAAAGGGGGGGGGGGCAAATACAACGATGAAAGAAAGACATCTACTGTTATGGTAAGATTTTACACAACTTGTATTATTGTCCTTCCATATCACTGCTACAGTATTCCTTACTAAAGGAAGAGTACAAAAGCTCAGGAAGAAACCTAGGAAGAGAAAGGCCCAGCAGAGCTCTCAAGAAAGTCATGCAGGATAGCCTTGGCAAATCCAGCTCTAGCCCTGGAACCCACATCCAGCTTGTAATGTTTAGTAAAAATATTGACAGAAGTCCAAGTAGCAGCCTCCAGGATGGAACTGGTATCCAAAACCCTTTGAAAAAGCACCAGAAGTAGTCAACCCTGGTAGAATGAGCCTTTATAGAAGCAGAAAGGCTTTTACCATAAAAGGAGTAACAAAAAGGAAAGGGCATTAGAAATCCAAGAAGAAATGGTTTCCCTAGAAACAGCCAAGCCTAGAGATCTAGAATGAAAGAAAACAAAGGCGCTCAGCCTTGCAAATGGCCTTAGTCTTATCCAAATATCTGAGCTGCCTATGTAAATCCAATGTGTGAAGAACCTTCTTACTAACAGACTGCGGAGAAGGGAAAAAAGTGGGCAAATTAACAGACTGGTTAAGACATTGTTCATACTAATCCTGTGGTTAATGAATTGAGAACCTTGTCCCTATGAAAAACTTAAAAAAGGAGGGACAGCCCTAAGGGCCTGAAGCTGAGACACCCTGCTGGTTAAGTAAGAGCCAAAAGAAGAACAGTCTTCCAAATAAAATGCTGCAAGGAAGCTGAAGCTGCAGGCTCAACAAGGGCCCCGAGTCATTTTTTCAAGGACAAAATTAAGGTCACAGGAAGGAGGACTAAGCTTCCTGGGAGGCCTAAGAAATTGTTTGACCTCAAACCTAAAAGCCATAGGAGGAATCACAGGCAGACAAGCAAAAATAGCTGTAAGGTGAGCTTAAACTTAACAGTATGCCAACCCAGAATGGAGCAATGCACACAACTAGAGAACCAAAGGAAATTTCACAGAAAGTGGATCCTAGTTATGAGCAAGACACCAGACAGAAAATCTCTTCCATTTGGACAAATATGTTTTCCTAGCCTCCTGCAGAACCCAAAGCACATCCTCAGAAAAAAAAGGTGACTAAAAGGGATCAAAACCCTAACATCCACAGTGTCAGATGAAGAGTGGACAAGTGAGGTTGGATGAGAGACTCCTTGTCGTTTGGGAGTAGATCCACCCTGTGAGGTAAGTTGTGGTCACTGCCCTTGCCTAGGTGCAGAAGAACTGGGAACCAATGCTGTCTGGGCCAAAAGGGAGTCACCAACAAGATTTTTGGAGAGTCTTGTTTTATCTTGAACAGGACTCTCAGTATGACAAGGAGGGAGGGAAGGCATAGAGAAACATCCCCCTCCAAGAAAATGAGAGGGCATTCACATTCTGTGGTAGAGAACATGGGACTCTGGTGCAAAAAAGAGGAAGTTGTCTATTCAGAGGGGATGCAGAAAGCTCTACCTAAGGAGTACCCCACTGGTGACCAATGTCCAGAAACACATCTCTGTGAAGCATCCACTCGTGAGTTGGAGTTACAGACCTACTTAGTATGCCGCATGTTCTGTTCTGAAGGAATATAAACAGCCTGAAGCATCGCCTGATAATGGACAGCCAGATCCCAAACCTGAACAGCTACTCTACAATGGAGGTAAGACCTTGTCCCCCCTTGCTTTGATGTACCACATCACTGTGGTATTATCTGTAAAGATTTTGAGACGCCCTGGAAGGAACAGAGTATGGAAAGCCCAAAAAGCAAGGAAAGCTCTCATCTCTGATGTTGACATGGTCTTCCCTCTGACAAACGGACTCAAGGTCTTGAACCTTTAGAAGGCCAAAAGAAGCCCCACACCACATTGTCTGAGACTACCAAAAAAAGATCCCAAGAGAGAACTGGGGGTTGAAAAAGAAGCCCTGGGTTGACAGGCAGCTGATGAACCCACCACTGAAGCTCTAGCTTGAGGTATGGAAGAAGAGGAACTAGAAAGTTCTAAGGATGAGAAAGTTGAAGCCATACTGTAGCTTTCGCATATACAGTCTGGTCAGAAGTATAGGAATGGTAGAAGGCATGTAACCCAGAACCATTACGAAGCTCCCTGGCCATAACTAAGACCCAAGGAAGAAAGGATTGAAAAAAGCCAATTAGAATCACAGCCTTGGCAGGCGGCAGGGAAGCCAGCATAGGAATTGTCTGGAGCCTGCACACAAGAAAAACATGACCCTGAAGAGGAGTCAGGAAGGATTTCTGGAAACTTACTGTAAACCTTAGAACTTCCAAGAGGCAACAGCATAGTGTTGGTGCTGAAGCAGGGTCTCTGGAGAGAAAGTCTGAACGAGCAGGTCATCCAGGTAAGGGAAGATTTGAATCCCAGTCATCCAGCAAAAGGCAATCACAGGCACAAAGCATTTGGTAAAGACCCCTGGGGCTGTAGAGAGGCCAAAGGGCAAAGGAAACAACTGAAAATGCAAGGAAGACACAAAGAAAGGCAAACATTTCCTGAAATGGGAAGGAATAGGGATGTCAAGATAGGCATCACTGAGATCCAGAGAGACTAGGAAACAGAGTCTGAACAGACAAAGGTGTTGAACTGAGAAAGATCTAGAATGGGCCTCCAGGTGTCTTCTTTCCTGGGAACCAGAAACATTCTGGAATAAAACCTCTACCTCTGAGGAGCAGAAACTGCTTGCATGGTGCCTTGAGACAGAAAGCTCTGAATTACTTCTGGAAAAAAGGGCAGCTGTTCCTTATGAGGCTAAGGAATGGCCAAAGAGAGAACGGGATCTCCACACAATGAAATACCCCTGATGAATGATGGACAGAACCTAAGAATCCTGAGTGATCCTTAACTAATTGTGAAGGGACAGGGAGCGACAGAGATAAAGGAACCTGACTTAGGATGCAAGGAATAAGGCAGTCAGACAGAATCTGGTTTGTCTGTAAAAGGAGGCTTCTGAGTAAGTAGGAGTTTGAGTATACTTAGCAGGAGGACCCTCCTAGAACCCTTTTTACTTTTGGTAGGAGGGCGAGACTGTATGTACAAAGGCAGGCTTGGAAGGATAATTCCTTTGAAATTTGGGAACAAGAGAATTAAAAATACTTTTCAATTCCAGCAAGGCTTTACTCTTCTCCTGCAAGGACTTAAAGCTCAGCAGCTGTAGAACCAGAGAGATTTTTATTGTCAAGAGGAGCATCCATCAATTTAGCCTCAATATCATCAGGCAAAGGTTGGAGGTGAAGCAAAGAATAATGTCTTAACACAGAATCAAAGGCAGCAGCTCTAGAAGCAGCATCAGCTGCATTATAACTACATTTAATAGAATGATGGGCCACTTGAGAAGAGAAACCCAAGAAAGAAGGTCAGAAATAATCCAAATAAGGCTGAGAGAGGAGATCTAAAACATACCTATTCATATGGGTCTGGTGGTTAACAGCCCGAAAGGCCAAGGTAGCAGCGGTGAACACTTTTGCCCAGCCTTTCCATGACCCTACTTGTCCTACTCAGACGAAAGTAATTTATTGAAAGGCAACAATTTGGAAGGTTTGCCAGAAGAAATTGATACAACAGAGGGGTCAGCAGAAGGACATTTTCAAAGAAACTTACAATCATTAAGGAACCTATAAAACCTATCAGTTTTTTAGCAGCCAGAAAAGCTGCTGAAAGTATCCAACAAAGTAGCAAGGACAGGAGGAACAGTACAGGGCTTAAGAGACTCCATCTGGAGGAGTTCATAATACCCCTTCTGGAAGTCAGAAACTTGGGTACAATCCCATTTAAAGAATTCCATCATATAACAGATAATATCCCCAAAGGAAAGCTCTTCAAAGGGGGAATCTGGAGTAATGGAATCCTCAAGCACTGTCGCTCGTCCTTCTCTATCATAGATGACAAGCAGGTGGGGTATTACATTTAGATGCTTTAATACACAAAAACACATCAGGATTGACAGCAGCATCACAAAATACAAAAGAACTGGCTAACAGACAGACCTTACATACATACATACATGCTTACACTTCAACAGCTTACTACAAAAAGGCAGTCAGGTTTGCATGTGCTCAGTATTTATACACTAGTGCAAGCCCTTGGATAGCTTCTTAAAGGTACATACACACACACTGATGTACAAGTACATAGTCTAATGGGGAAGAAATCAGAAGAATAAGCCAAAGACTCTTCTCCAAAGTCCAACTCCTCATCAGAAGAGTCCTGCTCCCTAGGCCTCTGAAGAGGAATAGATAACTGGAAGTGGGCAGGAGCAGAAACTCCCTGGAATGGGGGTGCTTCAAGGCATTAAACATCCCTGTGGGAAATCATGTTATTTACAATTAGGATCCTTATGAGCACGAGAAATATGCTTGGTTTTCTGATTTTTTATCAAAGGGACATCAACCCTACGGATCTTAGGAGGTTCAGACCCCTTGCCAACACTCAAGCAACATAATGGGAATCTCCCTCCTAAC
The DNA here is from genome assembly GCF_019279795.1 of Protopterus annectens. Classification (NCBI taxonomy): domain Eukaryota; kingdom Metazoa; phylum Chordata; order Ceratodontiformes; family Protopteridae; genus Protopterus; species Protopterus annectens. The sequence goes on along the minus strand of NC_056739.1, from coordinate 1,210,124,045 downwards.
CAGAATCTGCAAAACCCCATGGTCCCTCAGATATGATTAGCCGCACCTCCCCTCAACATCCGTAATGGACATCTGCAGAGCCTCAGAGGACATGTGAGAAGTTGAATCCATGCCGGCATCCATAATGGTTGAGGCAGAGAAATCTGATGGAATAACTGGATGATCCTTTGGGCTTTTCACCAGCCTTGAGAGAGAGGTCCTGTGGAGGCGGTACAGCAACCTAATCCAACCCAACCTTTTTGGTCTTCTTCTTCTTGGCAGACTTTTGACTCTCGGGCAAGGACAATTCCACCACAGCACCCTGCGCCAACAACTTAAGATGTTGGTTCTCTAGGTATGTAGACAAGGAGGAGAGACAACTAGGAAGAGTCTTAGGCCAAAAGCTTGACAAATCGGGCATGACGTATGGTCGTGAGAAGCACCCACGCAAAACAAACACTGCTTATGATGGTCCTTATGGGGAATCAGTCTCCTACACTGATATCTTCCCTTTCTGGATGATATGTAACCTCACAACAATAAAAATGACAAGGAAACCCCAATGGGGTATTTATTTGAAAAATGGCTTGGTAACCAGCAGAGGAAGGAGTGTTCAGACCAACGATCAAAGATGGTGATCGGACTAATGGCAAAAGAGTTCTCAGCTAGGTAAGCATGCATGTCACCATTATGCCCTATGCCATGAGATGGGAACATACGTGTGACATATGATATCCTTCTATTAAAAAAAAAAGGCTTTGGTATATTGGCTGGATGTACGGCTACCATTGGCAAGGGATCCCTTTAGTAAGGAATACTGCAACAGTAACATGGAAGGACATCCACAGTTGTCAAAGCTAGATAGGGACGACCAGGAAATTATTGTCCCTGTCTAATATGCAGGCAGACCCCCCCCCACCTCTGCAATAAGGGACAGCAAGGCACTGGGGTCCAGCCTTCAACTGTGGTTGCCGATGCTATTGCCGATGCTATTCCTGCTCAGCTTGTCTGGCACCACATTCTGTGCTGAGGGTATGCAAAATACCTGGCACTGCACAACTAGATGAAAAGCAATTTCCATACCAGCATGTTTAGCAAGCAAGAGCGAGTGCTTCCCTGTTTTTTTTATGTACTAAATCACAATGGTCCTCAACTACCCTCAGGATTCTTGGCATTAGGTCTGAAATTAATGTACTCACACAGTCAAAAGCAACTCCATTATCTCTCCCACTGATGTGTTTGTGTAACATGGTCTTGGCTTCATGTCTTCTCCTGGACCTTTAACCACACCACTCTATCATTCAAATCAAGGGCAATGCATCCGCAGAAAGGTCTGCCTCCTTTGGAAACTACCATGGGCCCGTCTAAATGAATTACACCTTCATCAAGTAAACTCCTTTCCGACGGCAAGAACGAATGGAATGAACTGATCCAAAGGGTGACACTCATTGTCAAAGGCTCACAAGGTACAACTGGTTCTTCCTCACATGCAGTCGGGTTAAGGAAAGTGTGAAGGTGGATGACACTACTGCCCCTAAATGTGATGGCATGAATGCACCACTGCCACTAATGTGGTATACACTGGCAGGATGCCAACCACCTTCATCAGGATGGCTGGTACCAATGGGTTCTGAATTCCACCAATGCTGACTAAGGGTAAAGGAAGAGCATGAAATATAAACTAGTTATTAGAACAGACTTATTTGAAAGTGCAATCTGGTCCCAAGAGCATAAAGGGAATATGCACTGTTCTCCAAGGTGTGGGCTTTCTACCTTAACACCCAGAATGGATTGCACATAGGCCACTTACAAACAAGATTCTTTCAGCAAAGAACTCCCTCCATGAACCAATGTATTCCAGTGTCCCTTTATCCACAGTAACTGGTTTTCACTCACATGCACACACAGGGATGGCTGACCGAATTCTCCAATTTCCCACAGCCTTCTTTCTGGCACGGTAGTACTGCCCAGACCCCCCCCCCCCCCAAAAAAAAAAAATCCAGATACCTCCAAGTTACCTGCTGCTGTTAAATCGAGCCTCTTCCACTGGTAGTAGGCCTTAAGCAGTTGTGTTTGCTTGTCACTATAACAATATAAGAAAGCAACACACTTCAAAACACATTTCTTGTTCTTTGACATTCAAGAAGACAAAGTCAAACATTCTTCTATTCATGACACCACTCTGTGTGCAAACATATAAGAAAAAAGAAAACCGCATTACATGTTTAATTCTTTCCTGTAGCCTTGCATTATCCCTGGCTTGAAATTGCTTTTTCTTTAGCCTGAGATTACCACCTGCTTCACATGGATCATCAGAAATAAAACACATAAGCACAGCCATAAGGATCCTCTACCTGATATGTAAAACTTCTGGGTCAGATGAGGGAAGAAGGGTTTAACTGAAAAGTTCCTTCCTTGAAATTTAAAGCTGACCCTTGTCCATGTCCAAGACAGCCCCAGAAAAAGTACAGTTGTGTACACTTACCATAAATGTAGATGTTAGAGTGTATTCACTGTTGCAGTCATTACATTTGGGTTATCTGCTTGCAGGTAGCCCTCAGTCGGCCTGATTAACAAAGCCCTGGGTCCTGCGTCAGTTGCTGTCCCTTCTTCCATGACGTCAGAGAAATAAAATATGCAGCAGACGCCATTACATCAGTTTTTCTTGCCCCAGATGTCAGGTGCCCCCCTAATGGGGAGCAATTAAATATAAAAATACAATGATATACCTCCAACAAAAAAGCAAATACACCAAAAAGGCTTTTAAGTATAGTAAGGCAAAGTAGAGGTATAGCCAAAAGAAGTTAGGGGGCTGGAGGGAGGGTAACCAGGACTACAACAGTGAATACACTCTAACATCTACATTTATGGTAAGTGTACACAATTGTACTATGTTCTTTGTGTTTCACTGTTGCAGTCATTACATTTGGGTAGATTCCCAAAGCTATGGTTGGGAGGAGGAATTTAGACAGCATTAGGACCAGCTATAAGGCCCTGCAAGACTGCAGTGGCAAAGCCAGCTCTGGATTTAGAGAAAATTGGCAAATGATAATGCTTGGTGAAATTATGCAAAGAACTCCAGGTAGCAGCTTCTAGAATGTCCCTGGTAAGGATGCCTCTGAGAAAGGCTGTAGAGGTAGATGCAGCCCTGGTGGAGTGAGGTCTGATCCCCTGAGGGACAGGTTTTCCATGGTGCTTATAGCAGAAATGAATGCAATGGCCTATCCACATTTAGAAATGGTTTGCTTTGAAATAGCCTTCCCCTCTGCCCCTATAGAAAATTCCGCCAGCAGTTGTTCAGATTTCCTTTGAGGTTTAGTCCTGTCCAAGTACAATCTAAGTTGTCTGTGCACATCTAAGGAATGCAGTACCCATTCCCCTTTGTTCTGTGGACTGGGAAAGAAGGTTGGCAAATGAATAGACTGACTAAGAGACACACTGGATACCACCTTGGGCATGAAGGATGGATTGGTTCTGAGGGACACCCTGTCTGTATGAAAGATAATGAAAGGTACCACATAATGAAAGGCTCCACTGCCATAAGGGCCTGTAATCCAGATACCCTTCTAGCTGAAGTGATTGCTAAAAGGAAAGCAGTTTTCCAAGAAAGAAATGTTAAGTCTGCAGTAGCAGCTGGCTGGAAAGGAGATAGAGTGAGTTTCTCCAAAACAAAGTTAAGGTCCCAGGCTGGGGTTGGAGCTCTCAAATTTTTGGTCCCTCTGAGGAACTGCTTGAGCAGTGGATGAGAGAAGAGGGGAGGTTCTGTGTTATAATGAGCTGAAATGGCTGAGGCATGGATTTTAATGTAGAAAAAAAGACAGGCCCTTGTGAAGCATCTCAGTTAAGTATTGTAAAATCTGAGGTAAATTGGGTGCTGCTGTGCTCATCCGTTTAGATTGGTTCCAGGCACAGAATCTTTTCCATTTTTCAGCATAAGATTTTCTAGTACTAGGCCTCCTTGCCTCTAAAATATCCATCACAGGTTAAATGAGGGATGGTAGAGGAGAGATTATGTAATTAGCCAGGCAGCAAGGTGCAGAATCTGGTTCTCCTGCTGAGACAACAGGGAAGGAGTCCGAGGCAGATGCCATGGAGATAATAATGACACACTGTGCAGGAGGGGGTACCAGTGTTGGTGTGGCCAGTCTGGAGCAATCAAAATCATCATTGGTTTGTCCTGTTTGATTTTTAATAGTACTTTGGAGAGCGGGGGGGGGGGGGGCACATACTGATAGTTTTTTCCAGCTGAAGGACATAACATCCACTTTGCAGGCTTGCTTGTGGGGAGTTCTTGTGCAAAATAAGTCCAAATGGTAGTTCTGGGGAGAAGCAAACAGGTCAATATCTGGGCTCCCCCATTTGCTTGTCAACATGTTGAAAATCCTTGGTTCCAGTTTCCACTCGAGTTGGTCCATGAGGTTTCTGCTTAGTCCGTCTGCCAGTGTATTTAATTTTCCTGGCAGGAATTGAGCTTGTAGGTGCACTTGGTAGCTCAAGGCTGTGTTCTACAATGCCATGGCTAGTCTGCAGAGGGGGTAAGAATGTGTACCCCCCTGCTTATGTAGCACATAACAGTGGTGTTGTCCGTATTTACCATAAGTTGTCCTGGAAAAATGTGGTTCTTGAAGGCTGTCAGAGCATTCTGTACAGCTAACATTTCGATGGATATGCAGGTGCATTTGACTTGGATTCCATTTGCCTTGAGTGCACTTCCCTGCCAGGTGAGCCCCCCACCATGCATAGTCTGATGCGTCTATTAGGTTTGGGCGGCAGGGGGTGGTGTGAAAGGTAGTCCCTTGTTTTGGTGGCAGGCCTCTGCCCACCAAAGGAATTCTAGGCATAGGCAAGGTACGATAGGAATCATTTCTTCTAGATCCTGAGAATGTTGACACCATAGTCTTTTTAGATACCACTGTAGTTTCCTCATATGCAGTCTTGCATATGGAATTAGAAGAATGCAGGAGGTCATGAACCCAAAGGCTTGCAGTATTTGTCTTGCAAATAGCAGGGCTTTTGTGGCCACTTGTTTGAAGTAGGTTGTCAAATTTATTTATTTATTTTATTTACATTTGTTGACCGGGCTAGTCTAAGTGGATACATGTCCATTTTCAGTAGAGGCCCGGGGAGAAAAGCTCCAAGTATATCAGTGACATGACATGCATAGTATGAATGAGTAACATGAGATACAGTACATTATTTATATTCTACATAAGTAAACTTGTACAGAGTCGTTTAGTTAAGGCTAGGCTAAGATCAAATACAGAGAACAAAACATTTTTTTTTTTTTGGCATGTTTTATAGACATATAAACTTAAGATGATATCTAATACAGTGGAGTGGTAGCACTTTTAGAGAAAGTAGACTCATCGAGTACTAAGGGGAAAAAAAACTAACTACTAGTTAGATGTTAGCTTACTAGTTAACACAGGTAGGTATCAGAACAACAGAGCAGATAAGTTATAAGGAGAGCAAGATGGGGAATGAGATCTTAGGGTTAGAGCAGGGGCATAGCCAGTGGGTTTTAAGATATTCTTTAAGATATTGTTTGAAAAGCAGTGTGGAAGAAAGAGTTGAGAGTTCATTTGGAAGCTGGTTCCAAGCTTTTCCCACTGTGTTACTGAATAGTGCGTCCCCAGCCTTGTTGTTTGATTTAATAGTGGAAACTAGAAGCTTATTAGCTGAGCGTAGTGTTGCAAGATTTTTGTATGGGGTAATTAGATTGGTGAGGATTGGGGTATTCATGGGGTGGTAAAGGATCTTATGGGTGATGGTAAGCTGTTGACAAAGTAGTTGGTTCTGCAGTTCTAACCAACCCAGTTGTTTGAGGTTGTGACAGTGATGGGTTCTGAAAGGGGAGCCAGAGGCGAATCTGGCAATGTTATTATAGCTAGTTGGAAGTTTGGTAAGGTTGGTTTTTGATAGATTGATATATATGGCAGAAGCATAGAACAGGGTGGCGATAAGGTGGGTCTGGGCAACAGTAGTTCTGGCTAGCGGCATAAGGAAGGGTCTGATTCTATAAAGGGAGCCTAGTTTTCTGTTGACAGATTTTATTGTAGTATTAATATGATCATCACAGCTGAGGTTGTGGTCTATTGCGATTCCTAGGAGATGGGTTGTAGTATCTGGAGATATGCTAGTTCCATTGTTAGAGGTTACTGTAAAATGAAATTGTGGTGACTTTTGGGTAGTGTAAAGAGCAATGATTTTGTTTTTTTAGGGTTAAGGAGGAGGCAATGTTGCAAGAACCAATTTTCCACAATATGAAATACTGTTTGGGTGAGGGTCTGGAGTGAAGTTAAGGATTTAGCAGAACATATTAAAGTTGAATCATCTGCATACTGTATATAGGTGGCTTGTGGAATTTTGGCATTTAAATCATTAATAAATGCTTAAAAGAGAAGGGGGCCTAGAATAGATCCTTGAGGTACTCCAATGTTAACAGGGAGGTGTGTAGATTATTATCCCAGAGCACTGCTTGCTGTCTGTTTTCTAAATAGGATTTAAACCAAAGTAATCCTTGTGGGTCAAGAGATATGGTTTTTAATGTATCTATAAGTAGGTGATGGTTAACCATGTCAAAGGCCTTTGACGGGTCAATGAATAGTGCAGAGGAAAGAGAGTTATTGTTACGATTTTTGTTTATACAGTCAGAAAAGGATAGAAAGGCAGTGGTTGTACTATGGAATGGCCTGAAACCATGCTGACAGTTTGCAAGTCAGTTATTACGGAAAAAGTGGTCAAGTAGTTGTTGGTGGATGCATTTTTCCATTATTTTTGCTACTGGAGAGAGTAAGGCAATTTGGTCGAAAGTTAGAAATCTCAGTAGAAGTACCACCCTTATATAGAGGGATGATGTGGGAGACTTTCCAGATGGAAGGGATTGTACTTTATGTAATTGTTCTATTTATAAGGATGGAAATGGGGTAGGCAACAGCTTTAGCTGCTAGGTATTCAGTTGGTAGACTGTCAGCCGAGGGGATACATGGTTTTAGTTTTTGAAGGAGAGTGCAAATGAGGGATGTAGGTACTGGTTGTATATGAAATGAAGGAACTGGTATATTTGTGGTGAATGAGCTGGTAGTCACAGGGGGTAGAGTATTAGCTAGAGTTTGAATGGCTTCAGTAAAGTAGCTGTTGAAGGCATCAGCAATTTGCTTAGTTACTATGGGTGATACCTAATGAGGCTGGAGTTTTAAACCACCCTGGCTGAAGCAGTTTGTTAATGCCAGACCAGAACTTTTGTGTTTTTTGCTGGTGTGTTTGTTGGAGATGAAGATAATATTTTTTTTGTCTAGAAGAATTTCTTTTTTGGTGCTACTTTTTAACTGTTTAAAGTAAAGGTGGTCGGATGGGTTTTTAGAGGCTCTCCATTTGGCCCAAATTTTATTACGTAGGATGATCTTTGGTCTAGTTTCTTTTGTGAGCCATGGGGCAACTTTGGTCCTTAATCGAGTAGAGCGAGAGGGGGCATGGTATTCAAGGATTTGTAGGAATTTAGTATTAAAGTAGGACATTGCTTCATCAAGTTGAAGATGATGTAGTGGTGACCAGTCACATGCTTTAAGTTCATTTTGGAAGCTTTCTGGATTAAAGTGTTTTTTAGAGCATGAGGGTTTGATATTTGAATTGAGGCTATGGGTTTTTTGTTTAATTATATAGGTTAGAGTGTGGTCACTGATGTCATCTGGAAGGGTACCTGGTTTGTGTGTGTCAGGATGGCTGTTTATAAGGATCCAGTCTAGGGTGTTTCCTTACCGCTTGGTTTATGGATTCTCGTAGGGGTGGTTATTATTTGGGAAAAGCCATATAGATTTATGTGGGTGATAGGATTAATGGAGCTGCAGGTAGTCCAGTCTGTGTTAAAGTCACCTAGCACTATGGTTTCCTGAGGTAGGTGAGTAGACAGGCAACTGAGGATGTTTTCAAGAGTATTGATATTTCTGGGAGGAATATAGGAGCAGATTATGTAAATACATTTACAGTTGTTGATTTGAAGTTTAGCAGTAAGGGTTTCAGCATTAGAATCTGAGGGTAGGCACACATGGCAGGAAGTCAGTTGAAGTTCTGATTTATAGAGAATGGCTGCACCTCCACCCTTTTTGGTATTGCGGTCACATCTCAATATATTGTATCCAGGTGGGGTAATTTCCTGGTCCTGAGTTGAAGGCTTTAGCCATGTTTCTGTTAATACAAAGGATATCGAATGAGTGCACTTCTAAGAGTGCATGAATGTGGGTAATTTTGTTGTTAATGCTACAGATGTTGAGGTGAGCTATTAGGAGAGAGTTAGACGGTTCTTTTGGAGTAAAGGTAGTCTGGGAGGTTTGGTTACGTGGGTCATTGGTGCTGTTATTATTAAGGCCAGGGTATGGATGAATATCTCCATCTAAATGGGAGTGTTGTTCAGGTCTTTGTGTAATCTTTAGAATTTTGTAATAGTTATTTAGAATTTTCTTGTCTTGGAAGTAAATAATATGGGCAGATTTGTGATACTTTGGAAGTATATAGATAGAAGTGGAAGTTATGTTTAAGCGGTTGAGGGAGTTTACATCAGAAACTGACTGAGTTTGCAGACAGGGGTGGTTATGTTCAGTAAATGAATAAATGTTCATAGAAGGTTAGGGTATAGTCAGAGAAGCTAGAATAGTAGTTAAGAGTAAGAGGTTTGTGTATTTTGACTTCTGTATTGAGGCCATGAGGAATTGTAAGTTTAAGCTTACTTTAAGGAGAAGTAGGAAATGGAGGTGGGGCAGTTAATTAGCAGAAGTCAGTGATTGGGTGATGAGAGGAAGGGGTGTGGTTGCAGGAGTATATGGTTAACTGCATTGGGGGTGGGTGAGATTTGGGGGTAGGGGAGCGGAGTGAGTCCGCAGGGCGAACAGAGTGGGAAGAGCCAAAGAGTGGAGGAGCTACTGTCATCAAACTGTAGCAGTAGCTACAGCACAAGGTAGGGTAGACAAGCTCATTCACCTTTTAAGTGAAAAGAAAAAATAAACAGTAATCTAGGCACTGTGGAATAGGCAATAATGGGTAGGTTAGCAGTATAGGGGAACAAAGAGGGTCTAGTACTCTAAAAATCCACTGGAAGTTGTAGAAACAAAACAAAAGTAGGATGTAGTCTGAGAGCAGGTAAGTACCACCACCTAGTGGCAAAAGGGGAAAACTACACGGAGACCTACTACACTTGAAGGGAGTCTAAATGGGCATATGGAAAAGGATAGAGGGGAAAAAAAGAACAAGTAAGGGAATAAGGGTACAAGCGGGCTGCGGTCGGCCACTTTCACATGGAGGGCAAGAGAAAAAAATAACTAACAAGTTAAAAGGTAAAATTTATATTACAATGCTTAAATATTATTACTTTAGTAAACATACACCAAGTCTTCCTTTGGTAAAACAGAAGACAGTTCTGAATGGTAATTTGGGTGGTAGAGACTTCTTCACTAGTTATCTGGAGGTGGTGTTCATTAACAGGATTAAGTTCAGGAATAAGTTTAGACTTCTTCACTTGGGAAAAGAAGAGAAGAGTGAGGGAACAACTGGACAGGAGTGTAATGTATCAGACCCCATTCCTTTAAGAACTGTTCGATGTCCTGTGCTCTCTATCAAGTTCTGGACTTCTTGTGAAGTAAGAGTTATATCAACCAGCACTTGCTCAGACTCCAAGTTAATTTTTACAGAACAGATGCCTGACTTCAACAAAGTAATAATATACAGATGTTACACTTGACAACATCTTTTTTGCATGGAAGGGAGACCTCCTTAGTTTACATTCTTTCATTTCTCGCATGCAAGATAGCTTAGGCTTCTTATATCTTGTCACTTCTGGATGCAACAATTCTGTCTCATTCCTGATACTCCTTGCAGTACACTGTTTATCTTCTGGACACAGCGCTCTCAGCTCATTTGGACTGCAAATTCCATCTGAAAATAGACCGGTGAGCTAAATATATCCTACTGCCTCAGTTGGTTCGAGGGGTGTCACTGCCCAACAGCAGCATGCTTAACTCCGCTCGCTGAACATTTGTTTCTCTGGCGTGAGGTAAGCCATCTGGGAAGTTGTATTCAAGCTTGCTCCCAGGAATATTATTTGCTGCTGGGTACCAGGTGTGATTTCTTTTCATTTATGATGTACCCCAGACAAGTTAGAGCCCTTTGTACAAAGGCCAGATGATTCAAAAGTATGTCCTGGCATTCTGCCTAAATTGGACAATCGTCCAGGTATGGGTATATTTGAATATTTCTTTGCCTGCAAACTGCAATAACTGGAGCTTGGCACTTTGTGAATACCGTGGGCACAGTAGATAAGCCAAAGGGCAGTGCAGAGAACTGATAGTGTGTATAGCCTGCTTTGAAGCATTGGTATCTTCTGCAAGATTCCCTGATTGGGATGTGCAGGTATGCTTCTTTTAAATCGAGTGTTGCCAACCAGGCATATTTGCCTAGCATAGGAAGTAATTGATGAGTAGTCAGCATCTTGAATTTTGGAATTTCCAAAAAAGGTGTTTAGAGTAGACAGGTTCAGGATAGGATGCCATGAATTGTCTTTTCTGGGTACCAGGAAAAGTCTCTAGTATAAACCTAGTCCCTTTTCCTTTTCCGGTACCAGTTGAATAGCCCCCATGCTTAAGAGAGAGAAAGTAATTGTTTTTGGGCCTCTGCCCATTGATTTGGGGGTAGGTCTGGCCACCCGCTTGGTGTTGGCAACGTGTGGAAGTGAAATCTGTATCCCTTGGACACTATTTAAAACCCATTTGTCCTGGGTAATGAGTTCCCAGTTATTTGCATGAAGAGCAATCTTTCCCCCAAAGGGGCAGTCAGTTGATAAGTGCTTGGAAATTTTAAATGCAAGTCTTTGAGACAGTTTACCATAGTTGGAAGTCTTATTACTCCCAGATTTGGAAGTGGAGACCCCCCCCCCCACTGCTTAGTCCTGTGTATCCCCTGGGACTGAAACCTGAGGCTTTTGCTGTGTCTGGGTTTGGCTTGAGAAGACCTGGAAGGAGCTGGAAAGGACCAATTCTTAGAGGGCCAGTGCCTACTAAATCTAGGAGGCTGAACTTGTAAGAAATCTTTAACAGTTTGCATAGATTTAGCTTTATCTTCCATCTTTTTAAGAACTTCCTCAGCCTTGTTGCCAAACAGGCGGTCCTGATTTAAGGGAGCATCCAACAATTTAGCTTTAACATGATCAGGCAACGATTGTTCCTTTAGCCAAGCATGCCTTCTGAGCACAGACTCAGTAACAGCAGCCTGCAAGAGGCCTCTAATGAATCAAAACCACATTGCAAAGTATGTTTTCCAACTTGTTCAGAAGAATGCATTAAATCCTGCAATTCTTTATTTTCCACACAGTCAGGAATCAATATAATTTTCTGTTTAAGCAATCCAATAACATGTTGCTGATACTTTAACATGTGAAACTGGCAGTTTAAAGCCCTAATGGCCAAGGTTGCAAAAGTGTAGACCTTCTTACCCCATCTATCCAGCACCCTGGAGTCTCTATCAGAAGGGGTAGGATTTTTAGCAGTAGAAGCATTAATGCCCTTGGGCCCCTGTGAAATAGTCTTTGTATCTGCAATAGGATTTTTAAAAAGGAACTTGTGTGACTCAGGGACCCTGTAGTATCTGTCAGGTTTTCTGGGAGCAGGAGGCAAGGAATCAGGGGCCAAACTAGATTCCGAAAAAGCATCATCAACAATGTCTAGTAGAGGAGGAATAGCTAAAGGCCTGTGCTGAGGTAGGAGTAAGAAATCCCTAAGCCTCTTTTGAATCAGAAAAATCCTGACTTTCCCAGTGGAAATGCTCCTTTAGAGTATGCAAGGTTTCCCCAAAAGAAAAATCCTCTGGAGGGGAGCAGAGGGAATAAGTCCTCTGCATCAGAATCCTCATAAGTAGACGAGGACAAATGAGATCATCAGAAGAATCAGAAAAAACAGAATCCTGATCAGAAGATTCATAAACAACTTCAGTCCTAGGCCTCTTAGAAAGGGGGGGGGGTGGCTACCCTGATTAGAGTTATTAAATCTTCAGCCATTCTTATCATTTGTTTTTGAGGGATAGAGGCCTGAGCATGTGGCCTGGGTGTCGTTTTTTTTAGGCATGGTTCGAGGTTTAGGCCTAAGTGAAGAAGGAGGTGTTGGTTTAATATGCAAGTCCGTAGGCCTAAATACACCCTCAGAAATCGGTGCCTGCACAGCGGCTCCAGACCCATCCAAGGTAGAGACATCCACGGGTTCCAAAGTTGAAGCATCTTGCGGCATACCGGACTCCGAATGGGTCTCAGTAGAGGCCTGCGAATCAGAAGTAGTGGGTATCAGGGGCTGCAAAAGCACCTCAACGAGTACTGGCGAACTGGCGACTGGCTTAGGAGAAGCGTCATCGGCAGTTTTGGACTTCGGCAGCCTGTCTCTGTCTTTATCTTTGCGTTTTTTCGGAATCCCGGTAGTCGGATGGCCAACCGACATTTCTGGATAATTAAGAACCGAAATATTTAGAGACAGTAAATATACCGACAACGGATAGTGCACTGATTAAATAAAGCACAAAACCTACAGCAAGGTACGTCGTGGTCAGGGCCTAGGCAAGGAATACAGTATGAATGAAAATCTTTATGAGTTATTTGCCTTTCCACAAGTAATGCAATTATTAATTTTTACTGGCATCGGGGAGGAGCAAGAAAAAGTTTCCCCACCGGGGTACTTAGCTTTAGTTGAAGACTTTGGTTCTGAAACTTGAAAACGAACATTTCAGGAGTCGGCCGACCGGCACTTCCGAAATTCTTCTGCTTCAGGCACCACACGGCAAGAAAGACTGATGTAATGGCATCAGCTGCATGTTTTATAACCCTGACGACCTGATGTCATGGAAAACAGGGACAGCAACCGACGCAGGACCCAAAACTTTGCTAATCAGGCCAACTGAGGGCTACCTGTAAGCAGATAACCCAAATGTAATGACTGCAACAGTGAAACATGAAGAACATCTTTTCTGGAGCCAAGCTTAGTTTTGGGAGGTGCAGAGATAAGCACAGACTGGTAAAGGTAATTCATAACATGCATTAGAGATCTCTTTACCCCTTAACTCATTCCCCTCTAGTACAGTTCCTTTGAGCATAAACTCCCAGTGGGTGCAGTTTGAGCCTTTAAAAAAAAAATGAAGTTATATTAAGGTTTGAGAGATACGAATATTTATTTTAACTGTGTTACTAGAAAACTGTAAATGGCAAACTACTCAGGATAAAATTAATCCTTACATTAGTCCCATTCATTCAGTTTGATGCTTTAAAATGATTTTATAAGCGAAAATAAAGGCAGTAAATATTAATTTTGTAATGTATAAACAACTTATGCTATCTCAGTAACCATTCAAGCAAGACCCATACTACCAGCAGAATTTTCTTCATACAGCAGTGAGCTTTCACACGAGACTATGCAGTTCTGTCTGTGTTGCCGGAATGATGAGATATTTAAAGAAAATGAAAATTAATACAATACAAATAAACAGTATACAAATAATATTCAATACCTCTTCAGGTGAATTAGACAGAGGTCAGATATCAATACAATTGTGTTTGCCATCATTAATGCTTTAGGATGAAATCTTCTGATACCTTGTTGGTAGCATGGTTTTGGCATTGTTAATGGAAATATGAACATGAATATTTGATGCCTAGAGCTGTCAGTACGGGGTAACTGCAGGAACGCCTGGAGGTGCACTCCGCAGTAATAAGTTCTTACACTTGTGGAGAGAGCATCAAGCAGTTAAGTTAGGGTATGGGTAAAAGTATACTCACTATGTCTTCAAGAATGCAAACACCTGTACAAGCCATTCAGTGAAGATCCATAGTATTGAGAACAGGCCAAAGATGGCAAGAGGTAAAATGAGCTGGCTGCTGCCTACAATGAACCTTAAATACATGTCTAGTCTTTGTGAACAGAGATGAGCAGCCAAGTGTCCTTTAGACCCAGATTCCCAATGCAAGTTCTAGATGGGTATTTGTACTTCTCAGAACAGTGAAAACTGGGGGAAATGCACAGTTCAAACCTCTTTTCCTTTTCCCACTGTGCAGAAATCATGAAGTTAGTGGATGCAAGTAGCAGGGTGCAGGGCCACACAACTTGTAAAAGACAGACCTGCAGTTTGCTGCTTTTAATCCTTATCGCATTTAAACTTTCAGTTACATTATTCCCAATCTGAAGTCTTGAACGTCTGATACAGCAGTTTTAGATACAGGGTAACTAAACACGACCCCAGTACTGTCATCAGCAGACTGGAATGAAAGGCTAGCAACTTGATTGTGGAGACTCTCAATTTGTTTGGCTTCCATAGATCCAGAATGTTTTTCCATACGCCATCCTTCTGGAGGGGAACACCTGCCCTTGTTCCTCCACAAGAACTTTCTCTGCTTCTCCACAGGTGACAGACTACTCTAGCACAGTTAAAGTGGAACAAAAGACCTTTGTTAGAATCTCACGTGTCTACAATGTGACAGAGCACACTATATCCCATTACAGATGCAACAAAGTCACACAAAGGTCTTTATTGAGCATAGTCTTGGGAAGCACATCAAATCACATGAGGTGTGACTAGAAATGGGGCAGGTGAAATTAACAATTTATTGTCCTAAGCCTCAAGATGGTGCAAGAAAAAGCTCTTCTACACTTCTACAACTGTCCACGGCTGCCCTAATCTCAAAGATGCAGAAAAACAACATCTCTTACCACACCTACCTAGCACAGTACCAGAGGTACCAGCCCCCATGTTAATATACTGGTAAGCAACCCTTATGTGGGAGACCAGGATTAATTCCTCTACAGAGAGTCGCACTCCTTGGGTTTGGCCACGTGGCCTATTCGATAAGGTGTGTGGCTTCAAACTGGATGACCTGTCTGTCACTTAATGAAGGATTAAGGGTTATGAGTTGTTAAATTGTTTCTTGCTGTTCAGGATACGATTACCTTATCCTCCATCAGCCTTCTGTGCCACTCTTATCAAGTCACTTAACCAGAAAGAGCCAAAGAGCAACTGGAAAACTAGCTACGCTCTTCGATGGTCTCCAGGACTACATGCCTAGTAACTACCTAGGCATTTATAAGGTAGGATGACTTCTTGTCCAGTAGCAAGACTGTAAATGCTGTAGTCTCAGAGACATTTACTGTACTGAACAGAAAACAAATGACTCAAGCACTAAGATGACTAGCAAGGTGCTCTGTCCACAGACTGGATTTTAAAATGCATTAGTCTTTTGGGGCAGGGCTGATACAGCAGATTTACAGTGCCTCCAAGGTGCTTATGTGTCAGCTCAGATGACTGTCTCAAAGAGCAGGATGACTCAAGTCTCCTCCAATTTCTTCCATAGGTACTACGCTGGGCATAGAAGTAGGGGTTGGGAGCCCATCAGAGCTGTCCCTTTTAAACCAGAAAGCATACCTAACAAAAGTGTCATGCAAAGGCAAAGCTGATAAAGGGGTGGGGTGTTAAACTGATTAAATGGGTACATCTCTTACACTGATCTAGGTGTGGAGTTGCAGGCAGTGCATTTTTCTACAACTTTAATATACTATTTGGTCAGTAGTGTGCAGTTGTGAGATGATGGAGAGAAAAAAAGTACTGGTACATGCCTATGAAAGGAATAAATTATTCATAAGAAATCAAGATAAGACTTTAGTTTTAAGATTTTCTGACAAAACATAAATGCAGGTGAAAGTGAGTTAATTGTATATTTGAAAAGCTTTACAATATTAACATACTAGTGGTATTCAAGTAGTAAGAAGAACTGAAGAAAGCACATAACTCCACTAGATTTATATGATGTCTTAAGCACACACACAAAGTTTACACACCCCGGTTAAAATGCCAGGTTTTTGTGATATAAAAAAACGAGACCACAATAAATCATTTCAAAACTTTGCCCACCTTTAATGTGACCTACAACCTGTACAATTCAATTGAAAAATAAACAAACATGTTAGGGGGAAAAAATTAAAAAATAAAAAACGTACAATACGCTGGTTGCACAAGTGTGCACACCCTTAAGCTAATACTTTGTGTGTGCACACCCTTAAACTAATACTTTGTTGAAGCACCTTTTGATATAATTTCAGCATTCAGTCTTCTTGGGTACACACCTGCCATTAATTAAAGAGACTCTGATTAACCCCAAATAAAGTTCAGCTGTCCTAGTAGGATCTTCTCTTCTTTGAGGGCCTGTTGAGTTACAAAGGTCAAGTACAGAGAAGTAAAACGCATTTCACATGTACTTCTGGCAGCTTTTGATAACCTGTTTGAGAAACTGATGAAGGTGCAAATAATATTGGTGGTTCAATCTCAGCAGCTTCACTAGTTCTTTATATTTTCCAGAAAAAAGAAAAAAAAATACACTTTATTCAGCTGCTTTTATTGTAATTGTGTTCTTCCTACTTCATTTTTGCTGCGTGCTCTTAAGTATTCAAGTGCTTTAATTCTGCTGCATTTATTACTAACCTGATTAAATTTATCTGTTATTCTAAGCATCTTAGGTTTTGGTCTTAGCACCTTACATTTAATAAGATTTTTGTGGTCTACACTCTTGTGGACAAACCCTTACCAAAACCTTCCCTCCATAAGTCCACCCAAGTATTCGGAATACTACGTCTGGACAATTTCCATCAGTTTCTCCTGCCAGCATGGTCGACAATGGCATACTGAGACAGTGTAGCAACTGCCTCATGTTTGCGGACAGCCCTCTTCTCCTAGCACATAATTCTTCTACTTGCAAGAAATGCATCTACATCAGTAACCTGGAATCCATGTTATCTCGTGCCACAGTCAGTACAACTGACGAGGAGCTTGACAGCACAAACACCACATCACTCACATCACATAGCCAAGCATAACACACACACACATACCCATGCAGAGGTCCTCAATAAAAATTTTAAACAGCAGAGACCTCCAAAACACAAACATTCCACACACACCAAATACATCACACACAACAGACAACACACTAGTCTCTCACAAACACAGCCTCACAAGACATAACAATAAGCCAAACATACTAGTCATTGGCGACTCAACTGTGAGACATACAGATGTCCCCCTCACCAGGCTTGACAGGAACGTCACGGTCAGTTGTCTGACTGGTGCCAGAATCTGCCACATCACACAAACTTCTCAAAAGCTGACTACAACCTCCTAAGGGAGGTTATCTGTAGCTTCACACCACCACCCACCCTCAGAGGATGCAGACAACTATGCTGAACAGTACGCCAATGCAGTATACAAGCACCTGTACAACTACATGGACTCAGCCATATCCAGCAGAACTAAAACCTGCTCCTCAAGAAAACACAAACCTGTTTGTTGGACATCCTCTATCACCGGCTTTACAACAAAAGGAGGAAACTGTTGTGCAAGGGTAAAAAGGAACAAATTCCAAATTGGAAAAACTCCTTCCTTAGCTTGAACAAGCAAATTAGATCACTAGTGAAAACCTCCAAAGTCAATTATGAATCAAAACTAGACTGCGAAACAAAGGAAAACCACAAGTCCTTCTTCAGTTACATCAGGAACCTCCATGGCAAAGCCCAGGTTTGTTCTGAGCTAGTACTTAACAGTATCTAAACCAAAAACACTGGCAGTCCAAAAATGAACTGAAGAACAGCTTTAGCATACAAAATATTTTAATCAATGTTTTTGTCAAAAAGACTTCTTCAGAAAGACAAATACATCCCATAAACATTCCCATATAAATAATACAAACTGTCCAATTAAATAGCACCAATCAATAATTCAATTAAACACTAAACAATTAACTAGTGAATCTAATATCTAATACTATAATTGTTTAAAATAAAATAAATGTTATAAATATTAAACACGTTATATATGTTAACTAGACAGTTTCCTTTGCAATAAAAAATTGATATAAATAATATGATTTAAGCCAGGGGGACTATCAGTTGCAAGTTTAATTTGCCACTAGTCTCCTTCATCTCAACACTATCCTTAAGGTTCGATAAGATTTTAAGATTTGATAAGATAGAAGATTTTTTGGTGTTGTAGACAGACACGAAAAAATGATTGTCCAACGTAAATTAAAGAAATTTGCTCGTGACATTATTGAATATGACACTGAAGTTGCTTAGTCATTTGAGTTTAACAAGAAAAAGCAGTTTTCTACTCAATCAACTAATCAACGAAGAGTTAAGTATAACCATTTTAATTCTGTCAGCAATGTTACTATGGGACCGAGCTGTCCTGGCCCTAAACCCAGCTAATAAACAAGCAGGAAGTGTAGCTGCAGTGTCGGAAGTCATACAGAAACAACATGGCAACATACACACAGGTTCTTCTACAGGTTATTCTCTGATGTCCAAGGTCCCTGAATTACCGTTATGTTCTCCTCGGTCAGTTAATTCTGGAGCTAGAATGAGTAACAAGGCTTAGTCATAAATAATTAAAAAAAAAAAAAAAAACTACAGGGGGGAAGAAAAGCAGGACTATATCCAAACAGAGTCGGGGGAGAAGACGATTTCTGGACAGAGATAGTGAGTTCTGTTGCTACAGTTTACAATTTATCAGACTTCAATTTGACAAATTTACACAGTCACGTTTTATAGTTTGGGTTCAAGTTTTTCCCAAGCTGGCGAGCTTGTCTAACTAAAACACCGTTAGATTTAAAGTTATACACTAGAAAGTTGAATTTGATTTACATTGTGAAGGATGTTTCTGTCAAAAAGTGTATTTGTAAACCTTATGTTTTTAATCCAACATTCCATTCTACCATAAAAGTCTTTGAACGTTTTTGTGAGGTACATTAGGTTCACTTTAAATTCAAAAACTGTCCATTCTTATTTTAATTTGAATAGAGAGGAAAGAACAGCACTGTTGGAACTCAAGAACGAAAGGAGTTTGCGTTTCATGAAGGCAGATAAAGGAGGGAGGGATGGTCACTATGAATGTTTTGCATTACAACAGGGTGATTGAGGAAATGTTACATAAAGAGGATGAGTACCAGGAGGTTTCTTATGGTGAAATACTTAAAGAGTTATAATTATATACAACATTGCCTACATGACCATCTCATGAATGGTGGCTTAAGCACTGAAATATATGATTTTTTTGTGTCTTGATAATCCCAGAGTCGGAGTGTTGCTTGGTATACCCAAAATACATAAAGACCCTATCAATCCCCCTTTTAGCCCAATAGTTTCAGCTACAGGGAGCATTACTGAAGAAATTTATTTTTACATTGTGTTTAATCCTTTGGTTCAAAAATCACCCTCTTATATTTGTGATATATGGGATTTTTTGAACCAAATCAGACTCTTCTCTCGAATGTGAATATAATGATGATGATTATTATATGTTCACAGTGGACATTGTGTCTTTATTCACGGTAATTCCTCAAAAAGATGGCATGGAGTTTGTTTGGAGTTTTTTACACAAGTACACTTCGTTCAGTGATTCTTCAGTTAAGTTATACATTGCATTGTTAGAACTGTTATAGAATAATTATTTTTTATTTACCGCTAAGTTTTATAAACAACTTAAGGGAGTTGCTATGGGGGTTACAGTTCCTCCGGCTTTTGCTGGGCTATTGGCCCTAGGGCCTAAGTAAGCCTAGCCAAAAAGGTACCTGGCTTTCGCCACCCAAGAAAATTATTTTCCTGTGCCCCTGTTGAGCAGAGCCACAGAAGTGATCCTGATCCTTGGGGTGAATTTCCTATCTCCCATCCAAACATCTAGATTTTTCTTGAAAAGTGCTAATGAGGAGCCTTGTTTAATATAGATAGGTAGTTTGTTCCAGAGTATGGGAAGTCTCTGGGACAGGAATCTATCCCTCTGGCATGTTCTGTTTATTGTGGTGACAAGGTTTAGGTCCCTAGAACATGTAGCTCAGACAGATTGGGATTTCTTTAAGTGGAGAATGTCCAACAGCTCTGGGTTTGACACAGCTTTGTATATTATACAACGGAGTAAAGCTGGAGTTTAAGACTGTCTGCATAGGGCATCTGTTTGAGGCCAGTAATCCTCTTTGTGAGGTATTTCTGCGGCCTTTCTAGTTGTTGTAAATGTCTTGTGAGGTATATACCAAAAGGGGCATTGTACTCTATAATGGGTCTAATGAGTGACGAGTAGAGGGGAACAATGACCTCTTTTTTTTCCTGAATGAGAAATCTTTTGTGATGAGATGTGCCATGTAGAAGGAGTTCCTGACTATTTTTTTTATTATAAAACATTCTACCTCCTCGGACATTGGGT
Organism: Protopterus annectens; assembly: GCF_019279795.1. NCBI lineage: Eukaryota > Metazoa > Chordata > Ceratodontiformes > Protopteridae > Protopterus > Protopterus annectens. The sequence goes on along the minus strand of NC_056739.1, from coordinate 1,210,103,816 downwards.
TGCTGGAAGAAATAAATGCCAGTTGTAATTTTGACTTTTACAGCTGGTGAAACAAGTAATAAAGTCTGTTATTTGGATGCTGAACTAGCCTGGGATAGCCAGAATTTTTTTATAGTAAAAAAAGTACTTTTTCAAATAGTTATCTTTATTACAAGAGTAAGCATCCTGGTTTCATGAAGAAAAACATCCCAAAAGGTCAGTTCATAAGGGCCTCTCATACAGTCAGTAGGGACACAGATTTTACGTCTGAAATTAGTTTTATAACAAACTTGTTTCTTGACAGAGGGTATTCTTTTAATATACTCCAAAAAGCAGCTCAAAAATATTAGAAGTAGCAGCATAGATTTTCTGCACATACTTTTGGAAGGTTTTAGTGATAAAAAAAATTTAGATAAAGAGCATAATCATGCTAGCTTGGTACCCATATACTGCATAGATACGACAGTTGATAGTAGAATGATTAAGTCTACTATACAGAAAAATTGGAAGGTTACAGAAGGGAATAGTGATTTGCTTACATTTTGGGTGAACACCTCATTTTGTTTACAAGAAAAATGGCAGCATAAAAAATGTATTGGAGATTCACGATACTTATGTTTCCCTACCGATCACATCCAAGTCTAAAGGAACTTTTAAGTGTAATAGTTGCAGTGTAGGTACATTCATGAAGGGCCATACCTTAACTTTAGATCATGTACCTTATATTATTAATATTCCAGGTAGATTTTGTTGGCTGTACAACTAACAGCTTATATAGCTTTGTGTTCTGGTTGTCCTGCATTTTATGTAGGTATGACCACTAGAAGCCTCAGTAAGAGAATTAATAAGCATTATTATGCATTCAAAGTAAAGGATGAGAATAATGCTTTATATAGGCATTCTGTTATACGTACTTCTTAACAGAAATTTTACTTTTACTATTTTAGATCATGTTAGACAGGACTTCAGAGGTGGTAAACTTAAAAATAGTGTTGAGAGAAAGTAAAAATAGTGTTGAGAGAAAGCAGACCAAGTGGCAAATTAAACTTGCAGCTGACAGCCCCCTCTGGCTTAAATGATGCTATTAATATCAAATGTTTTTATTGCAAAGGAAACTATTTAACATTTAGAACATATAAAACATTTTATTTTGTTTCATACAAGTATAGTATTAGACATTAGGTTTTCACTAGTTAATTGTTTAGTGTTTAACTGAATTATTGCTTGTTGCTATTACATTGGACAGTTTGCATTATTTATATGGGAAGGTTTATGAGATGCATTTGTCTTGATGAAGAAGTCTTTTTGATGAAAGTGTTGACTAACATATTTTTTTATGCTAAAGCCATTTTTTCAGTTTGCTTTTGTGGCTGCCAGTGTTTTTGGTTTAGTTTTAGTTTGGTTACACTGGTTTCCTTGGGATTCAGCAAGATTTTGGTTTGGTTACTTAACAGTATCACTTACACTGATCTTGTTGACTTACCCAATCTGTTAGCAAATAAGTTCAGCACAAACTTCAACCCCTGTCCCCCTGAAGACCCTTTCGACATCCCTGCTACTTGTCCCGCACCTTACATCTCTGTAGATAAAGTATTAAAGGCCCTATCCAAGGCAACATCCCAGTATCCCAGGCTGTATTCTGTACCATCTCCAGCAAGAACTGACTTCGCCACTGAGCACCCTATTCAAGTACAGGCTTCATTCCAGCAGAGTAGAGAACTGCCATTGTCATCCCCTTGCACAAAAATGGTATCACCAGCCACTACTGACCGTGGAAACAATCGCCCCATTAGCTTGACAAGTCTGATCTGTAAAGTCACGTATTATTATGGATCTTAAACTAGGACATAGGCAACCTCCAAGCAGTTGACCCCACCCAGTTTGGATTCTTCAGGGGCAGACCTTGCCTATTGAACCTGGTTGACTTCTTTGAGACAGTCACAGAGGCCCTGGATGAGGGAAAGTCGGTACATACAGCTTACCTTGACTTGGCTAAGGCCTTTTACACAATCCCCCAACTCAGACATCATCAAAAAGCTAACAACTTGGTGTAAATCCCTATTTCACCAGGCGGGTGGCCAACTGGTTCACTGGCAGGACCCTCAAAGTCAAAATAGGTGCTTCCAACTGACAGCAGACCTGTCACTAGTGGAGTTCCCCGGGGAGCTGTTCTGGGACCCCTACTATTTGACATCTACTTCTCAGAGGTCCAGGCAAAGACAAAAGGCCTGTGGCTGACCAAGTTTGTGGACGACTGTAAGTTAGGTGCTGTCATTCACTCCCCAAATGATGTTAAAATACTGAAAGAGGGTCTCACAGCAACTAATGACTGGTGCCAAACTCATAGCCTCAAGCTAAATGCAAAAAAAGTATCATATCATTCAGCAAAAACCTGGCCTATACTGATTACCACATCAATGGCAACCCCCTAAGCACACAAGCTGTAGTGAGAGACCTGGGTACTCAGGTTGATAACCTTACATTCAACCATCATGTAGTGGCAGTGGTCAGAAAAGCCTTTTACTTGGTTCACCTCATAAGTAAAGGGATTGCATACAGAAAAAAGAGGTTATTACCTCTCTATACGCCTCCCTCATTAGACCAATAATGGAGTATAACTCTGTTTCCACTTTGGACCCCCCTCTGTTGTTGTTTACCCAGCGTCCTGTTGGTGTGCCCCTGCCTCGTCCGCGCGGCAACCCGTGATCATGAGTTCTGGGGACCATTTTTCCCTTTCTGTCCTTTGGGATGATTCTAGGGGGTGAAAAACGGAGAAACTCCACAGCAGAAAGAGTCTTCTTGGTCCTGTTAGCACCTGTGGTCAGTTTTTCCTTCACCTGAGGCCAAACAAAAGCTGACCCATGTCTGGTGGGACATAGGTAATTCAGCCAACGACAGCATAAAGGCTCGGAAAACATCATCATACCCGTACCTATCCACTTAGCAAGCGTGTGAGGCGGGTGGGATCGGCTCCGAACCCATCAAGCAAGAATGAAGGCGAGATTGACAACTTAACATCTCCCCATTTGGTATGTACCTCTTCAAATATCTGCACCAACTGGTAAGGCCATAGAAATACCTCACAAAGAGAATCCATGGCCTCCAACACCTGTCATATGCGGACAGGCTCAAATCACTATCACTCTACGCTGTATTGTACAGATTTGCTCAAGGGTGATCTGTGTCTTGACTACAAGGCAATCTGAGGCCCTGCCCTACTAGAGATGCTCCATATCCGCAAATCTAACTCCTCACACATTACCCGCTTGAAAGGCTTGAATCTAATATGCAACATCAACACAACCTGCTGGAGAGAGAGGTTTGTTTCCCAGAGGCTGCCAAGTATCTGGAACAGACTTCCCACACACATCAGAGTACATTGCTGACCCTCTTCAAGTGCAACCTTGATGAGTGGATGGGAAACAAATTTGTTCCAGGGGTTCCACCTGCGTCCCTCTTCAACAGGGGTGACAGGTGCTGACTGAGGTTTCTTTTTGGAAATAAACTCTTTGCTAGCCTTGTAAGGGACCCAGGGCCATTAGCCTAGTACTCTCCTATGATCCTGTTAACAGTGTCAAGTTCATAAGATGTGGTTATCCTGTCAGGCCAACATAAAAAACATGTCAGCACACTTTTAACAAGTCTAATTTATTTTTTAATAGATGGACAGAAATTTTCTAAAAAATAAATAAATAAATAAATAACAATATCCAAAGGAACTATATTCTACAATAACAGAAGTGTCTTGGTTAAACGCTTTCCTTCTACATGCTCTGGTTATTGGAATAGTGAAGATTTTTTTTACTGCCTTTTGAATTTTGTTTCCAATCCCAGACTTCTTAAAGATCATGTGCAAAGATTTTTGTTACTATTTACTTTTGCTGTAATTATGCTCTCATTACTTAAAGTAGGCTTTCTACTTATAAAATAAATGGATTTTACTTTTGTTACTTCAGTGCTTAAGTAAACGTGCACTGATATTTACTGTAGGCTGTGAAGCTGTCCATTTACTTCCTGATTCTATACCATGGGATAATAAAAAGCATTATACATTTTACAAGGTGTCATTCTATTTTAGTTTGCTTAAACGTGAATATAACTGCATTTTTGGTGATTCATTGTCTGACTGATTGACTGCTCTGCATTCTGTATGCTGAAATCTGCTACAGAACAAAACCAAACTACTATAGACAGTATCTGTACATCCTGAGAAGTGCATCATTAGAATTCTAGGGTACATGAAATGGAATCAAAGTAAATGGACAGCTACTCAGCCTACAGTAAAATAAAAACACAAGTTTAGTACTTAAGCATACTGAACACGGACCAACTGAAGTTTAACTGTTAATCAACTGGGTGACCTTATGTTACAGGCTCATTATACCGACAAGGTGAATGGCCGAGGTACCAAATTTGCTTGGAATAAGCTAAGGTGGTTGAACAGCCTGGTGAATTTATTTTTTTTTTAAGGATTTTGAAAAGATCTTGAGTAAAACTAAACAAGTCATATGTATCAAGACGTCTGACTGGAATGAGGTATAGAATGAAATATAATTTTTTAGGGAGCTCTGAATGTCCTCATCAACATGGAGATGTGTGCATCTCATTCTATCTCACTTAAAACTAATATTGGTTACTCCTTCCCACCTGGATCAGCCATAAATGGGGTCTGATCAGACATGCTAAACTCCTTCGTCATAATGGTCTCCAAAGGGGCAATGGTACAGGGTCCAAGAGAAGACAACAGATGGTTTAGGGGCTGTAAAGGGGCCTTGGCCAAATCAACCACCTCAGAAAAACACAATGAGAAGTGGACACCTAGTTAGATTCATGCACCTCTCTGTTCATTTTGCATTTCTTCTTTTAACTGATGGGTAATCAGACACCCCAGTCATACTTTCCTTTTTTTCCTGGCTGACATAACACAAGTTTCTCATGGAAAAATAATAAAACAGAAGGGTACCCAGTGTGTGTGTGTGGTGGAGGGGTGGTGCTTATCTGCCAGAATCTCTGTTACTGAATCGGACTGAAACGGATTACTGAAAGTAACACTGACAGTCTGCATACATGGAATAGCAGAAAGTGAGTTTTTGGCACATCCACACATCCTTCTTATACCCATCAGGTCTGCTCATGCTAAAGGCAGATGAACATCATCTGAAGGAGCCTGACAGACAATGTAGTTGTGTACAATCTTACCATAATGATAGATGTCCTCCTTCACTGTTGCAGTATTCATAACAAGGGACATCCCCTGGCAAGGCCAGTATACAAAGCCTTTTACTACTTACAGTGGATATAAAAAGTGTACATACCCCTGTTAAAAGGGCTAGGTTTTGTGATATAAAAATGAGACCACGCTAAATCATTTCAAAACTTTTTCCACCTTTAATGTGACCTATAACCTATACAATTCAATTGAAAAACAAACAAATCTGTTGGGGGAAAAATATAAAAAACGTACAATAAGCTGGTTGCATAAGTGTGCACACCCTTAAACTAATAATTTGTTGAAGTACCTTTTGATTTAATTATAGCATTAGAATGAGCCTTAACAGAAAAAGCAAGGTTCCTACCATATGCAACATAACAAAAAGAAATAGCCTTAGAAATCCAAGAGGAAGTAGGCTGCTTGGAAACAAGCAACCCTAAAGATCTGGGAATGAAGTAAAACAAAAAGCTGATCAGATTTCCTGATAACTCAGATTTTATTTGGATAAAACCAAGCCTATCTATGCACATCCAAGGTGTGTAGTACCTTCTCACTAGGAGATTGTGGAGAAGGATAAAGGTGGGCAAATGAATGGATTACGTGACAACTCATTCACAACCTTGGGCATAAATGAAGGGGTAGTATATGCAAGGACACCCTTAAGTTATGAAAAACAAAAAAGTTGAAGCAACCATAAAGGCTTGAAGCTCAGCCACCTGTCTGGCTGAAGTCAAAGCTAACAAAACAGTCTTCCAAGAGCAAAGCTGCAAGGAAGCTTTAGCCACAGGCTCAAAAGAAGCCAAAGTCATTTTTTCCAAAACAAAATTAAGATTCCCAAGGAGGAGGAACAGGCTTCCTGGGAGGTATAAATATGTTGGACGCCTTTCAGGAATTGTTTAGCCTCAAACCTAGAAGCTAAAGGAGGAAAATAAAGGCAGACAAGTAGAAATAGCTGACAAGTGGGTCTTGACAGAGGAATAGAGGAAAAGAGGAAACTTGACTAAAAACACATTGCTAAAGATAAAGAATTTTACTTCAACCCTCCTACAACACTAAAATCCAATCATCTTCTTTCGGCTGTTCCCATTAGAGGTCGCCACAGTAGATCATCTATTTCCATTTCTTCCTGTCCTCTGCAGCTTGCTCTGTCACACCATCCACCTGCATGTCCTCTCTCACCACATGCATAAACCTTATCTTAGGCCTTCCTCTTTTGCTGTTACCTGGTAGCTTCATCCTTAGCATCTTTTAACCAATATACTCAACATCCATCCTCAGCACATGTCCAAAACAACGTAATCTTGCCTCTCTGGCTTTGTCTCCAAACCCCTCTAATATACTTATTCCTAATCCTGTCCACCATCATCACACCCAGTGCAAATCTTAACATCTTTAACTCTGCCACATCCAGCTCAAACTCCTGCCTTTTTGTCAATGCCACTGTTTCCAAACCATATAACATAGCTGGTCTCACTACCCTCTTGTAGACCTTCCCTTTCACTCTTACTGGTACTCGTCTGTCAAACATCACTCCTGACACTCTTCTCCACCCACTCCATCCTGCCTGTACTCTCCTTCACCTCTCTTCCACACTTGCCATTACTATGAACTGTTGATCCCAAGTATTTAAACTCATCCACCTTCGCCACCTCTACTCCCTGCATCTTCACCCTTCTTCTATCCTCCCTCTCATTCACACATATATATTGTCTTAGTCCTGCTAAGCTTCATTCCTCTTCTCACTAGAGCACATCTCCATCTCTCCAGGGTCTCCTCCACCTGTTCCCTACTCTCACTACAGATCACAATGTCATCTGCAAACATCATAGTCCACGGGGACTCCTGTCTGATCTCGTCTGTCAACCTGTCAATCACCGTTGCAAATAAGAAAGGGCTCAGAGCTGATCCTTGATGTAATCCTACCTCCACCTAAATCCAATCAAAAAAAAATTTTGGAACTCAATCAGCCAAATTTTGCATTCTGGAAATCCCTCCAGTCCCAATCCCTACTCAAATAGTACACCTGAAGACACTGCCACTATCTTTAATACCTTCTTTATTGACACTGTAACAAAAAAATACATCACCCCCCCCCCTGTAAATGATCCACATCACTCTGTCCTACCTTCAGGCTCAAACTCCTCTAAACCCTTTTCTTTTCAACCTGTATCAACCAATTATATCAAATCTCTACTCTGCAAACTAAAATCGTGCTCTACTTCCACTGATAACATTCCTTCCTACTTCCTCCAGCTAGCAGCCAATACCATTGCTTTTCCTGTATATATCTTGATTAACTGCTCCATCTCTGAGTCTAATGTTCATCAATCTGGAAGGAATTGTATTCTTTACCAAGAAATCTCTAACTTTAGACCCATAGCCATTCTGTCACCCCTCTCTAAGCTACTTGAAAAATGTATACATAAGCCAACTCTGCAATATTGATTACACGAAAACCTACTTACTTCCCAACTCAGCATGGATTCCGTCCAAAACACAGTACTAGTATGGCCCTAATTTCCTTTACCAATACTATTTCCTTGGCCTGTGATAAACTTGTCTCCTGTTTATTTATAGACCTTTCTAAAGCCTTTGATACAGTCTCACACTCTTTTCTTCTTACTAAATTGACTAATCTTAACTTCTTCCCTGCTACCATCACTTGGTTTTCCAGCTAGCTCTCTGATTGATTACACTCCGTGAAATGGCTCTCTGCACTCTCCCCTTCCCTCCTCGTAAAAATGGGTGTTCTCCAAGGATCCATATTGGGTACACTGCTATTTAACATCTTCACCAATCTACTCTACCCCTCTTGCCCACAGTCATCTCTTGCACAATATGCAGATGACGCTACTGTGATTACTATCTCTGACTGACTCTACTGTGATTACTATCTCTGACTGACTCTACTGTGATTACTATCTCTGTCTCTCCCTCTGGTCTCATTACTATTACTCAAGCTGCCTTTACATCAGTAGAAACTTGGCTCACCAACAACCAACTAATCCCAAAAAAACTAAACTCCTACTCTTTCTCCCAAAAACTCTTGCCCATCTTAAATCTACTTTTACTATACTGTCTCTCAACAACACTCCAATAGTACCTGAATCTAGCTCCAAACTCTTGGGTGTTACTGTAGATTATCAACTTAAATTTGACTTGCACATTAACAACTGCATCAGGAAAGACTCATAAGAAACTAGGCCTCCTATACAGAAATTTAAAGTTTCTCACTTCCAAAGCTAAAGTAACCCTGTCTCAAACCTATCTCCTAACCCAGTCTACTACATGGTTCTCAAATACTCACAAACCTTAATGCCACACTCCTAGCTAAACTTAACCTATAATAAAGTAGCCAGATTCTCTGCTTAACATATTTATAAAACTCACTCTCTCTCAAGCACTTAAACTGGCTGGAACTACCCAACCTGCTTCTACTCTCTCAGCTTCAGATTTTATGCTCTATAATACATCAACCTTTCTGTTGCCCTAACCTATCCTCCCTTATATCCTACTATTCTCCAACTAGATCACTCCGCAACTCTGACCAAGACTTGCTACTTCTCTATAAATCCAGGACAAGAATGGGAAACAACCTATATAGCTACCATCCTACCACTGCATACGCTTCCACTTCAAATTAGATTATATCAAGCTAAACAATTCAAAGCTGCTGCCAAGGAACATTTAAAAACACTCTGGTCCTGCCACTGTACTCCCCCACCATAAACTGATCCTCCCACCCTGCTCACTATTTGAACATCTGTCCTTACTTTTAACTTCAACTCTCTAACTGTTCTCAACACTTCCATTCCTCCTGGCCTGACTACCTGTATCTTTCTAACTCTGACTTTCAATTTTTTGAGTGTAACCTCTCTACCCACATACTACCTTTAAATTATCTTCTGAAAGTAAAGTACAGTTGTGTACCTACCATAAATGTAGATATTTGACTGTATTCACTGTTGCAGTCATTACTCTTGGGTTATTCTGCTGGCAGACTACCCTCAGTCGGCCAGAATTCCAAAGTCTAGGTCCGGCGTCGGTTGCTGTCGCCTCTCCTCTGATGTCAGTGCGCCAGGGGTATAAAAGATGCAGCCAACGCCATTTTCTTCAGTTTTTCTTGCCCCAGATGTCAGGTGCCCCCAAAATTGGTAGGCTGAAAATTATGCCAGTAAGTATGCATGCACAAAATAAACATTTCCTTCATCTACAAGCAAATACACCACATAGGTTGTATAGGATAGAGAAAAGTCCCAGCAAAGAAAAGGGGGACTGTGGGTGGGTAACCGGGACTGCAACAGTGAATACACTAACATCTACATTTATGGTAGGTACACAACTGTACTATGTTCATCGTGTTTCACTGTTGCAGTCATTACACTTGGGTTGAATCCCAAAGCTGAGGATGGGTGGCTGAGCTAAATAGGATTAGGAGAGGCTATGAGGCCCTGCAGAACAGCAGTGGCAAAGCCTGCTCTGGACTTGGCTCTAAGAGGTAAGTGGTAGTGCTTTGTGAAGGTGTGCACTGAAATCCAAGTTGCAGCCTCTAAGATATCTTTGGTTGGTACTCCTCTGAGGAAGGCTGCTGATGTGGCTGCTACTCTGGTGGAATGAGGCCTAATGCCCTTAGGCACTGATTTGCCATGTTGAGAATAGCAGAAATGGATGCAATGGCCTATCCATTTAGAAATAGTCTGTTTTGAGATAGCCTTTCCTTGTGATCCTGCAGCATATGACACAAAGTTGCTCAGTCTTTCTGAAAGCTTCAGTTCTATCCAAGTAGAAGCGTAACTGCCTGTGTATGTCCAAAGAATGCAGAATTTTTTCACCCTTGTTCTGTGGATTTGGATAAAAGGTAGGCAAGTGAATGGTTTGGTTGAGGGCCACACTGGACACCACCTTAGGCATAAATGTAGGGTTTGTCCTCAGAGAAACCCTGTCTGGATGAAAAATGATGAAAGGTTCCACAGCCATGAGTGCTTGTAGCTCCGAGACTAGCCTTGCAGAGGTTATTGCTAGGAGCAGAGCTGTTTTCCAGGATAAGAACTTCATGCCTGCTGTTGATGCTGGCTCGAAAGGAGGCAGTGTGAGTTTTTCCAAAACATAATTGAGGTCCCAGGCCGGAACTGGTGCTCTCCTTGGAGGCCTAATGTTTTTGGCCCCTCTGAGCTACTGCCTTATTAAAGGATGAGAAAAGATAAGTGGTTCCGCATTGTAATGGGCTGAAATGGCAGAGGCATGGATCTTAGATGATGAGAAAGAAAGGCCTTTGTTCAGCATCTCAGTTGGGTATTGTAAAATCTGAGGGATATTTGGTACATACGTGTCAATGCCTTGTTCCTGGTTCCAAGCACAGAATCACTTCCATTTTTCTGCATAAGATTTTCTGGTACTGGGCCTCCTGGCCTCCAAGATAACATCCATAACAGCCTTTGAAAGAGGAGTGTTCTGCATGGGTACATTATCCGCCATGCTGCCAGATTTAAGGTCCTGAGTTGGCTGTGCAGGATCTGATTGTTTTGTTGGATCAGCAAGTGAGAAGTTTGAGGCAATATCCATGCTGGACCTTGAGACAAGCTCTTTAGGATTGGGTACCAATGCTGGCGTGGCCAGTCTGGTGCAGTGTCATTTTTGGCTTCTCTTGTCTGACCTTTAGGAGTACCCTGGGAAGGAGAGGCAGTGGGGGAAAAGCATATACTGTTAGATTTTTCCAGCTGAAGGATAGGGCGCCCACTTTCCATGCTTGCTTGTGATAAATCCTTGTGCAAAATCTCTGCAATTGGCAGTTGAGGGGAGGCAAATAAATCTATGTCTGGGCATCCCCATTTTCCTTGTTATGTTGAAGACTTGTGGATCCAGTTTCCATTCGTGGGGATCCATGAGGTTTCTGCTTAGTTCGTCTGCCAGAGTATTTATTTTTCCTGGCAGGAATTGTGCTTGCAGGTGAACTTGAAAAGCCAATGCTGTGTCCCATAAGGTCATTGCTTGTCTGCAGAGGGGGTAGGAATGTGTTCCTCCCTGCTTGTTTATGTACCACACGACCGTAGTGTTGTCTGTCTTTATCAGTAACTGTCCTGGATGAAGCAGATCCTTGAAAGCTGTCAGGGCATTTTGAACAGCGAGCATCTCTTTTTGACTGATGTGAAGATGCATCTGGTTTGCAAGTCATTTGCCCTGAATACATTTTCCTGCCATATGGGCCCCCCAGGCATAATCTGATGCATCCGTTGTCAGCGTTTGTCTGGCTGTGGGTAAACTGAATGGCAGACCCTTGTTGTGGTGAAAGGCTTCTGCCCACCATCAAAACTCCTGTTGCAGGCAGGGAATAAGTGCAATTACTGTCTCCAGGCTGTGGCAATGCTGAGTCCAAACACTTTTTAGATACCACTGTGGTTTCCTCATATGCAGTCTGGCATATGGAATTAGTAGAATGCAAGATGCCATGAAACCAAAGGCCTGCAGGATTTTCCTTGCAGGTAAGTGGGTTTTTGTTGCCAATTTCTTGAATTAAGTAGTCAGTTGTTTTTGTCTGGCATGAGATAAGCCATCTGGGCAGTTGTATTTAAGTTTGCACCCAGGAATATTATCTCTTGAGAGGGCACTAGTTTTGATTTCTTTTCTGTTACTGTGTACCCTAGGCCAGTTAGTAATCTTTTTACAAACGCCAGATGCTTTAGAAGAATGTCTTTGTTCTCTGCTTGAATTAGGCAGTCGACCAAGTAGGGATATATTTGAATTCCTTTTTGTCTGCAAAATGCAATTACTGGTGCCAGGCATTTTGTGAAGACCCTGGGCGCAGTAGATAAGCCAAAGGGCAGTGCAGAGAATTGATAATGCATTGAGCCAGCTATGAATCTGAGGTATCTTCTGCAAAACTGTCTGATTGGGATATGCAGGTATGCCTCTTTCAGGTCCGAAGTTACGAGCCAAGCCTTTTTGCCCAGCATGGGCAGTAGCTGCTGTAGACTCAACATCTTGAATTTTGGAACTTCCAGAAACGTATTTAGTATAGACAGGTCCAGTATTGGTCTCCAGGTTTTGTCCTTTCTGGGTACTAGGAAAAGTCTGGAGTAAAATCCTTGCCCCTGCTCTTGTTGTGGTACTTGCTGAATGGCCCTCATGTCCATGAGGGCTGTAATTTGTTTTTGTGCCTCTACCTATTGATTGTGTGGCAGGTCCGGCATACCTTTTGACCTTGGTAGAATGTGAAAATGGAACCTGTAGCCTTGGGACACTATGTTCAGGACCCATTTGTCTTGGGTAACTATTTGCCAATCTGATGAAAAAAGTGCTAGCTTTCCCGCTAAGGGGGCTGCCAAAAGAAAAGTGCTTGGATCTGGTAGAGGGAAGCCATTGGGACCATTTCCTGTAAGGTTGTAATTTGTCTTCTCCATTTTTGGAGGTAGGAGCACCCCATTGTTTAGGCCTGTATGAGTCTTGGTGCTGAGATCTGCCTCTTTGTGGTCTGTCTGACACTGGAAAGGACCAATTTTTAGAAGGCCAGTTCCTGCTAAACCTGGGTGGCTGTACCTGTAAGAAATCCTTGACTGTTTGCATGGATTTTGCTTTATCCTCCATTTTTTTCAACACCTCTTCTGCTTTAGTACCAAACAAAGTATCATGCTGTAATGGTGCATCTAATAATTTTGCTTTAACATGATCAGGCAGATTCTGTTCCTTTAACCAAGCATGCCTTCTAATAACATAACCTGTAACAGCAGCCCTGCAAGAGGCCTCCAGTGAATCATAACCACATTGCAAAGTATGCTTTCCCACTTGTTCAGCTGCATGCAATAAATCCTGCAATTCCTTGTTCTCTGAACATTCAGTATTTGTCAACAATTTCTGTTTAAGCAGTGACATTAAATATTGCTGATATTTAAGCATATGAAACTGACAATTTAAAGCCCTTACAGCCAGGGTAGCAGGTGTAGACTTTCCCCCCCATCTGTCTAGAGCCCTAGAATCCCTATCAGAGGGGACAGGGTTTTTTGCAGTGGAAGCTTTAACCCCTTTGGGACCCTGAGATATAGTTTCTGAGTCAGCAGCAGGGTTTTTATATAGGAATTTATGAGAATCCGGGACCCTGTAGTATCTGTCTGGCTTAGCTGGTGCAGGGGGTAAAGAGTCAGGGGACAGGCCGGACTCTGAAAATACATCATCTACAATGTCTAGAACAGGTGGAATAGCAAGGGGTCTGTGCTGAGGAAGAAGCAGAAAGTTTGAGCCTTTTCTTAGATTCAGAATAATCTTGGCTCTTCCAGTGGAAATGTTCCCTCATGGTATGCAGTATTTCCCCAAAAGAATAATCCTCAGGAGGAGAGGCTGAAGGAATGGATTCTTCAGCATCAGAATCCTCATAGGGAAGCATGGAGTAATCCTGTTCAGAAGAGGAATCAGAGGAAACAGATACCTGATCAGAAGAATCATACTCTGTCTCTTGCCTAGGCCTCTTATCAGGAGGGGTTTGGGAGCCCCTGATCAAAGTAATTAGGTCTACGGCCATTTTGAGCATTTGTTTTTTAGGCATGGAAGTCTGAGGAGAATGCTGTACTTGTTTCTTTGTCTTTAGAGCTGCTTTAGTCTTAGTCTTTGAAGCTGAAGATGGCTTAATATATAGTTGTGTAAGTCTGAAGACACCCTCAGAAGCAGATGCCTGCTCAGCGGCTCCGGACCCATCTGAGGGAGTGATTTCAGAGTGTCCAATAGCTTGAGTATCCAGAGGCCCAGTCGGCTCCACATGGGAGTTGGTAGCGGCCTGTGGCTCTGAGGTAGCGGGCACCAGGGGCTGTGAAAGTGCCTCACTGAGAACCGGCGACTGGCCTAGTAGAGGCTTCGTCGGTTTTGGACCTCGGATGCCTATCCTTGTCCTTGTGTTTTTTGTAAACATCCGCCATCCCCCTTATTTTTGCTGGAACTTATCTTTACTTCTCTAATCTATACAACCTAGATGGTGTATTTGCTTATAGATGAAGGTAAAACTTATTTTGGTGCATGTATGTTTTATTTACCTATTTTTAGCCTACCCTTTTGGGGGCACCTGACATCTGCGGCAAGAAAAACTAAATAAAACGGCGCCGGTTGCATCTTTTATACCCCTGACTACCTAACGTCAGGGAAGAGGTGACAGCAACCGACGCCGGACCTAGACTTTGGAATTCTGGCCGACTGAGGGTAGTCTGCCAGCAGGATAACCCAAGAGTAATGACTGCAACAGTGAAACATGATGAACATCCTATGTATGCATTGAAGACGTACTTAAGGCTGTAAGAATGACTTTTTCCTCACAATTACTAAACAGGAGATGAAAAGCTGTTCAGATTTACGGATAGGTTTGGTCCTGTCTAGATAAAATCTCAATTGTCTATGTACATCTAAAGAGTGACGGCAGTACTCTCTTCTATTGGCAAAATTCAGAAAGAACACTGGTAAGTCAATGGTCTGGTTTATGGAGAATTCAGACGCAACTTTGGGGAGAAAGGATGGATTCGTCCGAAGTGATACTCTGTCTTTATGAAAGGCCAAATAGGGCCTCTTGATGCACAATGTCTGCAGCTCAGAGACTCTTCCGGCAGATGTGATGGCTACCAGGAAAGTACAGTTGTGTACACTTACCATAAATGTAGATGTTCGAGTGCATTCACTGCTGCAGTCATTGCATTTGGGTTATCCTGCTGGCAGGTTGCCCTCAGTCGGCCTGAATTCCAAAGTCTTGGGTCCTGCGTCGGTTGCTGTCACCTCTTCCCTGACGTTAGGTAGTCAGGGGTATAAAAGATGCAGCCGACGCCATTTTATTTAGTTTTTCTTGCCCCAGATGTCAGGTGCCCCCAAAAGGGTAGGCTAAAAATAGGTAAATAAAACATACATGCACCAAAATAAGTTTTACCTTCATCTATAAGCAAATACACCATCTAGGTTGTATAGATTATAGTTCCAGCAAAAATAAGGGGGATGGCGGGTGGGTAACCTGGAATGCAACAGTGAATACACTCGAACATCTACATTTATGGCAAGTGTACACAACTGTTCTATGTTCTTCGTGTTTCACTGTTGCAGTCATTACATTTGGGTTGAGTACCAAAGCTATGGTTGGGGGGGCTGGAGCTAAACAGCATTAGGAGCGGCTATGAGGCCCTGCAGAACTGCAGTGGCAAAGCCTGCCCTGGATTTAGAGTAAAGAGGCAGATTGTAATGTCTTGTAAAGGTATGCACTGAACTCCAAGTAGCAGTCTCCAAAATGTCTTTGGTTGGTACTGCCCTTAGAAAGGCTGCGGAAGTGGCTGCAGCTCTGGTTGAATGTGGCCTAATGCCCTTAGGCACTGGTTTGCCATGTTGTGAGTAGCATAAACGAATGCAGTGACCTATCCACTTTGAAATAGTCTGCTTGGAGATAGCCTTTCCTTGTGATGCTGTGGCATATGCCACTAGTAATTGCTCTGTCTTTCTGAAAACTTTTAGCTTTGTCCAAGTAGAATCTAAGTTGTCTGTGTACGTCCAAAGAATGCAGAATTTTCTCCCCCTTGTTCAGTGGATATAGATAAAAAGTTAGCAAATGAATTGCTTGGTTAAGGGCTACAGTGGATACCACCTTAGGCATAAATGTAGGATTTGTTCTCAGAAAGACCCTATCTGGATAGAAAATGAAAAAGGGTTCCACAGCCATGAGAGCCTATAGCTCTGAAACTCGTCTTGCAGAAGTTATTGCTAGGAACAGAGCTGTTTTCCAAGATAAGAAACTTTATGTCCGCAGTAGCAGCTGGCTCAAAAGGAGGTAAGGTGAGTTTTTCCAAGACATAATTGAGGTCCCATGCAAGTGTTGGCGTTCTCCTTGGAGGCCTTAAGTTTTTGGCTCCTCTGAGGTACTGCCTTAATTAAGGATGAGAAAAGAGTGGTGGCTCTGTATTGTAATGAGCCGAAATGGCAGAGGCATGGATTTTAATTGATGAAAAAGATAGGCCTTTGTCCAGCATCTCAGTTAAATATTGCAAAATCTGAGGAATATTTGGGACAGCTGCATCAGTTCCTTGAGCTTGGTTCCAAGCACAAAATCTCTTCCATTTCCCAGCATAGGATTTTCTAGTACTAGGAATTCTGGCTTCTAAAATGACATCCATCACAGCTTTACTGAGAGGTGTGGTTTGTATGGCTACATTATCCGCCATGCTGCCAGGTTTAGGGTCCTGAGTTGGCTGTGCAGAATCTGACTGTTTTGCTGGGTCAGTAGATGAGGTATTTGAGATAAGGTCCAGGCTGGGCATTGGGACAAGGTGTCCTTAAGATCGGATACCAGTACTGGCGTGGCCAGTCTGGGGCAATCAGAATCATGTTTAGTTTCTCCTGCCTGACCTTTAGGAGTACTTTGGGGAGGAGAGGCAGTGGAGGAAAGGCATATACTCATGTTTGTCCAGTTGAAAGATAAGGCGTCCACTTTCCAAGTTATCTGTGATAAGTCCTTGTGCAGAATCTTCTTAGTTGATTGTTTTAAGGGGAGGCAAACAGATCTATGTGCGGGCGTCCCCATTCCATTGTTATCATGCTGAAGACTTGTGGATCCAGGTGCCACTCGTGGGGATCCATGAGGTTTCTGCTTAGTTTGTCTGCCAGAGTATTTTCCTTTCCTGGCAGGAATTGTGCCTGCAGATGAACTTGGTAAGTCAAAGCTGTGTCCCATAAAGCCATGGCCAGTCTGCACAGGGAGTAAGAATTAGTTCTCCCCTGCTTACGTACCACATGACCGTGGTGTTGTCTGTCTTTATCAGTAGTTGTCCCGGATGAAGTAGGTCCTTGAAGGATGTCAGGGCATTTTGAACAGCTAGCATCTCTTTTTGATTGATATATAGATGCTTTTGGTTTGTGGACCAGGTGCCCTGAACGCCTCTTCCTGCCATGTCCCTTGTTTTGGTGACAAGCCTTTGCCCACCATAGAAATTCCTGTTACAGGCAGGGTATTAGAATAATCATTGCTTCCAGACTGTGGCAATGCTGTGTCCAGACACTTTTTAGGACCATTGAATTTTCCTCATAAGCAGTCTTGCATATGGAATTAGTAAGATGCAGGATGTCATGAAGCCCAACGCCTGCAGAATTTTTCTTGCAGATAACTGGGCTTTTGTTGCCATTTCCTTGAAATAGGTAGTCAGTTGCCTTTGTTTGTCTGGAGTGACAAGCCATCTGGGAAGTTGTATTTAAGCTTGCACCCAGGAATATTATCTCTTGAGAGGGTACTAGTTTTGATTTCTTTTTGTTGACTGTGTACCCTAGGCATAATATCACAAAAGTCAGATGATGTAGTAGAATATCCTTGTTCTCTGCTTGTATGAGGCAGTCGTCCAAGTAAGGATATATTTGTAATCCTCTGTCTGCAGTAAGCAATTACTGGTGCCAGGCACTTTGTGAAGACCCTGGGCGCAGTAGATAAGCCAAAGGGAAGTACAGAGAATTGGTAATGATTTGAGCCAGCCTTGAATCTGAGGTGTCTTCAGCATGACTGTCTGATTGGGACATGCAGGTATGCCTCTTTTAGGTCTAAAGTCACGAGCCAAGCCTTGCTGCCCAGCATGGGCAGAAGCTGCTGTAAGGTCGACATCTTGAATTTTGGTATATCCAGGAAAGTGTTCAGAATAGACAGGTCCAGTACTGGTCTCCATGCTTTGTCCTTTCCGGGTACCAAGAGCAGTTGAGTAAAATCCTTGTCTCTGCTCTTGCTGTGGCATTTGTTGAATTGCCCTCATGTCCATGAGAGCTGCGACTTGTTTTTGAGCCTCTGCCCATTGAGTTTTTGGCAGGTCGGCCAACCGTTTGGCTCTTGGCAGGGTATGGAAATGAAACTTGTAACCTTGTGACACTATGTCTAGAATCCATTTGTCCTGGGTTATAATGTGCCAATTTTGAGAAAAAAGTGCTAGTTTTCCCCCTAAGGGTGCTGCCAGAAGATAAGTGTTTGGTACAGGCAGGGGGAAGTCATTGGGACTGTTTCCTGTATGGTTGTGATTTGTCTTCTCCACCTTTGGAGGTAGAGGCACTCCACTGCTTAGACCTGTAGGAACCTTGTGGCTGTGATCTGCCTCTAGGGCGTCTGGATCTGCCCCTTTGAAGTCTGTCTGAGATCGGAAAGGAGCAATTCTTTGTAGGCCAGTGTCTGCTAAATCTAGGTGGCTGCACCTGTAAGAAATCCTTGACCGTTTGCAGAGATTTAGATTTGTCTTCCATTTTCTTTAATACCTCTTCTGCCTGAACACCAAATAAGGTATCATGTTGTAAAGGAGCATCTAATAATTTTGCTTTAACATGGTCAGGCAGATTTTGTTCCTTTAACCAAGCATGCCTCCTAATGACAGAACCCATAACAGCGGCCCTGCAGGAGGCCTCCAGAGAATCGAACCCACATTGCAAAGTATGCTTTCCAACGTGTTCAGCTGCATGCAATAAATTCTGCATTTCTTTGTTTTCTGCACATTCAGGATTTGCCATTATTTTCTGTTTAAGCAGTGTCATGATATATTGCTGATATTTGAGCATATGAAACTGACAATTTAAAGCCCTTATAGCCAAAGTAGCAGATATGTAAATCTTTTTTCCCCATCTATCCAGTGCCCTAGAATCCCTGTCAGAGGGAGTAGGGTTTTTTTGCAGTAGAAGCCTTGACCCCTTTCGGACCCTGTGAAATATTTTCTGGGTCTGCAGAAGGGTTTTTGAAAAGGAATTTATGAGAGTCAGGGACCCTGTAGCATCTGTCCGGCTTAACAGGAGCTGGAGGTAAAGAGTCAGGGGTCAGACTAGACACCGAGAACACATCTACAATGTCTAACACAGGTGGAATAGCTAAAGGCCTGTGTTGAGGTAGTAATAGGAAGTCTTTGAGCCTTTTCTTAGATTCTGAAAAATCTTGGCTCTCCCAGTGGAAATGTTCCCTCATGGTATGCAAGGTTTCCCAAAAAGAGTAGTCCTCAGGAGGAGAAGCTGAAGGAATTGACTCTTCAGCATCAGAATCCTCATAGGGGGGGAAGAGAATATTCCTGATCAGAAGAGGAATCAGAAGAAATGGAAACCTGATCTGAAGATAGTGCGTTGGTTAACTTTTTCTGACATGGTCTGGAGCAAGAAAAAAGTTTCCCCAATGGGGTACTTGGCTTTTAATGAAGACTTCGGATCTGAAACTCGAACACGAAAATCTCAGGAGTCGGCCGACCGGCACTTACGAACTGCTTCTGCTTCGGGCACCGTGCGGCAAGAAAGACCGATTAAAATGACGTCGGCTGCATCTTTTATACCCCTGACGTCAGGGAAGAGGTGACAGCAACCGATGCAGGACCTAAGACTTTGGAATTCAGACCGACTGAGGGCAACCTGCCAGCAGGATAACCCAAATGTAATGACTGCAACAGTGAAACATGAAGAACATCAAGGATTTCCAAGACAAAAACTTTAGGTCACACTTCGAAGCAGGTTCAAAAGGTTTCTGAGTCAAAGACTGAAGGGCTAGAGTGAGGTTACATGGTTCCACAGGCTGTCAGAGGAGGCCTGATATGAGAAGTCCCCTTGAGGAAAGCCTTGCAAATGCACAGAGAGGCAAGAGGGGTGCCATCTATACCACTGTGGAAATTGGAAACTGCTGCTAGATGTACACACATGGTAGGGGCAGAGGCACCATTATCAAAAAACCTAGTCAAGTATTGAAGCACTGCAGTAACTGGAGCCGAATACGGGTCTAGCATGTTATCCTTGGACCAAATGGAGAATCTTTTCCATTTATCTTGGTATAGTCTTCTGGTGGATGGTTTATGAGAGGCCAGAATGATGTCTGGAACAGGTGAGAAGAGATTAGCTTGCCTGCCTACTAGTGGAAGTGGAGAAACCAAGCTGTCATGTTGAGACTGGACCGATTTGGAAGACTCAACCCTTGGGGGGTGAGTAATCAGATCTGGTAGACGGTCCAGAATCCACGGCGGGTATACTAGATGAGGCCAAAGGAAGGGGAACTAAACTTGTCGAGGCCAGAATGGGGCTATGACGATCACCATGCATCTCAACCGAAGAGCTTTCCTTAGAAATTGTGGGATCAGAGGGATGGAAGGATAAGCATAAAGAAGTCCCATGGGCCAATCATGGATCAGAGCGTCCCTCGGTGACTCCCCTTCCAAGGGAAGTAGGGCGAAATAGCTGCTGCACTTGGTGTTTGATGGGGAGGTGAAAAGATCACAGCAGGGCTGGCCCCAGTGGCTGAAGATTGCTGATGTCACCTCAGGGTTGAGGGACCACTTGTGAGGCATGAGGATGCATCGGCTCAGTTTGTCTGCAATCATGTTGGAGCTCCCTGGGATATGTGCTGCTATCAGAAAGCGGTTGGAAGCTATCGCCCACTGCCAAATTCTCATGGCTTGTCGACATAGGGGATAGGACTTGGTTCCTCCTTGCTTGTTGACTGTCTGATTGAACTGCAATTGTCCTGGAAGGGAGAGCCGAATGGAAGGCCTGCAACGCTAACAGGACAGCTCTCAGTTACAGAACACTGATATGCAGGTGGGCCTCTGAGGTGGACCATGTGCCTTGGAAGTCTTTCCCTGGAAATGTGCCCCCCCCCACCCGATCAGGGAAGCAAATGTGGTCACAATGGCTGTGGGCTGAGGAGATTGAAATGGACGACTCCAAAGTTCCACGTCTGGCCTCATCCACCAAAGCAGGTCCTGTTTGCAGGCGTTGGTTATTCGAATCTGGTAACTGAGGGGATGACAGTTTGGGAACCATTGACACAGAAGGAGCCACTGCAGAATCCGCATGTGTAGCTTTGCTAGAGACACTATTGGGATTGACACTGCCATAGAACCTAGGGCCTGAAGAACTTCCCTTGTTGAAACTGTTTGTGAGAGTATCACCTGGAGTTGAATCCTCAATCGATGTAGTCTATGAATTGGGAGTGATACCAGACAGGACTGAGTACTGAACACTGCTCCAATGAACTATTTGTTGTGTAGGGACAAGGTTTGATTTTTCCCAATGTATCGTTATTCCCAACAATTTTGTCAGAGAGTATAATGTAGTGCTGTTACCAGAAGATGCTTGGTGGGGGCAGTAAGGAGCCAGTCGTCCAGATATGGAAACACCTGGAATCCTTTCAGTCTCAAGTGAGCTGTCACCACTTCCATGCATTTTGTGAAAACTCTGGGGGCTGTAGAGAGACCGAACGGCAGGGCATGGAATTGATAATGACTGGCTCCTAGCCGGAAGCGAAGCAGACTCATAGAGCGTTTGTCCATCTTGATGTGGTAGTACTCATCCCGGAGATCTATACAACATATCCAATTACCTTTGCTTAAAAGGGGAGACTGGACTAAACCATGACCATTCGGAATTTGGTTTGGGTGACAGACTTGTTTAAGCTGCTGAGACCCAAAATGGGTCTTCAGTTCCCTGTCTTTTTTGGCACCAAAAAGAATCTAGAGTAAAATCCAGATCTGCGCTGGTCTGGTGGGACTAGCTGGATGATTCTTTTTTGAGACAGCTTTATAATATCTGAAGCTGCTTCTTCCCTTTGACTGGGTAGAACGTCGGGAAGTTTTCTTGGGAAATTCAGCTGACATGAAAGGGGAATGGTGTAACCTCTGGTGATAATGCTCTGCACCCAACGACTGGTGGTGATGGATTGCCAGGCACCTTGGTGCAGAGAGAAAACTATCCCTGACTGCTTCCAAGAGGTAAGCAATTGGGCTGCTCCTCAGGAGCACTGATAACGCTGTCCAAAGAAGGAATCCTTGGAGCCCTGATTACGAGGACCCCCTCTGCCTCTATAGGGGTGTCTTCCAGAATTGTTACCCCCTCTGCCTCTGGGAGTATCATCACCACGTGTGGCATAGAAGGGACCCAGAGATTTCTTATGCCACATCTTTTCACTCCTCTGATTCCTGGAGAAGGTACACTGAGGGTTGGAAAAACGTAGGCATACGGCAGACCGTGTCTTTCCATCTTGCTTGCACCTGACTAGTGTGTCCTTCACTTTGGATCCAAAAAGGGACGAAGCTTCGATGAGAGCATTCAGAAAGGAAGACTTGAAGGGGTCCGCAAGGTCACAAATGCGCATCCAGGCATGACGCCTCATAACAATGCCCGAACCCGCTACTTTAGCCGTTCCAGGTTGCAAGCTGCAAGGCCACTTTGTCCCTGACCTCGTCAGACAACTGTCCTGCAAGCATCCCGGAGAGTTCAGAGATCAGGTTCCTCTGGAGCCTCATAAAATGAGCCACATAATTCAGGGACCGTATGACAAAAGGTCCCTGATGCAAAAACACACTTCCCAAATCTGCCCACCGCCTGGGATTCCCTTCTGGGTGGGTGGACAGTGTGACTTTCCTCAGCTAAGTCTTTTTTCGTGGCCACTGCCGCCACCACCATAGCATCAACTTGGTAACCCTTTGGACCAATGCGGGTTCTCCTTGGGAGGGGAAAGAATTTTGTCTGGTCTCCATGGGAATGCCTTAATGGAATCCGGGTTCTTCCAAGCACGCTGCACGACAAGCTCATCAACAGGCAGGCAGGGTCCCCAAGAGGTAGAAGACCAGGTGCGAAAAGCTTGCAGGAACACGGACTCCTCAGATGAGGGGTTGGAGGGCTTCCAGTCATCTCTCTCTGCTTTAACATTTCCACAATGTCTCTGAAGGAGACATCATCAGGAGGTGACCGTGGGGGCCCCTTCACCATCATCGTAATCAGTGTCTTCCATTAAGGACTTCTCGGGTGAGTCCACATGCTTCCTCTCGCATGTCTTCTTTCAAGGGGGCTCCTCAGTGGGGGGTCTCTGAGGAGGACTCGGAAGAGCGGGTACTGAACAGTGGTGTCCTGCGGCTTCTCTGCCCGGTGTCCCGGGGGTGGTCTGTGATGGCTGTAGTTCAGGGGGTGAAAACTGGGGTTCCGACATCGAAGGGTGCTGCCAGAAGCAAGAGCCCTCTCCATCCTGCGGAAGGCAGGCCGCCCGAAGAGGGATGAGAGCCCAAAACCGAGAAAGACAACCTTGGAACTGGGGTCACACCCCACTCCGACCAACCCTAACTCACAGATGTAGCCTCAAGCAGGATCGGCGCGGACGTGGCCATCGGCACCGAGGAGAGAGGTGGCTCTGTAACCCGGGCAAACACGCTCATCCCCCAATCCTCAGATTGAGGAAGGACCGGTTCAGCGGGAACCGAAAACAAAATGGACAAACTCGGAGCCAGCGTGAGATGCACCGTAGGTACCGAGGTGATAGGTTCCAATAAAGATGTCGGAGTAGAAGGCTTTGGAACCAAGATGGTCGAAGGAGTGTAAGATGGAGTCTGTGGATAAGGCAACCCAAGTCCTGCAGTTGGATGGGTCTTAGAAAGTGAGGAAATCCCCCTGACTAACAGCATCCTGCAGGTGGATGGGTCTTAGAAAGTGAGGAAATCCCCCTGGCTAACAGCTGGTCTACAAGATGCACCACATCGTGTTCAGAAAGGCTCCTGGAGGATCTAGTGGATACTCTGGATGGGGAGTCAGGACATTAGATGAAGGGGCTATACGCTTGGCCCAGAATGGATCTACGGAGGAGGAGTATTGGGTCTATAGTGCAAGGTCTGCCGGCACCAAAGTCTAGTTTTGAGACCGGAAGTAAAGGGGTCAAATCCAGTGAGGTCGGTACAACGCTCAGTGCCAAAGTGGCACTCAAGAGCTGAAACGGTCGGTTCCAAAATGGAAACTAATGACGTAGTCGAAGGTGTGCCCTGAGCCAAAGTGGCCACAGGTGCCGAAGTCAAAATAGGCGTAGGAAGGTCTATGATCGGTGCCAAAATGGGAGCCAGTATCGATGGTTTTGAGATGGTCGGAGCTGAAGACGACGGAGCTGATTTGTGCTCCGAATATAATTTTGGGACCTTTGATTTCCCAGGCTTGCTCTGATCACCCGATGGTGAAGGAACAGAATGGGATCTCTCTGTCCTTAGAAAGAGGGGATGAGACCTCCATCGCAGAAATGGTCTCTGAGAAGGGAGACTTGAGTAACCCTTACAGAATGAGTTTATTTTTGCGCTCGTTAAGAGTGCATTGACTGAAACACTGACAAATGTCACATGGAGGTTGCACCGAAAGGTGGGACACTCCCAAACAGTATGCACAATCATCATGAAAATCACTGTTAGGTAACCTGCCCTTACATGAAGTGCAATGCTTAAAACCTGAAGTACACTTCCTATCAGACATCTTGACAGAGGAAAAAACACAGACCAACTGTATAATCCAAAAAGTCAACTCCGTTCGAAAAAGTCACAAATATAACGATACACTGGTATGATAGAGAAAAGAAAGAAAACACCTGAATAAAAGACAGCTAATAGGTTTAACAATACCAACTATGACACTGAAGGAATACCACAAGGGTAAGGGAGGAAGGCCGTACCAACAATGGTAATTGAAAGTGTACCAACGGTAACTACGGGTAGAGAGGAAAAAACAAGGTCAGACAGAAGAAAAAAACACTAGAAAAGCTAATCGCTTAATAAAATATTAAGATATCCAAAATTTTTCACACAAATATCAAAAAGGTTTCACTTACCTGAGAGCTCGGCTGAAATGCGGCTTTACGGCTACACGGCAAACAAGATCTGAGGTAACAGGGAGAAGGGCACTCAAGAGTTTTTTGGCTGGTGCGAGCTTGGTAAAAAGGCTGACTCGGTTCAGAGGGCTTGGAACCAAACCCATCAGTGATGAATGGAAAAAAGATTAATTAACAACTTCAGATGGGATATTTGCAGCTCAGTCGGACTATTCCCGGTCAACAAATGCAAAATAAATAAAATTAAATAAATAGGCCATCCCAGCATTGAGCAATTCACACAAGTAACAGACAACCCAGTGGAACATCCAGAGTCAATGGATCCAAGTTATGTGAAAGACATCAGATAGAAAAAGTACAGTTTTGTACCTACCATAAATGTAGATGTCCGATAGGTATGCATCTGCAGTCATAACATATGGGTTGTCCTGCCTCAGGCAGCCCCTCGGTCGGCCGGATTCCAAAGTCTGGTTCTGGCCTCGGCTGATGTCAAATACACCATAATAGATTCCCCCAGCTAAGAGAGGGGTAAGTACCCTAGGAATACCACAGAGGGGAAGGAGGGTGGATAATCCTGACTGCAGATGCATACCTATCGGACATCTACATTTATGGTAGGTACAAAACTGTGCTATGTCCTTCAAGGATGCATCTGCAGTCATAACATATGGGTAGAATACCATAGCCAAACTGGAGGAGGAGGCACCAAGATAATGATGGTGTAGTTAAGATCCCTTGTAAAACTGCAGTTGCAAAGCCTGCTCTGGATCTGGAGTATAAAGGAAGATTGTAATGCTTGGCAAATGTATGCATGGAGCTCCAAGTAGCAGCTTCTAAAATGTCTTTGGTAGCCACTCCTCGTAGGAAAGCTGTAGTGGTGGCTGTAGCTCTTGTGGAGTGAGGCCTGATATTTTCAGGAGTTGTCTTTCCATGAAAAGAGTAACAGAATCAAATGCAATTTCCTATCCATTTTGAAACTGTCTGTTTGGAAATTGCTTTTCCTTGCACTCCTGTTGCATATGCTACCAGAAGCTGGTCAGTTTTTCTGTTGGTCTTAGTTCTGTCCAGATAGTAGCGCAGTTGTCTATGTACATCCAAGGTGTGTAGTAGTTTTTCCCCCCTGTTCTGTGGGTTAGGGAAGAACGTAGGTAAATGAACAGCTTGGTTCAAGGATACCCTGGATACCACCTTTGGCATGAAAATAGGATTGATTCTCAGAGACGCTCTATCCTGGTGAAAGATAAGGAAAGGCTGCACTGCCATTAATGCCTGTAACTCGGATACCCTTCTTGCTGAAGTGATTGCTAGAAGGAAGGCAGTTTTCCAAGATAAGAACTGTAAGTCTGCTGATGCTGCTGGTTCAAAAGGGGGAAGTGTTAATTTTTCCAGCACAAAATTGAGATCCCATGCAGGCAGAGGTGGTTTCCTTGGAGGTTTTACATTTTTGATCCCTCTTAGAAATTGTCTGAGGAGAGGTTGAGAGAAGATAGGAGGATCCATGTTGTACTCTGCTGAAATTGCTGAAGCATGAATCTTAATGGAAGAATAGGACAGGCCATTGTGGAACAGTTCTGCTAAGTATTCTAGGATGTGTGCTAGGTTTGCCAGTGTGACATCTGTTCCCTTTGATGCACTCCAAATGAGGAATCTCTTCCATTTGGCTGAGTAGGTTTTCCTTGTGGAGGGTCTGCGAGCCTCCAGGATAATGTCCTTGACCCTCTGAGATAAAACAGGTTGGTTTTGCTTTATGCAATTTTCCAGGCAGTTAGCTGCAGCGTTTTCAAGTTTGGATGCAGGGTCTTGTAGTTGTTCTGTGTTAGAAGTAAAGGCCATAGAGGTAGAGGCCATGAGTTCGTCCGAGACATGCTTCTCAGTAGCGGGTACCAATGCTGCCTTGGCCAGTCTGGAGCTATCAGAAGTACCTTTGGCTGTTCCTCCCTGATCTTCAGTAGAACTTTGTACATCAATGGGAGAGGTGGAAAGGCATAAACTGTCAGGGCCTTCCAGCTGAAAGAAAGGGAGTCCACCCTCCAGGCTTGTGGGTGGTATTCTCTTGAGCAGAATTTCTTCAGTTGGTGGTTGAATGGGGAGGCGAACAGGTCTATCTCTGGCATTCCCCATTTCTTTGTTATGGTTTTGAAGATGTCTGGATGCAGCATCCATTCGTGAGCATCCGTGGTAGTTCTGCTTAATCTGTCTGCTAGTGAATTTTCTTTTTTTGGTACGAATCTGGCCTGCAGTTGAATGTTGAGATTCAGGCCTAGGTTCCACAGATCCATTGCCATCCGGCATAGAGGGTAGGAATGCGTGCCTCCCTGTTTGTTGATGTACCACATGACTGTGGAATTTTCCGTCCTTATCAGTAGGTGTCCTTGCTGGAGGAATGATTTGAAAGCCTCGATTGCATGCTTCACTGCCAGCATCTCCTTTAGATTTATGTGTAGATTCAGCTGGTCTTGGGACCATAGGCCTTGGATACACTTGTCTTCCATGTGTGCGCCCCAGCCTAGGTCTGAGGCGTCCGTGGTGATGGTCTGCCTTGGTTGTGGTTTGTGGAAAGGCAACCCTCTGTTGGTCTGGCAGGCCTGAGCCCACCACAGGAATTCTTTTTTCAGGCATGGAATGATTGGTATCATGGTTTCTAGACTGTGTCTGTGTTGAGACCATACATTCCTTAGGTACCATTGTAATTTTCTCATATGCAGTCTGGCATGTGGGATCAAGATTATGCAGGATGCCATGTAACCCAGGGCCTGCAGGACTTTCCTTGCAGTAAGCCGAGTTTGTTTTGTTAATGCCATGAAGTAGACTGGAAGTTGCTTTTGTTTTTCTTCTGTGAGAAAAGCCATCTGAGTTATTGTATCCAGTTCTGCACCCAAAAATGTTATCCTTTGGGATGGCACTAGTCTTGACTTCTATATGTTGACTGTGTATCCCAAGGCTTGCAGCAGTTGTATGACATAGGCCAAATCCTTTATTATTTTTGTCTTGTTGTCCGCTTGTATTAGGCAGTCGTCCAGGTATGGGTAGATTTGAATTCCCTGAAGCCTGCAATGTGCAATTACTGATGCCAGGCATTTCGTGAATACTCTGGGCAGTAGATAAGCCAAAGGGCAATGCTGAGAATTGATAATGCTCTGATCCTGCAAGAAATCTGAGGTGTCTTCTGCAATCTGGTCATATAGGGATGTGCAGGTATGCCTCCTTGAGATCTAGAGTCACCAGCCAAGACTCCTTGCCCAACATGGGAAGAAGTTGCTGTAGGGTCAGCATCTTGAATTTTGGTACAATGAGATATGTGTTCAGTGCGGACAAGTCGAGAATAGGCCTCCATTGAGTTTCTTTTCTTGGTACAAGGAATAGTCTTGAGTAAAATCCTTGGCCTTGTTCCATAGATGGTACCTTTTCCATTGCTCTCATCCTTAGTAAGTTGATGATTTGTTTTAGAGCCTCTGACTTCTGGCTTGGTGGAAGGTTTGGCATTCCTCTCTTTTTTGGTAAAGTATGGAAGTGAAACCTGCAGCCTTTGTCTATTGTTTGCAAAGTCCATTTGTCTCCTGTAATGCAATGCCAGTTTTTTGAAAATAAAGCTAACTTTCCGCCCAAGGGTGCTTCCAGTTGTTCCCTGGTAGGCGGAATCAGAGCCAAGTCATTGTGTCTGTCCTGTGGAAGTGGTTGCAGTCGCAGCTGTGGCGGCACTCCTCTGGTTGTCAGGTTGCCACTGATGGCCCCTGTAGGCACCCCTTGATTGATCTCTGCCTCTTGGGCGTCTATTTCTGCCTCTCTGTGCTCTGGAGGTGTCTGGAAAGGACCAATTCTTTGAAGGCCAATTTCTGCTGAACCTCGGAGGTTGGACCTGCAGAAAATCCTTGACTGTTTGCACAGATTTTGCTTTTTCTTCCACTTTCTTTAGAACCTCCTGTGCAGGGGAGCCAAATAAACTTTGTTTCTCCATAGGGGCATCTAGGAGTTTAGACTTAACACGGTCTGGCAAGGATTGCTCTTTTAGCCAGGCATGCCTTCGAATCACTGCTCCAGTCATAGCTGATCTAAATGAAGCCTCCAGTGCATAATAGCCACATTTTAAGAAATGATTACTGACCTGCTGAGAGTTGTGTACCAACTCCTGAAGGGACTTACGGTCTAAAGGTTCAGGAGAGGAAAGCTTTTTATTCAGCTGATCTAACAAAAATTCCTGGTACTGTATCAGGTGAAATTGACAGTTTAAAGCCCTGGCAGAAAGAGTAGCAGATGTATAAACGTTTTTACCCCATCTCTCCTAATGCTCTTGATTCTCTTTCAGAGGGTAGGGGGTATTTGGCAGAGGCAGCTGCAACACCCTTAGGGCCCTGAGAAATGGTTTCTGGGTCTGCAGTGTGGGCCTTATACAAGTGGAAGTGAGAATCCGGGACCCTGTAATATCTGTCAGGTTTGGCAGGGCTGGGGGTAGAGAATCAGGGGCTGAACAGGCGTCATTGTATGCATCATCAACAACTGATAGTACAGGTGGTATGGCTAAAGGTCTATGCTGTGGTAAGTGTAAAAAAGTCCTTAGCCTTTTCCTAGAATCAGAAAATTCCTGACCCTGCCATTGGAAGTGTTCCCTCATTGAATGCAGTGTTTCCCCAAATGAAAATTCTTCTGGGGGGGAGGCAGAAGGAATGGAATCTTCTGCATCCGAATCCTCATAATGTGAGTATGGCCCTTCCTGATGGTCTGATAAATCTGATCCATCCGAGGAATAGTCAGAGGAGAGAGGTTCAGGGGGTTCCAGTCCTAGGCCTTTTTTCAGGAGGGTGTTGTGAGGCCCTGTCTGGGTGAGGTTGGGATCCCCCTGATCAGAGAAATAAGGTCCTCAGCAAGGCTGAGAATCTGAGAACTTGAGGAAGGTCTGTGAGGGGGAGCTTTTGTAGGCAAGGCCTTGGAAAGTTTAGCTGCTTTAGCCCTGGAGAAGGCCTTAATAGACATAGAAGCAGGGGGTCTAGCTGCCCCACGTGCAGGAGTAGAGATGTCCAACGGAATGGTGTCGGACAATTCTTGTGTGCCTGCTTCTTCGGTAGGAATTTCTGTAGCCGACTCAGCCGGGGCCTCTATGGCCTCGGTTGTCAGAGGCATGCTTGCGGCCGAAGAAAGAACCGAGGACTCGGTTTCAGCTGAAACCGAGACACTCGCGGTAGGCCTAACTATGGTTTCAGCCGAAACCGCGGGCCGCGAGTGTCGGTCCTTTTCCTTGCGTTTTTTGGCTAAATGTGTAGTCGGAGTCTCCGACGGCATTTTATATGCAAAAGCGGGACCAAAAAACTCTTCTGCAAACTCCGACCGACGTCTAAGTGTCCGTCGGTTGAAGGAAGCACAGGCTAAACAAGCTGATACGTCGTGGTCTGTGCCTAAGCAAGGAAGGCAGTAAGAGTGGAAATCCTTATGAGGTATTTGTTTCCCACAAGTTAAACAATTATTTACTTTGTCTGACATCGGCTGAGGCAAGAAAGAGTCCCCAACGGGGTACTTAGCTTTTTTAGAAGTCTTCGGTAGCTGAAATCTCTGGATCTGACCGACCGGCACTTGCGAACAGCTTCTGCTTCGGGCACCGCGCGGCAAGAAAGACTGGGGAAAATGGCGTCGGCTGATGCCTTTATACCCCAGGAGCTATGACGTCGGGTGAAGTGCGACATTAGCCGAGGCCAGACTCAGACTTTGGAATCCGGCCGACCGAGGGGCTGCCTGAGGCAGGACAACCCATATGTTATGACTGCAGATGCATCCTTGAAGGACATCTTCTTCCATTTAGATAAGTAGAACTTCCTAGTACTAGGTTTTCTGGTCTCCTGTAGAACCCTTAGCACATTCACAGGAAAAAAAGGTGTCAGAAAGGAATCAAAATCCTGTCAGTCGCAGAGTCTACAGGTGGGGATAGATAAGAGATCCTTTGTCTTGTGTGAGAAGGTCCATCCTGTGAGGTAACTTGTGATGGTTTCTCTTGGCTAAATGCAGAAGAATCTAGTGCTGTCTTGGCCAAAAGGGAGTTAACAGCAAGATTTTGGGTTTGTCCTGCTGAATATTGAACAGGACCTTCAGAATGGAGGGTATATGCATAAAGAACCATTCTCTTCAAGAAAAAGATATTGCGTCCACATTCCAAACCAGAGAACCTGGGACTCTGACACAAAATAGAGCAAGCTGTCTGTTCAGAGGAGGAGGCAAAAAGATCTATTTGAGGAGTACCCCACTGATGAGCAATGTCCAGAAACACATCTCTGTAAAGCATCCATTTGTGGGATTGAGTCAAGGACCTGCTCAGAGTGTCTGCCACATAATTCTGACTGCAGAATATGTACACTGCCTTAAGAGTGACATGATCCTGAACTGCAAGCTCCCAAGCCATGAGAGTAAGCCTGCAAAGAAGATAAGACTTCATCCCCCCACCCCCATTTGTTTACATACCAGAGGACTGTGGTGTTGTCTGCAAACAGTTTGAGAGGACCTGGAAGGAAAACAGATAAAAAGCCTGAAGGGCCATCAGAAAAATTCTCTTTTTGACGGTGATGTGCTTCTTTCTTTGGGAATGTGACCAGACCCCCTGTACCTTCATGGAGGTAAAGGCTGCTCCCCAACCTACATCTGAAGCATGTGACCAGCTCTTGAGAGGGAAGTGGAGGATGCAGAGGGAGACCTGGGGTTTAGGGCCACCTGCTGAATCCACCACTGGAGTTCCTTCTTCAGACAAGGAAGAAGAGGAACCAAAGCCTCTAGGGGAAGTGCAATGCTGCATCCAAACTGTTTTCAGGAACCACTGAAACTTCCTCATGTGAAATTTGGGCAGAAGTAACACTGGAATGGTGGATGCCACGAATCCCAGAAGTCTGATAAACTCCCTGGCTGTGACAAAGTGTAGTGGGAGAAGACCTTGGAAGAATGAAATAAGGGACAGAGCCTTTGGAGGAGGGAGAGAAGCCAGCATACAGTCTTGTCTGTATCTTGCACCCCAGGAAAATATGATACTGAGAAGGGGTGAGAGATGATTTTGTGAAATTTATGGTGGAACCCAAGGCTTTGCAGAAGGGAAATAGTTAAGTGTAGGTTCTGTGGGTCTATATCAGCATATCGAATGCTGAAAACTCCAAATGCAATTTAATCAAACTGAAATGTTCGAAATCTCAAAAGAGTGAACTGACTAACATAGATTTCTTTCCCAGGGAAAGAAATTGGTGTTCCGTGCAAAAAAATTTTTTTTCAATACTTTAAACACTGAGAGAAGTGGGGGCTGTGCCCTCCCACACACCCCCCCTACTTAAATATACCAACTCCGATGACAGCCCAATGATTTCTTTCCCTGGGAAAGAAATCGATGTTCCGTCAGTTCGCTCTTCTGAGATTTCAGACATTTCAGTTCGATTAAATTTGGCATTTTCAACATTCGAAATGCTGATAGGATCCCGGTTCTGCAACAAGATCTCTGGAGAAGATGCATGAATTATGTCGTCTAAGTAAGGGAAATGTGGATGCCTTGAAGCCTGCAGAAAGCAATTACAGGTGCTAGGCATTTGGCGAATACCTTTGTGGCAGTAGAAAGGCCAATGGGCAAAACAAAGAACTGAAAATGCAAGGAAGCAACAGAGAAACGTAAACATTTCCTGTAAAGGGGATGAATAGGAATGTGAAGCCAGGCATTCTTGACATCCAGTGATGCTACAAAAATCCAAGGAAGAATGAGAGGAAATAAAACCTGAAGGGACAGCATGTGGAAAGAAGGAACTTTCAAGAAGGTGTTGAGGTGTGAGAGGTCCAGAACTGCTCTCCAGGGCAACCTTTCTGGGCACTAGAAACATTCCTGAATAAAACCCTCTTCCTCTGTGGCTGAGTGAAACATCCTGAATTGTTCCCTGACTCGACAAGTCTTGAAGGACTTCTGGAAATAAATGCAACTATTCCCAAGGTGGCTGAGGAATGCCCATGAAGGGAGGAAGAGATTTCCAGACCATGAAATGACCATTTTTGAATAATAGAAATAACACATATGTTCCGAGTTGTTTCTCCAACGGAAGAGAGAGAAAAAGACGAAGGTAAAAAGGAATAAAGCTGTGGTGAGAGTGGTAGCCACAGACTACATGACTTGTCAGGAAAAGGCTGCTTCTGGGCAGGTGCAGACTGAGAAGTCTTAGGTGGAGGAGGCCTCCTACCACCCTTTTTAGTCTTAGATGGAGGAGTGAGAGCCTGATTTCACATAAAAGCAGTCTTGGAGGGATAATTTCTGTGAAACATTAAGTACAGGTGAGACAGACAAAAATGTGTTTCCTGTAGCTCCCTACCTTTCTCCTGCAAAGACTTAACTCAGCAGCAGCAGAACCAAACAAAACTTTATTATCCAGAGTAGCATCTAGTAACTTAGCTTTAATGTCATGAGGTCTTAACCAGGAATACCTTCTCAAAACAAAGCCTGACGCAGCTGCCCTAAGACGATGCTTCTGCTGCATCATAACTACACTTAATTGAATGTCTTGCTATCTGAGAAAAAGCTCCTAATAAAAACAAGGCATTAGTTCTCTCTTCTGAGTTAGGAAGATCAGAAATAACTTGAGTGGCTTGTGACAGAATAGCCAAAGCATATCTGGTCATATGAATGAGTCTGATAATTAATAGCATGGAAAGCTAGGGTAGCAGAAGTACAAACCTTCTTTCTCAGCCTTTCCATAGTCCTGCTTTGCTTATCAGAAGGGAGAAGTGAAGTAGATGGCAGTAATCTGGAAGGTTTAGCCAAAGCCACAGAGACCACAGCACGATCAGCTGATGGGACACCTAAAAAGAAATTTGCCATCCTCTGGCACTTTGTACAAGGGGTCTGGCTTCTTAGGGGCAGTAGCCTGAGAATCTGGAGATTGGGATGCTGAATTAAAAGCACCTAATAAAGCAGGCAAAACTGGAGGAACAGCAGAAGGAGGGGACTGCATCTGCAATAGGTCATAGTATCCCTTCTGCACATCACTAACCTGGGAACTCTCCCATTTGAAAAAAACTCCTCCATTTTGGAAATAGTTTCCCCACAAGTGATCTCTTCTATGGAAGAATCAGCACCATTAGACTCCTCTTCTGTAGAAGCATACTCCAGAGGAGAAGGAATCAGAGTAGAGTAACCTAAGGATTCTTCACCTGAAGAAAATTATTTCTCTGAAGAAAATTCTTCCTCAGAAGAATCTTATTCACTAATTCTGTTTTGTGGTGAAGATGTCCACGGCACAGTGGAGCCAGAGACACCAGAAGGAGCCTTAAGGGCCATAAGGGCATTAAATAAGCCTTGGGTAAAACTCTGCCATTCACTCTGTGGGTCTCTGGTAATCTGGCCAGACGTCAGATCACTGTTGACAGGGAATCCCCATGTTATAAACACTGCAACAGCAAAAAAGAAGGACATAAGGGTATTCCAGCAGACAATTTCCATTTGTAAGGAGTACCACAACAGTGGTCTTATGAAGACCATCACTTTAGTCCAGTAGGAACTATGCCATAGAATTCTGACATTTTGAGACATACTGCAGAGACATTTTTCAAGCCATCTCCTGAAGTCCTCAAATGCCTTGGTACAGTCTAGAAAGACAGTAAAACTGAAATCACTATATCTACAGCAGTAGACACTGGTTAAAAGAAGGCCACTAAGCAGGAAAATATGATCTGCCCTCAAAAAAACAATGAAATAATCAGCTCTGTGGTGTACAGGAAGGGTCTATGTTCAGTCATCAAACAAAAAAAGCATCGAATGGCATGTTTCAGTGAACATGCTGTTCATAGAGCCGTTCGAGTAAGATCTTATTACGGTAGGGATCAGGAAATTTGCCCATTGATCACTGTAGTGCGATCTCAGAGTTGGTATACATAATTAGCAGGGGGTGTGAAGGGCTGAGGAGTTTCACTGAACAGCATTTTTGATGTAATGCCATTTGGTGATTTTTCATGTTATAGACTGAACATAGACCCGTACACAGGGATAGCGCCCTGATGACAACAAAGGAAGAGAGTTTCATTAGATGCCTGTAGGAGCTGGCCATGGCAAATAGGAGTGAGCAGCCAGTGCTGGCTCACCCTTCCTGGGGAAAAGGAAGTAGATCTGGCTTGCCAAAAGGGTGGCACCTAGCAGGAGCAGTAGGCATTTACCTGTGCAGTCTGAGGTGGCAGAGCTCACACTGTCAGTGTACTACAACCCAAGGAAGCCAAAGGGAACCTGACATGTGGAGGCACACTTCCTCTCAACAGAACATGTATGGAGGAGCTGCCAAGAGATGAAAGAAGTGTTTTCATGGGAGACAGCAGACTGTGTACCCCCACCCTCACCACCAACCTGGCCAGTTTCCTAATACCAAATTCTTCCCAGGGAACAGAAACTGACTGAGGTGCTGGGCAAGAAAGACTGGACCATAGGGTTCTTGCCTCACCTCAGAATGCCCAGCTCCCATTACCACCACGCATCACCAGTAGAACTGTGCAAGGTCCTGTGATAGAAAAATAAATAAAATGTGTGTGAGCAATATATGCCCACTGCAAGTCAGATAGGAGTAGGCTGATCAGACAAAGCTCATGACTTTTTCCCAAGAATGGAAGTTATACTCCTATATCTATAATTTTTATTGAAGTCACAGATACCTTTAAAGTGATGATTTCTGGCTTTAGTGACCTGACTGATTTAGTCATTTCAACTTTTATTCCCTTTTGCTTTAGACTCCTTCCTACAAGACCTTAGTTTTTTGTGTACCTGAAAAAGCTGCAGAAAAGATTCCCTTCCCCCCAATGTATTTTCATCCTTCAACATCCAGACTACTTAATTCTTGTGATCTGTCTTCCACAGACTTTGCTTCCCCTTCACGTATTGGATTTATAGCTTTCACTCTGGTCACAAGTTATTAAAAATACACTATTCCTAGTGAGAGATTATGCACTTTATATGACAATTTGTTTGAAGAAGGGGAAGGAAGCCATCTGTCACAGCAACAATTATAAATGGTCATTTGTGTGGAAGATACAGAGGCCTAGATCTGTAGAGACAAAAAATTCAGTATTGAAAAAAAAAATGGGAAAAAAATGAATACTATATTAGATCAAACTAGAAATGGGTACTAAAATTAAGTAAATATAAATAAATCCAAATGATTAAACACAGTCACAAATGAAAAAAAAATATTAAGAAAGAACTGCATCCAATAAACTAAGCCATAAGAAAACAGTGAAGGATACAAACGGTTAATGGGATTTGAATTCTGCTGGAATGAGACCTAAATGCGGTGCTTCCTGAAAAACTACTGAAGGCTTATGCAGTACAGCAATGGCATCGCTAGAAATAATACTGAAAAAAATTAAGGTAAGGTAAAATAAACAATGGTTACTACTGATGCAAGTTCCCCCTCAAAGGAAATATGATGCAAGAGTACTCTCTTTTGACCACCACATTGCCACTATGGTCAGAAAGTCCTATGTGGCACATCTCATTACTAAGAGTTTTGCACCCAAGAAGAAAGAGGTCATTGTCTCCCCTCTACTCTTCCCTCATAAGACCAACCACAGAGTACAATGCCCCATTTGGCATGTACCTCACTAAACACCTGCAACAACTGGAGGGACTGAAAAAGTACCTCACAAAAAGAGGATCCTAAGCCTTAAACATTTGTCCTGTATGGGCAGACTAAAAAAAAACTCCAACTATTCTCTGTCTCATATCACCTACTTATCTCTGCTTGACTTACAAAGCCATGTCTGACCCAGCTCTGTTAGAAATGCTACATCTAAAGAAATCACAATCCCTCCGCACCACATACTCCAGAGACCACAACCTCATTACCACAATCAACAGAACATGCTGGAGGGACAGGTTCATAACCCAGAGACTGCCCATGCTATGGAATAGACTTCCTATACATGTCAAGCAGAGCACCTCACTGGCCCTCTTCAAGAGAAATCTTGAATGGATGTGAAATAAAAAATTCATCCCAGAGATCACTCCAGTGGCTTTACTCGACAGAGGCACTGGGAATTAGTAGTTATGTACTCACCATAACGTTCCATCTGAGTAGGTGTATTCATTTGTCTGCAACCTGTGGGTTATGGATCCGATATCGGATCCGAACCGGCATGGTTTTCCAGCTATGGATCCGAGCTCTCAGCTCCTCCCCTCACCCATAATGCCCTGCTCTCCCTACATGACCTCAGATCGAGTTTGCCAACAATAGAAATACCCAAAAAAGGTAACACATAATATGCAGGAAACTGACAAGGCCAGGGGGATAGGAGGGCGGGATGGTTGCAGACAAATGAATACACCTACTCAGATGGAACGTTATGGTGAGTACATAACTTCTAAATCTGAAGTAGGAGATTCATTTGTCTGCAACCTGTGGGACAGAGTCCCCAGCTACCTGAATCTTGGGCGGTCATCATGGAAGGATATTCCGGAGCACCGCGGAGCCAAAGGATGCTCTACCTCTAGATGTAATATCCAACTTGTAGTGGGAGATAAAGGTATGAGATGAAGCCCAAGTGGCTGCTGAACAAATATCATCCAGAGGAATCCTACCTTTAAAGGCCGCTGAAGTAGAAACTGACCGGGTTGAATGGGCATGTACTCCCTCCGGTGCGGGCCTTCCAGAAGCTTGATAAGCCAATAAGATGCACTACGAAATCCAGCGTGATAAGGAGACTTTGGAAATTGGTTTACCCAAATTGAATTTAGCAAAGGAAATAAACAACTGGTCGGATTGCCTATGATCAGCTGTCCTGTTCAGATAAAATCTAAGTTGCCTGTGAACATCTAAGGAATGTAGCTTGTATTCACCTTTGTTTTGATATTTAGGAAAGAAAACAGGGAGGTTAATGGATTGATTAATATTTGCTTCAGAAGCTACCTTAGGAAGAAAGGACGGGTTGGTCCTGAGGTATACACGGTCCGGATGAAAGACCAAGTAAGGAGGCTTGACGGATAAGGCTTGAAGTTCTGAAACTCTCTTGGCCGAGGTAATGGCTACTAAAAAGACCGTCTTGAAAGATAAAAATTTCAGATTTACCGTAGCCGCAGGTTCGAAGGGGGGAGCAGTCAAGGCCTGAAGGACCAGAGAAAGGTCCCAAGGAGGAACCACTTGCTTTACAGGGGGCCTGAGGAGAAAAGTACCTTTTAGGAAAATCTT
This sequence comes from Protopterus annectens, assembly GCF_019279795.1. Lineage (NCBI taxonomy): Eukaryota > Metazoa > Chordata > Ceratodontiformes > Protopteridae > Protopterus > Protopterus annectens. The sequence continues at coordinate 1,210,065,910 of NC_056739.1, read as the reverse complement.
ACACAATTTGGCAGACATCAGTGGACTGGAGTCTTGACCAATATGATAGTGAGAAATTGCATAAGTTGCACTTTGACCGTGGAACTGCTGGCACCATCATTAAAAAGAGTGGTTAGAAAGTCAAGCACCAGAGGAAGGGGAACTGTGAAGGGGTCTAGACCTTGCCGCTCCGCCCAAATGGAGAATAGTTTCCATTTACTGCGGTAACTGGTAGATGGTTTATGAGCCGCCACCAGGATGGCCTTAACTGGAGACGAAATACCGGGAGTCCTGATCAGGAGTGGAACTGGAGCAGCCAAGCAGCCAGCTTCAGGTTGCCCAGATTCGGGGTTGATAGATGGGATGGGTGAGATATCAGATCCGGAATGGGATCTAGAATCCAAGGAGGATTCACTGAGTGAGACCTTAGGAAGGGGAACCAGATCTGTCGAGGCCAGAATGGGGCAATGAGAATCATTCTGCACCCCAACCAAGAGGCTTTCTGAAGAACTTGGAGCATCAGAGGCAAAGGGGGGTAAGCATAAAGAAGACCGGGTGGCCAAGCATGCACCAGAGCGTCTCTTGGAGTATCTCCGGGAGGAGGTATTAGAGCGAAAAAAACTGTCGCACTTGGTGTTTGAGGGAGACGCAAAAAGATCGCAACAAGGTGTTCCCACCGTGCGAAGATGCGTTTCGCTACCTGAGCATTGAGAGACCACTCGTAAGGGGAGAGAATGGTGCGACTGAGTTTGTCCGCAAGGATGTTGGACCGACCCGGAATATGCGTTACGATGAGAAAGCGGTTGGTGGAGATTGCCCATTCCCACACTCTCATGGCTTCTCGACAAAGAGGGTAAGACCTGGTTCCTCCCTGTTTGTTGATATACCAGACGACAGACATGTTGTCCGACTGAATCGCAATAGTTCCCAAGGGAAGAAAGGCCTGTAGTGCTTGCAACGCTAAGAGCACTGCTCTCATCTCTAGAACGTTGATATGCAGTAAGGTCTCTGAATCGTTCCACGTGGCTTGGACCGTCCGGCCTGCAAAATGCCCCCCCCCACCCGAGGCGGGAGGCGTCCGTGGTCACCGTGGCGAGAGGGGGAGAAGCACAAAAGGGGCGGCCTCCGTGGAGATCTGGAGAGTGGAGCCACCACAGGTGGGACCGCTTGCAAGCCTTGCTGATCGCAATGGGATGATGCATAGGAAGAGCAAGATAAGACCACTGAACTAGTAGTGTCCATTGAAGGACGCGCATATTGAACCTGGCGAGAGGAAGAAGAGCTATCACTGCTGCCATGGACCCTAGAGCCCTCAGGACCAACTCCGCCGGAACTGAGCTGGAGTGGAGAATGGCCTGCACCTGGAGCTGCAGATTCTGAATTCTGTCCACAGTGAGGAAGGCTCTTAACCGTCTCGTGTCTAACCTGGCACCTATAAAATCTATGAACTGCGTAGGGGCTAGGTTGGATTTTTCTGTATTTATTGTGATGCCCAGACGGGGAGCTAGATGGAGAAAAATCTCGCGCCAATAACAGTAGATGCCTTGTTGGAGCGGTGAGAAGCCAGTCGTCCAGGTAAGGGAAGACCTGCACCCCCTGAAGCCTCAGGTGGGCCGCTACCACTGCTAATACCTTGGTGAACACCCTGGGGGCTGTGGTGAGACCAAAGGGAAGGACCCGGAATTGGTAGTGACTGGCTCCCAGCCGGAAGCGGAGAAACCTCCTGGAGCGCCTGTCCATTAGTATATGGTAGTACGCATCCTTGAGGTCTATCGAGCACATCCAGTGATTTTCTCCCAGAAGGGGGAGAATAGACTGTAATGTAACCATTCGGAACTTCACCTTGGGAACTGCCAGGTTCAAGAGTGAAAGGTCTAATATTGGTCTTAGATCCCCCGTCTTTTTGGCACTAAAAGAACCTGGAGTAGAACCCTGATCCGATCTGGTCTGGGGGGACGGGCTGGATGGCTCTTTTCTTTAGCAGATGGCCAATTTCTGCCAAAGCGGCCTCCCACTGACCGGGTGGAACGTCGGGGAGGGACTTCAATTTTGGCATGTGATGAAATGGGATACGGTATCCTCTGGATATGATGCGGAGGACCCAGCGGTCTGACGTTATGGACTCCCATGCCGCTAGGTGCTCCGAAAAACGTCCCCCAACTGCCTCCAGAGTGGAGCAGCCGGGCAACCCTTCAGGGCTGCTGCGTGGGCCGTTCAGAGAAGGGTTCTCTGGACCCGAAGTTCCTGGGAGCCCCTCTGCCCCTGGGGCGGCGTCCTCCCTGTCCTCCTCTGCCACGGAAGGACTGGTTGTCCGGAGCGGGTTGGGATTGCTGCGACTTCCGGAACCACATCTTCTTCTGGCCCTTTTGGTTCCTATAATAGGGCCTCTGGGGCACAGAGAAGCGGATTCCGACGGCAGACAGCATCTTCCCGTCCTTTTCGCTCTGGGTCAAAGTATCACGAACAGTTTTGCCAAAGAGGGCAGAACCATCGAAGGGAGCGTTCGCAAATGACGCCTTGAAGGGCTCCGTGAAATCGCAATGACGGAGCCAGGCCTGACGTCTAGTAACTAGGCCTGCCCCTGCGGCTCTAGCGGCACCTTCCGTAGCATGGGACAGTAACCGCATAGAGGTATTAGTCACGGACCTGAGAGTGGCCATACGGGTGGAGTGCAACAATTTGTCCTCCTCCGACATGGACTCTGGGGGGGATGCAGCGTATTCCTTGATAAAATCGCACTGCATCCTAATCACATGTGCCAGGTAGTTCAGCGCCCTCACCGAAAAGGTCGCTGAACTAAACATCCGCTTCCCCAAGCGGTCCATCATCCGAGACTCCTTGCTCAGGGGATGGACTGAGGGGCTCTCCTGAGCAAGTTTCCTCTTGGTGGCCGCCGCCGTCAACATGGCATCTACCAGAGGCCCCTTACTCCAGTGGGCACGGTCAGACGGGGGACTAAGTATACGGTCAGGCCTTTTGGGAATTGGCTCCACTGTGTCCGGTTCTTCCACGCCCTGGTGGTAATCAGGTCCACCAGGGGGTCGGCAGGAGGGGACACCCAAGAGGTAGATGGGCCCGCTTCAAATGCCTCCAAGAACACGGACTCGTCTGAGGAAGACTTGGGGGCAGACCACCCCCCCCCTTATGCGAAGCATTTCCATGATGTCTCCAAAGGAGACATCCTCGGGGGGTGATCTTGGGGAGCCTTCCCCTTCCTCCAAATCCGTGTCTTCAGTGAGAGACTCGGGGGAGTCTATGTGCCTCCTTTTCCACGTATGCTTGTGAGGGGCATCTTCCGGGGGGCTGTCAGAGGACTCGTCGCAAACTGTGACATGTTCCAAAGGAACAACTTGGGGCAAAGGAGCGGGCTGTCCCAGTGGCTGGATGGTGGAAGCCTGGCCCAGTGCAGATGGAGCGCGGGACGGAGCCGAAGCAAGTGCCGGGGGTCCGGAAACCATCAACAGGGCCCTCTCCACTACATCAAAAGCCGAGGGGGAGCCGAACTCGACCAAAGGATCCGATAATCGGCTCCCCCTAGGATCCGAAGAGTGGATCGGAGCTGGCGCCGAAGCACTCTGATCCGAGGGGACAGTGCGCTCCGACACGGATGGCGCCGAAGGAGCACTGATCCCCCCGGATCCGAAGCTCGGATCCAGGCTCCGAGAGGTCGGATCCGAAGCACTCGAGGGCAGGGTCGGATCCTAAGTACCCAGTACTATCGGCGCCGACCCACCCCCGGCTCCGAAGCTGCTCGGCTCCAACTGCTCCGAACCCAGGTAGCGGGTCGGAGAAAGAGCTATAGGTTTAAAGAAAGGGGTCGAGCTCCCCCCCAGGGGGGGGGAGGCAAGAGCACTCCCATCTGCATCTGGGCCTGGATGAACCTTCTCATCATCCGGTCCAGATCAGCATCAGATAAACTGTACATAGACCTCGACGAGGCTACCGAGGTAGGCCTTGAGTGCCTCCTCGATAGCCTCGACGGAGATCGGGTCTCCTCCTCCTCAGGTCCCGGTGAAAAGCACACAGGAGACCGGAGCCGAGGAGGGGGAGAACCAGCAGACAAGGAGGCCGGAGGAGAAGCCCGCTTGGCAGGCAGGGCCGAAACAGAGGTCTCGGCCCGCCGCTTATGGTGCTTCTCCCTCCGGTCCTTCTTTCTAGCTTCCCTCTCCTCCAAACCACTAGAGGGAGGTTGAGTCCCAGGTGGAGGACCGGAGAGGAGGAACCGTAGACACGGTACCCCGAAGGAGCGGTAGCGGGCCGAGTCCGGGGCAAAGTCCCGCCAGGACCAGCTTCGACCTCCGCTCCTTCAATGCCCTGGGGTTGAACCCTGCACAAATGGAACATCCAGAAGTGAGGTGTTCAACCCCAAGGCATCGAACGCACCGAGTGTGGCCATCAGCAGGGGAAAGCTTATGGCCACACTCGGAGCACTTCGAAAAAACAGCCTTAGGTGGTTCAGACATCCTAAGGACACTAGATTTTACTTTAATTAAACTTAAAAGTAAAAGCTAACTAATCAAACAAACACAGGCCCAAACACACACTACGCACCAGCGAGGAGGAAACTAAAAGTTATAAAAGTTAATAAAACTAAACAACTTTAAGTTAAAAATAAGGGAAACCTATAACTTTCACACAAAACTGTCTGAAAAAACTTTAAATCTAACACTAGAAAAGCAGTAATAAGCACTTAGCTGTAGAGCTCTAAGAAACCAATCTGGTCACCAGCGCGGCAAACTAGATCTGAGGTCATGTAGGGAGAGCAGGGCATTATGAGTGAGGGGAGGAGCTGAGAGCTCGGATCCATAGCTGGAAAACCATGCCGGTTCGGATCCGATATCGGATCCATAACCCACAGGTTGCAGACAAATGAATCTCCTACTTCAGATCTAAGGTCGGGTGGCACGATGCCAGGGTAATCCTATGGGCTAGGCTTGTAAAGGCTCCAGGACCATTAGCCTAGTATACACCTATGAACATAAAAGCTAAATTCTCCAGAGGGCCAACTACATTGTTTAGAAAAGAGCACCATCCTTTGCCCTTTGTTACTCTCTTTCAAATTAAGTTGAGCTCTTACACACATCTTTGGCCACTCCAGGACTAAGGGATGTATGCTTCTAAAGGTTTGTAAGCTCTTTCCTCTGCTTTTGTAAGGGGGTGCGCACCTGCAAGAAAACATATTGAGAAGACTATACAATTATAAATTTGAAGCTCTCCTACAGGCATCACCAGTGCATCACAGCTCACAGATACATAGCTCATTTGCATTTCTCAGCCAGGATTGCTTTCAATGTTTTCTGCCTGTCCAACATGCATCTTTATGCATTTCTGCTGAGGTCTCTATTTTTCCGCACATCCTAAAAATCCTAAAGGTATGCAGGCAAGTGAACTATCAATCTGACATGCTTGCCTGCATGTGCCCTGCGATGGACTGTTGTCCTCTCAAGTACGGATTCTCTGTCTTACATCCAGGGCTGGTCAGGTAAGCCTACAATTCCCCATGCGATTGTGAAAAGGACTAAGCTAGTAAACAACTAAAAGTCTACCTAAATAAGAGAAGCCCCACTACTTTAACAGTATGAGTCTTTCAAGCAAAAGAAATGGACAAATACAACCTGAAGTAGACTGCCCTCCACAGAAGTCAACTCAAAGTGAGTACCTGTATAAATATTACAATTTACTTCCAAGGGTGACTCCTAACTGAAAGGAACATTTAAGACGACTCTCTACCAGGGTCCTAAAATTGACAACACAAGTCCAAAACAACAAAGAAGGACTTCAAAGTGCAGGATACTCTGGAGTACAACCTTCCCAAAATAAAGTGATCCTGAACTAGATGTCACAACTATACTGCTTAGCAGAGCTTTAGCATGGGAATCAGAGTCCCTAGGCAATATACCAAGTTGAAGCTCTTCCAGCAACCTAAACAGTTTGACTGCTAATATGCTACCATAAAATAATCACACTTATAAAACAACTTGTAAAATAAGTGTCAGATTTGTTTTTGAATGCTAGCTACTATACTGAATTTGGTTAAAAAGTAACCACTTCAAAATAAATGGTCAAACTTCTATTTACAACATGTCTAATAATGATAATTTAACAATGGCCTGTAAACTGCCCACTTTTTATTGAGGCTCACGTGCACTGTACCCTACAAGCTAGCACCCAGGGAGCTCTGTTCAATTAAACTTTCTAAAATACTGCTGCTTAGCATGTGTATGCAAAAATTACTAGGTGGCTACTACACATATGAATAATGCCACGTTCACATTCCTGAAACATGTACAAGAAGCAGCTACCACAATGCTATAGTGACTTAGCAGTGAGCTGGCCAATGGCCTAATAGTGTTCAGATGACAAAGAAGTTCTCAATCCATCTTAACAGTCTGGTAATAACAAATCCTCTTTACTAGGAATAAAGGAAAAGACAAATTCATCTTCATATGGCCATGACATAGAAGGTACAGGCACTGAACATCAAAGAACATAGAATTAAGTTTCCCAAATGCCAGAAGGTATAGAAAAGTACTTGTATAAATATGGCCCAAAACAGCCTCCAGGTCAGAAATCAAATGAACTCGGGTGACTACCAGCAGGAAAAGCATCTTACAAGAGAAAACTTTCAAGTCCACTGAATCAGCATCTTCAAGCAGGAGATACAACAGAAATACATAGGTTCATAGGTGTGTATTGGGCTAATGGCCCTGGAGCCTTTACAAGCCTAGCCCATAGGATCACCCTGGCATCGTTATTTGTTTCACAGGTGCTCTAGTTTTCTCCCACATTCCAAAGACATGCACAGTAAGTGGATTGGGGAACTCTAAATTATCTAAGTGTGAGTGCATGCAGGTGTGTGAGATACTGAAGACAGACCTGGCAGCCTACTTTTAGTTCCTCCTTTGCCTTGTAACCAGCACAGATAATGATGGTTGTCTGCAGGGTCACTATAAGAGTTGTCTGTGACATGTGTGAGACAGAAGAGACAAACTCATCTAGTTTGTTCCTTTATTGCATTATCCACCCTTCTCTTCCAGTCTTCACCATTACCTCTTCTCTATCTGCCTCATGCCATTTTAAATATCTTTGTGGCTTATGTCTCCACCAACTATTCTAGCAGTCCAATCTATGGGTCCACAGTCCTCTGGGAAAAAGTGCTTTTGCAGATCCAAAGAATATTTGAGCCCTGCAATCTACTGCTTGTATCATCTCCTGTGCTCTCTGCCCATCCTCTTCAGGACAACTACTTCAAAACTCCCTGACATGATCTTTTGCTCCTTTACCTTCATCCCACCCCAACCCCTTCTCTTTTGATCTCATGTGAAAAGAACTTTGTTTCTATGGTATCTAGTGGTTACTAACTCACATCCAAAGGCAGAGTAAGTATCTTCACTGGACAGCAGTGACAAAGGATCACTCTCAAAAATATTTAATCAGTATAGGCCAGTTTTGCCTTACACCACATGCAACATACCAAATAGGCAGAAACACTCACATTGAAGGCACAGTAACTAACAGTTGAGTAGAAAGTTGCCCAAAACAAGCCAGTAAAAAACACAAAGGAAGAAAAAGTTATTTCTTAGTCCATATACAGAAATGTATCCTTCTTAACCACAAAACAAAGTGTCAGGCCACCTAGCAGCTTTCAACATTTCTGAGATTGATTAGGAAACGTGCACTCTTGCAGTAAATCAACTTTTCAGGTAGAGGTGTATGTCTTGTTGATGGCAACACAGCCTCCTCCAAATGGGCTGGAATTTTCTTTGCAAAGAACAAGATTTGAAAATCAAAGATCTAGGCTTAACAGGGACACCAGGTGATAAAATAAGTCCTCATTTTCCTAAAAGGAACGCAAATAAAAGGTAAGGGATCAGGAGAAAAGGTAAAAATGCATGCAAAAATACTCTCTTCAGATCAGACATTCTTCTCCTGAGGAAGCAGAGTATGGCGAAGGACTGCAGTCTACTTGTTAGTGAAAACATTCAACTTCCTCAGAGTCACCATTTATGGAAAACTGGCTTAATACTATATTAATGAAGAATTCACAGCTCTTGAAAGTGGCTCAGGATATGACTCAAGTTATCAGCCAGCAAGTACTATTGTCTAGGTAATGTAGCATAATGGCATATATTTGACTAGATCACTGTTGCATGAGTCTTAGTTAGCCTCCAGATGTCCCCATACATCCACCTGGACATTTACAGCTAAGGATCACTGCTCTTGTTGAGAGGCTTACATCTTGTCCCTGGTATATACAAGGCTGTCAGAGTAAGATGGGTGCCTGTCTATGCCATTTTTAGAATTTTCTTGCTCATAACCTGAGTCAAATGTCATTACGGTGAAGTTTACAATACACCTCTCCATAATCCAGACGAGAAAAGGGGGGGGGGTAATGATGTTTCCCAAGTATGGCTGTCGTTGCTCAAAGCTAAGACCACCCAAGGCCTTAAGAACTCAGAGAAAGGTGGGGGAAGAACAAAGATGGTATTGGGCACCTCAACCCTGCACAACAAGGTGAGAGGCACAGGGAAAAATTAGTGGGGATGGTAGGTGGCAGATAGATGCTCAGAGAGATCACAGTTGCAGCACTCGTACTAAGAAAAGTTACTTGCACAATTGTACTACATTCTTCATGTAGATCACAGACGGTTGCAGTCACAATTCCTAAAGCTTCATGGTGAATCTGCAGTGGCCTAAGAAGAGTGGATGGCATTCATCATGTCCTACAAAACTCTCTTAGTAAAGCGAGACCCAGTCCTATAGCCAGTGATCACCCTGTAGTGTTTCAGGAAGGAGTGAACACATGTACAAGTGGCAGCTTCCAGAACAACTTCAGTGACCAGTCCTTTTAAAGTTACCACCATAGATGCAGCGTCCCTGGTACCACGTTTTGACTGTGCATACCATTTCCTCCAAGACATGCAGCAGAATTCCAGGCACTGCGACAGCCATTTTAGGCAGTTTGGTTACTAGTTCACCCTTTGTTTTAGCAAAAGAGATGACAACCTGGCTAGTTTTCCTAAACTCCTGTTATATGCAGATAATATCTAGTTGCCTGTGTATATCCCAGTGTATGCAGGACTCTCTCTTACCCATTTTGAGGGTCTGGGAAGAACAATGGCAAGTTGAAATGTCTGGGTGAAGAAGGTTTCTGTTACTATTTTGGTTATGAAAGGCCTGTTTCTCAGGCTCACCCTATCCCCTCTGAACGACTTGGAAAAATTCAGTGCACAAGGTCTGCAATTCAGATACTCTTAGCGGAGGTGATGGCTTCCCTGCACAGCAGTTTTCCAGGTTAAAAATTTGATAGATACAGAAGCAGCTATTTCAGAAGGGGCATGGTTAAGGTTTTCTAGAAACAATTCTGATCATGGAGAAGGCTGCAATTTCTTTTTCAGGTGGTATAAGGTGCAGAACGTTGTTAAACTGTTTCACTGATCTCAAGCTAGCCAACAGCAAAATGGCAGGCAGATGAACTTTAACAGACATGTAAGCCAAATTAACCCCAAACAGCTCACTGAGGTATTACAGGATCAGACACACACCTAGTGCTTTTTTCTTCTGTCATCTGCTCTCTACATGTAGGATATGCAGGCTTTCCTAATGGTAGGCTTCTTAACCTTGACAATAATGTTAGAGCAGGGACTGAAGCCTCAGCCGCCAATCATGTCCAACAATTACAGAACCCATGGGTACAATCCTTGGATGCTGCATCACCATCATTGCCACGTTTAATGGACTCTTTCTCAACTGACTAGAAGTATGTATAAGCTCCAACAATTTAGCCCTCAGCTCAGCATTAAACAGCTCCTCAATCTTCTTTTCTCTTCAGTCCAGGAGCGCTTTCTAGGAAATGGTTGTGTGTTTCTGGCAGTTAACAGCTCTAAAGACCAGGGTAGCATATATATAGACCTGCTTCCCAAATATGTTCCAAGCCCTCCTTTCCTTGTCACTGGACAGTGTGTTAGGAATAGGAACCAACTTGGACCCTTCTTCAGGATCCATGGATGCTACAGCTGAATTCCTTCGTACTAAGGAGCACCTTGCACCCTGAAGATCTTAAGTTGTTTCTTAGGTGCAGGGGACAGACAGTCAGGTTCTTGGGGAGGCTGCCAAGAAAACACCATCTAATGCTACTAAAATAGGAAGAACAGCCAAAGATTTTACTGCATTCATGCCTAACAAATCAAAATACAATTTCTGAGCCTCACGTGCTTCTCTAGCTTCCTATCTGAAAAAAAAAAAAAAGTTCCATCTTGATGAGGGTTACTGCAATGAAGAGCTCTGGAGAGAGACAGTCAGGGGAGACTCACTAGCAAGCACTTTCCTTTAAAGTAGAACAGCAGATCTGACTGTATATTAGTAAATACAAAAAAACATATTTGCCTGCTCTACAGGGAATGCCAACAGCATTGTCTCAGAGAAGACCACACATCATAGGAAAGGGGATTAACTGATCTACCAAGGAGGCATTTTTGCTGATCAAATGATGTAAAAATGTATCCATTACATCCAACATCAAGAAACCACATGGACACATCCTTGGCTGTGCAAAGCCCCAAACAGTACTCATCACGAAAGAAAGACATGGAAGCTTTCACAAACACACACCTCAGATGGCTCACTACTAGAATACTGACGTCTCAATTATGGTCCAGCAATCCAAGATAACACAGTAACAACACCTGATGATGAAGCAGCTTAAAAAGAAGTGCCTGTAATGCAAACATTCCTTAAGCAAACACTGGAAACAGGCACATTAACAGTGGAGTGGACTTTTACTTCAGCATTTTCCAAAAGGCAATTAGTTGACCAATAGCAAAAATAAACCAACTGGCAATCCACTTTAAAACCCCTTCTCTACACCTGCAGCAAGACACACAAAAATGAAAGTTATGTACTCACCATAATGATAGATCTGTGTTGTCTGTTTCCATCCTTCCTCAATGTATGGACAAATACAAATACTCAGATTTGACTTCAGCTACTTCTAAGCTTTGGATTTGGTGCACAGGCTCCTCCCCTACCCATAATGCCTGTGTAGAGAGTGAGCTACCTTAGATCAAGTTTGCCTACCAGTAACAGACATTTTAAAAATATGAAGGTGTTAGCAGCCCAAAAACTTATCTGGCTTAAACATAACCATCCAGTAAAAAGAGTGAGAGAGTAAAGAAGGACCTTCAAGAGCCAAGGCATAGTCAGATAGAGTCATCTCAGAATGAGAACATAAGAGAAAAAAAATGTGCATACGAAAACAAGGAGGGGGAATGGTTGGAAGGTAGCTGAATGACAACAGAAACAGACAATGCAAATCTATTGTTATGGGAGTTCATAACTATAGTATCTTTGGTCTTTTCTGCCCCCCCCCCAGCGATTTTCTTACTTGGAAGGTCTTATGGAATGATACTCTGGAGTACAGCTGAACTAAAGAAGGCTCAGGATCTGGACTGCATATCTTATTTATGGTGAGAGATTAAAGTATGTACTTTGGACTGGGTGACCACAGCACATACTGAACTAGTAACTAAAAAAAATAAAATGATCACAAACCACGTAAACTTCGTGTATTACTATTTAATATTGCACACAAATCCAAACGACTAAGCGCTTTCACCTAATCCAGGCTTCATCAGTAATTTGAATCGAACAACATTTTACAATTATATACCCCCCCATGACAACTATTAACCAATCACAAACTAAAACCAATTTAACTTTAAAGGTACAAACAACATTCCATCTAACCTTGCTAAATATTTACGCTCAAAATCTTAAAACAGATTTGATACAAAAGTATAATAATATTTCTCATTTGTACATAGGCATATAACCTTTTAATACATAAAATCTGTTTAAATACAAATGCATAAATAAATTATAATGAAATTAACTACCATCTAGAACACCTTCTATTACTTTGGTCCCTTTACTTCAAAACAGGTGACTGAAATGCATAAATAAAATTCTTAAGTTATCTACTCAATGTAACTGCCATCTGAGACAAACATCTAGTTATTGTCTATATAGCAATAGCCCTTTGATTCAAAATAGGTGTCAGGGAAATGTTGTCATTAATCCTGGTGCTAAGGTAGCATTTTGCCTAAGCTGCCATTTTATCTCCCTCACTTCTACTTCTAATCTAGCGTCACACCCCCTCCTTCACCAACACCAACCTTGCCAATCACAAAACATATACATTTTTTTTTTAATTCTTACAATTTACACCGTGTGAGTATAGGGCATTATGTGGGTCCTTATTCTTTACTGATCTAAGATGTTCACTTATTCTCTCTCGAACCTTATATAAGTCTTTCCTACATAAAATGCCAGATAAGATGTACAAGTGGCAAGATAAACAACCATACTTATACAATTACATCTGCCTGGACATTTCCTGGAAAAACTGTAGTTACTGACTGCGACATAGGGTCCATCATTAATAAATTTGCAATATCTACATTTTCCACATTTGTACACAACTGATTTATATCCAATTTTAATTGCAGTTGAAGGGTGGCTTTCTAAAATGTTCTTAATGTTACGACCATTACTGTATACAATACAAGGTTTCACCCCTAGTTTCTCCTTGGTTTTTTGCTCCATGTATAATTTCCAATATCTATGTACAATTGCACACAATTCTGGTGTCTGAGAATTGTACCATAACACCATTATGTCCCCATCTCCTACATTTTTTAATTGTTGTGATTGACTATTCTTAAACTTTGTGTCAGTGGTAGTTACTTTTAAAATAGGAATATAAGAACTATTTATTTTAGCCATTACCTATCTTTTTATCTTTACCAACAGTTTCAAAGCGTAACCCCTTTCAATAAACATTCCTATTAACAGTATAAATTTTGTCCAAAGAAAACATTGTCACTTACTAACAGAGATAATATCACTATCTGACCTTTGACTATGTTTTTCTTCTGGTGCTTGGGATGACAACTACTATAATGCAGTAGTGTATTTGAATAAGTCTCCTTCCTATAAATGCTACTTTGAAGTTCCTCTCCACATTTAGATAAGTAGATGTCAAGAAATTCAGAGTCATGGACTTTCTACCTGCTTGTAAATTTCAAGAACGGAGTTTTGGAATTTAAGTATTCTACAAAACCTCTACCTTCTTCTTCTTTGCCATTCCAAAGTATAAGTATATCATCCAAAAATCTATTACAGGATACAATTTTTTCTTTGTATACAGACTGCAACACAAAAAGTCTCTCCCATTCAAGAAGTACCCGATTGTCAAACACTGGGGCACATTTAGCCCCCATTGCCACACCGGAGACTTGATGGAACAAATTCACCCTCAAAGGGTAGGAAATTGTTTTTCATTATTATTTCCATTAATTCTGTTAAAACACACCTTTGTTTCTGTCAAAACTATTGCTTTTCAACAAACTATCCTGAAACATTTCTAAGCCTTTCTCATGAGGACTCACAGAAAACAGATTAACCACGTCAATCGTTAAAACAAATATCTTTTTTTCTGTAGATATAGTTCTTAATCTTTCTAAACACTCCCAGGGGTCCTTGAGGATATGTTTTATCTCCCTAACCACTGGTCCCGTCCATCTGTCCACCCATGCTGCTAGGCATTCAGTCTTTGATCCCCTAGCAGCAACAATTGGTCTAAAGGGTGGATCCTGTGTGTTTTTGTGTATCTTAGGTATACCGAATACCTTTGGTGTTACTGGGTGTTCTACCATAAAATACTTAAACTCTGTTTGGTTAATTCTTGAAGTAGGATATCCGTCAAAAAACAATTTTCCTATTTGCCCTCTTCATTTCTTGACACTCAGGCGTATGTGGAGGAATCATTCAAGATGTCATATATGTTTGAAGCATAATCTATTTGTGCCATGACAACTAAACTGTCACCCTTATCAGGTTTCATTAACCTGACATTTTTGTTCCTTGCCAATTCATGTAGAGTTTCGTTTTTCATTCTCTGTAAGGTTACCTTCTTTTATTTTTCTTGTTTTTATTTCCTTCCTAATGTCTACTTCACACATTTATTCAAAAATGACAGTTTCAGGATAATTAGGCAGAATAAACATACTTTTTGGTGGAAATTATTCGATATTAAATTGACATTCTGCTGCCCACTAAAATATATTCTTAAATTAAGCTGCCTTACATACAACTTTAAATGAATCAATACATCAGCAATGGCAGATTTAAAGTCTGGTACAAAAGAAATACCTTTCTTCAGTAAATCAAAATGCACATCTTGTATTTCTAATCCACTGCAATTGTATATTGTAAATCCTTGTTTTGTAATTATGTCACATTATAAACTGTTGTTACAATTCAAGACACTATTGCGTTCACCATCATTAAATTCAACCATTGTTTTTGAGACAAAACTGTTTGTGTGTTCATCAAATAACATGTCCAATATATTTAAATCAATTAAGCCACTTGAACCACTAGTAACATTTAGTTGCATTTCCTCCTACCCCTCTCCAAGATCTCTTGTTGTACTGTCCATTGTTCTGTTGGTTCCTCAGACCCCTGTTGCCTTGGCTTTTCAGCCATTCTGACCTCCTTAACTGGGGTTCTTGCTCTAAAAAAAAGTCTCATCTCTTTCCCCTTCTGTATTAGTCCATTGCCCTTGTTCGTTCCTCCCATTATTTCTATAGCCAGTACTGTTTTTACTAGTGTCCCTCTTGTTCAAGGGATATGCCTCATTTCATTTAGTCAGCCGTATCTGTTTAATTTGCGTGGTTTCATGGCCATGCCATTAGTGACAAACAATTTAATTTCTTGTAACACTGTTATAACTCTCGTTATATTGAAAAAAAAGTAAGTTATTAACAATACTCTGATTTAGTAAGGCAATGTAATTTTGTAAAACGCTCAACTTACTTTCGTTGTTTTGTATTATGTCAAGCATCTCCAGTCCTGCTCTGTCCATCAAAGCCACTAACTCACGGAACCAACCTCGATCCCCATAGGTAATTTCCAAAACCTTAAACCTTTCGGGACTTGTTTCAAGGCTAATGACTGATTTAAGAACGCATTGTCTAACTGTAGAGACCTGTACCTTTTGCACAGCTTCTCAAACTTTGAAATTCGCATTTTAAGCGATGGCATATCCTTTTCCTAGTCTTGACCTTCTAAGAATTTCACTTCCGGGGCCTGGAACCAGTTTGCCATATCACATCTGTTTCTCTGATTCGGGTTGGTTGCCATGGAACCCCCCACGCTCTCAGTTAATACAGGGGGAATGTAAGGTAAATAGTTCAGTTTGGGTTTTAGTAAGTGTGCAATCAGTTCGGTTTACTGCTTTCCCTTCTGCCAACAGGGAAGTCAATTTTTGCACCAAAGAAACAAGTTCCCCAATAAGTGCCGCCATTCCTAGTAAACCACAATTTACACTTTGTTACGTGGTAGGATCCTCCAACAATAACGAAAACAACAAACACTTGCCAACAGGCTCAACAACACTAGGAATTAATAAAAAATAAAAAAAGATCACAAACCACGTAAACTTCGTGTATCACTATTTAATGTTGCGCACAAATCCAAACGACTAAGCGCTTTCACCTAATCCAGGCATCAGAGTCATTTGAATCTAACAACATTTTACAATTATATACCCACCATGACAATTATTAACCAATCACAAACTAAAACCAATTTAACTTTAAAGGTACAAACAACATTGTCTCTAAACTTGCTAAATATTTACACTCAAAACCTTAAAAAAGATTTGATACAAAAGTATCATAATATTTCTCATTTGTGCATAGTCATATAACCTTTTAATAACAACCTGTTTAAAAACAAATGCATAAATAAATTATAATGAAATTAACTACCATCTAGAACACCTTGTATTACTTAGGTCCCTTTACTTCAAAACAGGTGACTGAAATGCATTAATACATTGAGTAGATAACTTATTAAGACTTTTAACTGCCATCTGAGACAAACATCTAGTTATTGTTTATATAGAACTAGCCCTTTGTTTCAAAATAGGTGCCAGGGAAATGTTGTCATTTAATCCTGGTGCTAAGGTAGCATTCGGCCTAAGCTGCCACTTTATCTCCCCCTCACTTCTACTTCTAGTCAAGCGTCACTTCCTCCTTCACTAACACCAACCTTGTCAATCACAAAAAATATACTTTTTTTTTAAATTCTTACAATTTACAGTGTGTGACTACAGGGCATTATGTGGGTCCTTGTTCTTTATTGACCTAAGATGTTCACCTATTCTGTCTCGAAGCCTATGTACAGTCTTTCCTACATAAAATTCCTGAGATGATGTACAAGTGGCAAGATAAACAGCCATACTTGAATTACAATTACATGTACACCAGTAGCGTTGTTGCCTCACAGTAAGAGGTTCTCCTGTTCGATTCTCGGCTGGAGTGCCTTCTGTGTGGAGCCTGCATGTCCTCCCCGCGGTCGAGTGGCCTCCGAAAGACATGCGTGAATGAGCGTGCCTTCGCTGAAGGTTGGGCATCAGGCTGCAACTCGGCACCATAAAAAAAAAAATCTACTGCCAATCATTAGCGGACCAGAGTTCTGCTGTGGCGACCCCTAACCAGGAAAAAGCCGAAAAGACAAACTAGAATTACAATTACATCTGCCTGTTCATTTCATGGGAAAACTGTAGTCCCTGACGCTAGACTAGAAGTAGAAGTGAGGGAGATAAAATGGCAGCTTAGGCTAAAAGCTACCTTAGCACCAGGATTACATGACATTTCCCTGGCACCTATTTTGAACCAAAGGGCTAATGCTATATAAACAATAACTAGATGTTTGTCTTAGCTGGCAGTTAAAATTCTTAATAAGTTATCTAATCAATGTATTTATGCATTTCAGTCACTTGTTTTGAAGTAAAGGGACCAAATTAATACAAGGTGTTCTAGATGATAGTTAATTTCTTCATAACTTATTTATGCATTTGTTTTTAAACAGGTTTTATGTATTAAAACGTTATATGCCTATGTACAAATGAGAAATATTATGATACTTTTGTTAATGTTTTGAGTGTAAATATTTAGCAAGTTAAGATACGATGTTGTTTGTACCTTTAAAGTTACATTGGTTTTAGTTTGTGTTTGGTTAATAGTTGTCATGGGTGGTATACAATTGTAAAATGTTATGACATTCAAATGACTCTGATGAAGCCTGGATTAGGCAAAAGCGCTTAGTCGTTTGGATTTGTGTGCAATACTACATAGTGATACACGAAGCTTACATGGTTTGTGATTGTTTTTTTTATTTTTTATTAGTTCCTAGTGTTGTTGAGCCTGTTGGCAAGTGTTTGTTTTCATTATTGTTGGAAGATCCTACCACGTAATGAAGTGTAAATCATGGTTTACTAGAAATGGAAGCACTTATTAGGGAACTTGTTTCTTTGGTGCAAAAATCAACTTCCCTTTTGGCAGAAGGGAAAGCAGTAAATCAAACTGATTGCACACTTACGAGTACCCAAGCTGAACTATTTACCTTACATTCCCCCGTATCAAATGAGAATGCGGGGGTTTCCATGGCAACCAACTGGAATCAGAGAAATGGATGTGATATGGCAAGCTGGTTCCAGGCCTTGGAAGTGAACTTCTTAGAAGGTAGAGACGAGAAAAAGGATATGCCCTCGCTTAAAATGCAAATTTCAAACTGAGACGCTGTGCAAAAGGTACAGGTCTTTACAACTAGACAACGCGTTCTTAAACCAGTCATTCACCTTAAAACAAGTCCTGAAAGTTTTAAGGCTTTGGAAATTACCTATGGGGATCGAGGTTGGTTCCACAGCGTTCCGTGAGTTAGTCGCTTTGATGGACAGAGCAGGACTGGACTGGAGATGCTTGACATATGAAACAACGAAAGTAAGTTGAGCGTTTCACAAAATGACATTGCCTTATTAAATCAGAGTATTGTCAATCAGAGTATTGTTAATGACTTACTTTTTTTCAATATAACAAGAGTTATAACAAAGTGTTACAAGAAATTAAACTGACACTAATGGCATGGCCATGAAACAACGTAAATTAAAAAGCGATATGGCTGACTGTAAAAACAATGAGGTATATCTCTTGAACAAGAGGGACACTAGTAAAAAAAGGACTGGCTTTAGAAATAATGGGAAGAACAAACAAGGGCAGTGGACTTCCTTCCCTGATGAGGGTAACAATGCAGAAGGGGAGAGAGCCGATGAGACTTTTTTAGAGCAAGAACCCCAGTTAAGGAGGTCAGAGCGGCTGAAAAGCCAAGGCAACAGGGGTCTGAGGAACCAACAGAAGAGACAATACAACAAGAGATCATGGAGAGGGAGGAGGAGGAAATGCAACTAAATGTTACAATGGTTCAAACTGGTTAAATGATTTAAATATATTGGACATATTGTTTGATGAACACAAACAGTTTTGCCTCAAAAAAAATGGTTGACTTTAATGATGTTGAACTCAATGGTGCCTTGAATTGTAACAGTTTAGAATGTGACAATTACAAAACAAACATTTACAACATACAATTATAGTAGATTAGAAATACAAGATGTGTATTTTGATTTACTGAAGAAAGGTATTTCTTTTGTACCAGACTTCAAATCTGACATAGCTATGTATTGATTAATTTAAAGCTATATGTAAGGCAGCTTAATTTAAGGGTCTATATCACCAAATCACAGATTTCTTCCTAATGGAAAGAAAGCGGTTGGCCGTTTCCTTACACATGCCCTTTCCCTGAATTTAGTGTGGTCTCGGAGTTAGAATAATTAGTTAAGGGAAAGAAATCGGTGATTTGGCCATTCGGCAATGTCGTAGTTTGACATTTACGTGTCGGCCAACTGCTATTCGGCATTTTCGTCTTTCAAAATGCCGACATAGACCCTCATTTAAGAATATATTTTAGTGGGCAGCAGAATGTCAATTTAAGATTGAATCATTTGCACTGAAAAAGTGCGTTTATTCTGCTTAATTACCCTGAAACTGTCATGTTTGAGAAAATGTGTAAAGTAGACATTAGAAAGGAAATAAAAACAAGAACAATAAAAGAAGGTAACCTTACAAAGAATGAAAAATGAACCCTACATGAATTGGCAAGGAACAAAAATATCAGGTTAATGAAACCTGATAAGGGTGGCGGTTTACTTGTCATGGCTCAAATAGATTATGCTTCAAAGATGTTTTGACATCTTGAATGACTCCTCCACATACACTAGGGTGTGTCAAGAAATGAAATGAACAGGGCATACAGGAAAACTGATTTTTTTTGATGGATGCCCTACTTCAAGGATTAATTAACCAGAGTTTAAAGTACTTAATGGTAGAACACCCAGTAACACCAAAGGTGTTCAGTATACGCAAGATGCACAAAAACACACAGGATTCACCCTTTAGACCAATTCTTGCTGCTAGGGGATCAAAGACTGAACCCCTAGCAGCATGGATGGACAGATGGATGGGACCAGTGGTAGGGAGACGGAACACATCCTCAAGGACTCCTGGCATCATTTAGAAAGATTAAGAACTATATCTATAGAAAAAAGATATGCGTTTTAAATGACTGACGTGGTTAATCTGTTCTGTGATTCCACATGAGAAAGGCTTAGAAATGTTTCAGGATAGTTTGTTGAAAAGCAATAATGTTGACAGAAATGAAAGTGTTTTTTTAACAGAATTAATGGAAATACTGAAAAACAATTTCCTACCCTTTGAGGGCGAATTGTTCCATCAAGTCTCCGGTGTGGCAATGGGGGCTAAATATGCCCCGGTATTTTCCAATCTGGTACTTCTTGAATGGGAGCAACTTTTTGTGTTGCAGTCTGTATACAAAGAAAAAATTGTATCCTACAGATTTTTGGATGATATACTTATACTTTGGGATGGAGAAGAAGAAGAAGAAGAAGCTAGAGGTTTTGTACAATACTTAAATTTAACAACTATGTTCTTGAAATTTAGAAGCAAGTGGAAAGTCCATGACATTAAATTTCTTGACATCTACCCATCTGAAGTTCTCAAAATAGCATTTATAGGAAGCAGACATATTCAAATACACTACTGCATTATAGCAGCTGTCACCCCAAGCACCAGAAAAGCATAGACAAAGGTCAGATGGTGAGATTATCTCTGTGAGTGACAATAATGTATTTTTTGGATGAAATTTATATTCCAATAGGAATGTTTACTGAAAAAGGTTACCCTTTGAAACTGTTGGTAAAGATAAAAAGAGAGATAATGGCTGTAATAAATAGTTCTTATATTCCTATTTTAAAAGTAATTACCACTGACACAAAATTTAAGAATAGTCAATCACAAACATTAAAAAAATGTAGGAGATAGGGACATAATGGTGTTATGGCACAATTCTCAGACACGAGAATTGTGCGCGATTGTCATAGATGTTGGGAATTATACATGGAGCAAAAAAACAAGGAGAAACTAGGGGTGAAACCTTGTATTGTATACAGTAAGGTTCGTAACATTAACATATTAGAAAGCCACCCTACCAGTGTAATAAAAAGTGGATATAAATCAGTTATGTACAAATGTGGAAAAAGTAGAATTTGCAAATTTATTAATGATGGACCCTATGTCGCAGTCAGCAGCTACAGTTTTTCCCTGAAATGTCCAGGCAGATGTAATTGTAATTCAAGTATGGTTGTTTACCTTGCCACTTGTACATTTTGCCCAACATTTTATGTAGGAAAGACTGTACGTAGGCTTTGAGACAGAATAGGTGAACATCTTAGGTCAATAAAGAACAAGGACTCACATAATTCCCTATAATCACACAGTGTAAATTGTAAGAATTAAAAAAAAATTATATTTTTTGTGATTGACAAGGTTGGTGTTAGTGAAGGAGGGGGTGACACTAAACTAGAAGTAGAAGTGAGGGAGATAAAATGGCAGCTTAGGCTAAATGCTACCTTAGCATCAGGATTAAATTACATTTCCCTGGCACCTATTTTGAAGCAAAGGGCTAACGCTATATAAACAATAACTAGATGTTTGTCTCAGATGGCAGTTATCTACTCAATTTATGCATTTCAGTCACCTATTTTGAAGTAAAGGGACCAACGTAATACAAGGTATTCTAGATGGTAGTTAATTTCATTAAAATTTATTTATGCATTTGTTTTTAAACAGGTTTTATGTATGAAAAGGTTATATGCCTATGTACAAATGAGAACTATTATACTTTTGCATCAAATCTTTAAGGTTTTGAGCGTAAATATTTAGCAAGTTTAGATACAATGCTGTCTGCACCTTTAAAGTTAAAATGGTTTTAGTTTGTGATTGGTTAATAGTTGTCACGGGGGAGAGTATACAACTGTAAAATGTTGTTAAATTCAAATGATTCTGATGATGCCTGGGTTAGGTGAAAGCACTTAGTCGTTTGGATTTGTGTGCAATATTAAATAGTGATACACAAAGTTTACATGGTTTATGATAGTTTTTTATTTTTTATTAGTTCTTAGTGTTGTTGAGCCTGTTGGCAATGTTTGTTGTTTTGGCTACAGTACATATGTCATCAATTGGTACACTACAGAAGGCGGCTGTAGACGAAGCCACATACCTAGCAGAATGAGTCACAGGGGTCAAAGGAAGTGGCAAGCTTCTTTCTCAATAGACAAATGAAGCGCACTTTGACAAACAGAGTGAGAGGGGTGACTTTGGATGCCGTCTTTCCCAATTTATCGAAAGAGAAGGATACAAATAATTGGTTAGATTTTCTGAAAGGTTTTGTTTGATGTAAATATAAGTGTAACAGACAAACATCCAGCAAATGCAACTTGCATTCACCCTCGTTCGAAAAATTTGTGAAGAGCACTGAAAAATTTATGGACTGATTAATGGACAATTTAGAAGCCACCGTAAGAAGAAAGGAGAGACTGGTTTTCAAAGAGGCACTATCCTTGTGAAAAAATTAGATAAGGTCATAGCAGTCACCCTGCTAGACAGGGGTCGAGGGAAGAAAATATTGGGGGAAGAAATAGCCATGGAATTGTTATGGCTAGGCTTGTATAGGCCCTAGGGCCGATAGCCTAGTACCAATCTATGAACCTATTCTAAGGACAGGGCATGTAGCTCAAATTCTACTAGCAGAAGTGACAGCCACAAGAAATGGTCTTTCATGATAAAAACGTCAGCTCAACCTTAGCAGCAGGTTTGAAAGGCAGACCAGTCAATGCCTGTAGTAAAACAGTAATATCACAGAGAGGAAATGGGCATTATGCAGTGAGCGCAGAAGGAAAATGCCTTGAATGAAAACCTTGGATAATGTAAGTGATGCTATTGGCATGTGATTTTCATCCACATGGAAGGGGATTATTGCAGCTAGTTGTACTTTGATGGTAGACTAGCTGGCTCCACACTGAAAAAGATAGGTGAGGAAGTCCAAAATTGCAGGAAGAGGAGCTGAGAAAGTTAATATTTTCTTCAATCATCTAAATAGCAAAGCTTTCCCATTTGCTCTTCTAAATCTTCCTAGTCGAGAGTTTTTGGGGAGAGGGCAAAATGTGTACATCTGAAGATGAAAACCTGGACTTTCAAACCATCACTGGAACTGGAGAAACCATGTGATCAGTTTGAGGGACTGAATGTTCTAGTGAGGCTATCCAAATGGGTGAAAGAGAAGATCTGGGTCCAAGCTCAGCACCCAGGGAGAGTGAAATAGAGGAGGCTGGAAGAAAAGGAAACCACACTTGTCGAGACCAATAAAGAGCTATGAGGATTGACTGTGATCTTCATTGCAGATTTGTTTGTAGAAACTCTGCAATCAGTGGCATCGCTGGAAAAGCATAAAGGATATCCAGGGACCGAGGGTGTGTTAGGGTTTTCATGGGTGACTCACCCTCTCAGGGGATTAGAGCGAATAACTTGTTGCATTTAGTGTTGTGGGGAAAGGCAAAGGTATTACAACAAGTTCAGCCTAAATGGCTGAAAATCTGCTCCATTACAAATGGGTTTAGGGACCATTTGCAACGGAGTAGAATAAACCTGTTGGTCAGGATATTGGCTTTTGCAGGAAAATGCATTGCTATTAGAAAGTGGTGAGAACATATCACCCAGTGCCCACACACTCATGGCCTCTTGACACAACGGATAAGATCTGGTTCCTTCCAGTTTGTTGATGTACCAAACAACGGCCATATCATTTGTCTGAACAGAAATCACACAGAAAGGTAGAGAGTCATAAGACCTGCAAAACAAGGATAACTGCCCTCATCTCCAATACACTGATGTTAAAATTGACCTCTGTTTGGGATCATATGCCTTGAATGGTCTGTCCCAGACAATGCCTCCCCACCTGAATTGGGAAGAGTATGTGGTCACTGTGGCTTGGTGGAAAGAGAATGAAATACCCGACGGGACAAAATCCTCCTCCTCAAGGAAGAGAAACAGTTTGGTGGACATCTGCAATAAATAAACTCTATAATAAAAGGAAAAAAAATTGCTGTCCAGGACCAAGAAGGAGCAGGTGCCTAATTGGAAGCAATCTCTCTTTAGTTTGGACAAGCAAATAAGAGTACTAGTCAAATCTTCCAAAGCAAGGAGTCCAAACTGGCCACATCTACTAAAGAAACTCACAAGGCTTTCTTTGCATATGTCCACAAACTCAAGGGAAGCACCCAGATCTGCTCAGAAATGGTGGTCAAGGACACCACATACACAAATGCCGTAGATATAACCAACCTGCTGACAGACAAGTTCAGTGAAAACTTCACCCCCTCTCCCCCACATCAGCAAATCAGTACATCCCCAGCATCTGCCCCCTTCCCCTTATCTCTAGGGAGCAAGTCATCACTGCCCACTCAAAGGCAAAAAATATAGCCTCCATGGGAACAGATAACATCCCAGGCTGCATCCTACATGAATTCAAGACAGGAACTTGCAGCACCATTAGGTACCCTTATTCAATCAAAGCCTAAGTACTGGCTTCGTCCCTGCAGAGTGGAGGACAGCCACTGTCACCCCTTTGCACAAAGGTGGAGCGTCCACCAATCCAGGAAATTATAGACCCATCAGCCTAACTTAGCCTGATCTGCAAGGCTCTGAGGCGGATTATCATGGATCTCATTAACAAGGACATTAGCAACCTCCAAACACTTGATTCCACACAGTTTAGTTTCATCAAGGGGAGGTCATGCCTGCTAAATATGGTCGACCCATGGATGAGGGGAAGACGGTACACACTGCCTACCTTGACCTGGCTAAAGCCTTCAATACTATTCCCCACTCAGGTATAAACAGATAAACTCTCTCAACTATGTGTCATTTCATATGTTACCTGATGGGTAAAACAAACTGGCTCACTGACAGAACCCACCTAGTCAAAAAGTACAGTTTTGTACCTACCATAAATGTAGATGTCAGATAGGTATGCATCTGCAGTCATCACATATGGGTTGTCCTGCCTCAGGCAGCCCTTCGGTCGGCCGGATTCCAAAGTCTGGGTCCGGCGTCAGCTGATGTCGCACTTTCCCCGATGTCAGAGCTCCTGGGGTATAAAAGCATCAGCAGACGCCATCTTCCTCAGTTTTTCTTGCCCCAGATGCCAGGTGCCCTCTAAGGAAAGCTATATTTGGAGAGATGCATTTAAAAATCCAAACATGCACAGTACTATAAAAACAAATACATCATAACAGATCCCCCCAGCTAGCTATAAGAGGGGTAAGTACCCAAGAAATACCACAGAGGGGATGGAGGGAGGGTAAACCTGACTGCAGATGCATACCTATCGGACATCTACATTTATGGTAGGTACAAAACTGCACTATGTCCTTCAAGGATGCATCTGCAGTCATCACATATGGGTAGAATACCATAGCCAATCTGGGGGTGAAGGAACTATGAAAAGGATGGTGTAGCTAAAATGCCCTGCAGGACTGCCGTAGCAAAGCCTGCTCTGGATCTGGAATATAAAGGTAAATTGTAATGCTTGGCAAATGTATGCACAGAGCTCCATGTAGCAGCTTCTAAAATGTCCTTGGTAGCCGCCCCTCTTAAGAAGGCTGTGGAGGTGGCTGTGGCTCTCGTGGAATGAGGTCTGATGTTAGCTGGCACAGTTTTTCCATGAAAGGAGTAACAAAAACGAATGCAATTCCCTATCCATTTTGAAATTGTCTGTTTGGAAATTGCTTTTCCTTGTGTGCCAGCAGCATATGCTACCAACAGCTGGTCAGTTTTTCTGTAACTTTTAGTTCTGTCCAAATAGTAGCGCAACTGTCTGTGTATGTCCAGGGTGTGCAGAAGTTTCTCCCCTTTGTTTTGTGGATTTGGAAAGAAGGTAGGCAAGTGAATAGCTTGGTTTAATGAAACCCTGGATACCACCTTTGGCATAAATGTAGGATTGGTTCTCAGTGAAACTCTGTCCTGATGAAAAATAAGAAACGGCTGTACTGCCATAAGGGCCTGTAACTCAGATACTCTTCTTGCTGAGGTTATGGCCAGAAGGAAGGCAGTCTTCCAAGACAGAAACTGTGGTTCTGCAGATGCTGCTGGTTCAAAGGGAGGCAGTGTTAGTTTTTCCAACACGAAGTTAAGGTCCCAAGTAGGTAGAGGTGGTTTCCTTGGAAGATTGATGTTTTTGATTCCTCTTAGAAAATGTCTTAGGAGAGGATGAGAGAAGACAGGTGGATAAGTATTGTACTCTGCTGAAATTGCTGAAGCATGAATTTTAATGGAAGAGTAAGACAGGCCATTGTGAAACAATTCTGCTAAGTATTCCAGGATATGTGCCATGTTCATCACTGTCGCATCTAGGCCCTTTGTGGTGTTCCAAATGTGAAATCTTTTCCATTTTGCTGAATATGCCTTTCTTGTGGAAGGCCGGCGAGCTTCCATAATAATATCTTTCACTCTCTGGGATAGCTTAGCCTGAGGAGGAATCAAGGTATTTTCCAGGCTGTTAGTTGCAAGGTTTTCAGGTTGGAATGCAGAGTTTTGTAATTGTGTTGTGTCAGTAGAAGTGGCCATAGAGGAAGAGGCCATGGTTTTGTGCGTGACATGCTCTAACAGTGGGTACCAGTGCTGTCTTGGCCAGTCCGGAGCTATCAGAATCACTTTTGGCTGCTCTGTCCTGATCTTCAGTAAAATCTTGGTCATTAATGGGAGAGGTGGAAATGCATACACTGTTAGAGTTCTCCAGCTGAAAGAGAGGGCGTCCACTTTCCATGCTTGTGGGTGGTATGTCCTTGAGCAGAATTTCTTCAGTTGATGATTGTGGGGGAAGGCAAAAAGATCTATGTCCGGCCTCCCCCCATGATTGTGTTATCTGTAGAAAGATGCCTGGTTGCAGCATCCATTCGTGTGCATCCATGATATTTCTGCTTAAGCTGTCCGCCAGTATATTGTCTTTCGCTGGCACAAACTGGGATTGTAGCTGTATATTGAGTTTCAAGGAAAGTTCCCATAGATTCATTGCCAGCCTGCAAAGAGGCTAAGAATGGGTGCCTCCTTGCTTGTTTATGTACCACATAACCGTGGTGTTGTCTGTCCTTATTAGCAAATGACCTTGATGCAGAAAGGGTTTGAAGGCTTCGACTGCATGTATCATTGCCAGCATTTCCTTTTGGTTTATGTGCATGCGTAGCTCTTTTTGTGACCATAGACCTTGAATGCATCTGCCCTCCATGTGCGCTCCCAATCCGCGGTCTGAAGCGTCTGTTGTAATGGTTTGGCTGGCTATTGGTTTGCTGAAAGGCAGACCCCTGTTTGACTGGCTTGCTTGAGCCCACCACAGAAATTCATTTTGAAGGCATGGAATGAGTGGTATCAAAGTTTCCAGGCTGTGACTGTGCTGAGTCCATAAACTCCTTAGGTACCATTGTAGTTTCCTAATATGTAGTCTTGCTTGTGGAATCAGAAGGATGCAAGAAGCCATGTAACCCAGGGCCTGCAGGATTTTCCTTGCAGTCAGCTGGGTTTGTCTTGTCAGATTTTTGAAGTAATCTGGTAGTTGACTTTGTTTTTCTTCTGTGAGGAAGGTCATTTGGGTGGTTGTATCTAGATTTGCACCCAAAAAAGCTATTCTTTGGGATGGAACAAGTCTTGATTTGTGAAAGTTGACTGTATATCCCAAGGCCTGAAGTAGGTGGATGGCATAATTCAAGTGTTTTACCAAAGTTTGGTGGCTGTCCGCTTGTATAAGGCAGTCGTCCAGATATGGGTATATTTGGATCCCCTGAAGTCTGCAGTGTGCAATTACTGATGCCAGGCATTTCGTGAATACTCTGGGTGCAGTAGATAAGCCAAAGGGCAATGCTGAGAATTGATAATGCTCTGACCCTGCAAGAAATCTGAGGTGTCTTATGCAACTTTGTCTGATAGGGACATGCAGGTATGCCTCCTTGAGGTCTATAGTTACCAGCCAAGACCCCTTGCCCAGCATGGGAAGGAGCTGCTGTAGAGTCAGCATTTTGAACTTTGGCACAATGAGATAAGTATTCAGTGCGGACAAGTCGAGAATAGGCCTCCATTGTTTTTCTTTTCTTGGAACAAGGAATAGTCTGGAATAAAATCCTTGGCCTTGTTCTGAGAGAGGAACCTTTTCTATAGCTTTCATTTGCATTAAGCTGGAAATTTGTTTCATAGCCTTTGCCCTTTGATTCGGTGGCAGGTCTGGCATGCCTTTTCTTTTTGGTAATGTGTGGAAATGGAACCTGTATCCTTTGTCTACTATTTGTAGTGTCCATTTGTCCCTTGTAATACTGTGCCAATTTTCTGAGAATAAAGAAAGCTTTCCGCCCAAAGGTGCTTCTAATTGAGCCCTGGTTGGCGGTGTCAAAGTAAAGTCATTGAGCCTGTCCTTGTGCAGCAGTTGAAGGTCCTGCATTACCTCTCTGGTTGGGAGGTTACCATTGACGTCCTCTGTAGGAGCCTCTAGCTTGCCCTCTACCTCTGGCACACCTGTTCTTGCCTCTCTGAAACCTCTCTGTGTCTGGAAAGGACCAATTCTTGGAAGGCCAATTCCTGCTGAATCTTGGTGGTTGTACTTGGAGAAAATCTTTGACTGTTTGCACAGATTTTGCCTTCTCTTCAAATTTCTTTAGGACCTCCTGAGCCGTGGAGCCAAATAACTTTTGCTTTTCCAGTGGAGCATCCAGAAGCTTTGCTTTAACATGGTCTGGCAGAGATTGCTCCTTCAGCCAAGCATGCCTACGTATGACTGCGCCAGTCATAGCTGACCTACATGAAGCTTCCAATGCATCATAACCACATTGCAAGAAATGGTTGCTAACCTGTTGTGAGTTATGTACCAGATCCTGAAGTGATTTGCGGTCTAGGGGGTCAGGTGAAGACAGTTTTTTATGCAATTCATCTAACAAATACTCTTGGTACTGTATCATATGAAATTGACAATTTAATGCCCTCATAGAAAGAGTAGCAGAAGTATACACTTTTTTACCCCATCTCTCTAAAGCTCTGGACTCCCTTTCAGAGGGGAGAGGATTTTTAGCAGTGGCAGCTGCAACCCCTTTAGGGCCCTGGGAAATAGTTTCTGGACCAGCAGAGTGGGCCTTGTAAAGGTGAAGATGTGAGTCCTGGACCCTGTAGTACCTATCGGGTTTGGCAGGAGCCGGAGGGAGGGAATCAGGGGTTGTGCTAGAGTCAGAGTACACATCATCAATGACATTCAAAACAGGAGGAATAGCTAAAGGTCTATGCTGAGGCAAATGTAATCTTTTCCTGGAATCAGAGAATTCCTGGCCCTGCCATTGGAAATGCTCTCTCATAGTGTGTAGTGTCTCCCCAAAGGAAAACTCTTCAGGAGGGGAGGCCGAGGGAATAGATTCTTCTGCATCAGAATCCTCGTAGGCCGAAAAAGCCTCCTCCTGGTGGTCCGAGAGAGTAGAGCCATCAGAGGCCTCATCTGAGGAGTGGGGATCAGAGGGCTCAACCCTGGGCCTTTTGTCTGGAGGAGGTTGAGAGCCTCTGTCCGGACGAGGTTGAGAGCCCCTAATTAAGGAAATAAGATCTTCTGCTAAGCTTAGAATCTGTGAACCAGTAGAGGGTCCCTGAGGGATAACCTTGGGAGGCAAAGCTTTTGAGAGTTTAGCAGCTTTAGCCCTGGAGAATGCCTTAATGGACATGGATGCAGGAGGCCTGGCTGCACCACGTGCTGGTGTAGATTTGTCTAAAGGAATGGTGTCGGAAGGTTCCAGGACACCAGTTTCTGTTGGAAATTCAGTAACAGACTCAGCCGGGGCCTCCGGGGCTGAGGTAGTCGGTTGAGCGGTTTCAAAAATTGGAAGTACCAAGGACTCTGTTTCAGCCGAGACACTCGCGGTAGGCCTGGCCGTGGTTTCAGCCAAAACCGTGGCCGGCGTGTCGGTCCTTGTCCTTCCGTTTCTTAATTAAATGTGAAGTCGGAGTTTCCGACGGCATCTTATACGAAAAACTAGCCCCAAAAAATTCCTCTGCAAACTCCGCCCGACGTCTAAGAGTGCGTCGGTTGAAGGAAGCACAGGCTGAACAGGCCGAGACGTCGTGGTCTGGGCCTAGGCAGGGGAGGCAGTAAGAGTGGAAGTCCTTATGAGGTATTTGTTTCCCACAAGTTAAACAATTATTAACGTTATCTGACATCGGCTGAGGCAAGAGAGAGTCCCCAATGGGGTACTTAGCTTTTTGAAGTCTTCGGTAGCTGAATTACAGGAGCTGGCCGACCGGCACTTGCGAACTGCTTCTGCTTCAGGCACCACGCGGCAAGAAAGACTGAGGAAGATGGCGTTGGCTGATGCTTTTATACCCTAGGCGCTCTGACGTCGGGGAAAGTGCGACATCAGCCGACGCCGGACCCAGACTTTGGAATCCGGCCGACCGAAGGGCTGCCTGAGGCAGGACAACCCATATGTGATGACTGCAGATGCATCCTTGAAGGACATCAGGAGAAGCCACCTCAAGCAGTCAACCCGCAATGAGTGGTGCACGCCAGGGAGCAGTCTTGGGCCCTTGTTGCTTGGGATATACTTTTCTGAGGTGCAGGCCAAAACCAGTGGGCTATGGCTAACCAAGTTTACAGATGACTGTAAGCTGGGCGCTGTTATCAGTTCCCCTAGAGATGTGGACATCCTCCAACAGGGTCTCAACAGGGTCTCAACCAAACATATAGCTGGTGCCAGAAACATGGCCTCAAACTGAATGCCAAAAAATGCATCATCCCCTTTGCAGAGAGTGACACCCCCACAAATTATCACATTAATAAAAAGGTCCTATACACGCAATTAGTCGTGAGGTACTTGGGCACCCGGGTTGATAGCAAACTGACTTTTGACCACTATACTGCCTCCATTGTATGGAAAGCTTTCTACATGGCCCACCTCATTGGTAAGGGTAGCTCATCCAGGGACAAGGTGGTCATAACATCCCTGTACTCTTCCCTTATAAGACTCATTATTGAGTACAATGCAGCTTCTGGCATGTATCTCAAAGCACATGCAGCAGCTGGAGAGACCACAGAGGTTCCTCACCAGGAGAATCCAGTGCCTCAAACATACACCATACACAGATAGGCTAAAGGCCCTGTCCCTCTATTCAGTCTTCTACAGACTCTTCAGAGGTGACCTCTGTCTGGCATACAAAGCAATCTCAGACCCCACCTTGATGGGACTGCTGCATATAGTCAAGTCTAGCTCCACTCGAGTAACCCATACACGCGACCTCAACCTGGTCTGTGACATCATTAGGACTTGTTAGCGGGACAGATTTTTGTCCCAGAGACTCCCCCTTCTATGTAATAGACTCCCACTCCACATCAAGCAGAGTGCCTCTAACACTTTTTAAGCGCAATCTGGATAACTGGATGGGGAAGAGAAAATACACCCCTGGGATTCCACCTGTGTCTCTGCTAGACAGGGGCATCAGGTGCTGACTTGCTGGAACACTGACTAAATTTGTAGCTAGGCTTGCAAGGGCCTCAGGGCCAATAGCCTAGTAACTTCCTATGAAAAGATGTCCTGTAGAACATGCAGGGAACTCTAGCCACCATTGCATGTGTCCCCGCAAATGTTTATTAGTGTCACTTCAAAAGACATGGGCTGTTTCCTGATTGACCACTGTACCTCCAGGGTCCACTGAAGAAGTCACGTGTAGAATTTAGCTACTGGAACTAATGTTATGGAGCCTGCCATGGAGCCCAGAAGGTGAAGAATTAGTCTTGCTGGTGGCTTTTGTGAGATACGGCTTCCTAGGCTTGCTGGAGAAGAGATGCAGTTGTTATCTGAGAGAGGTTTGCTGTCTGAAGTGGTGTGTCTAAATGTGCTCCAATGAAGGACTGTTTTAGATTCACAGTAATCCCCAAATCTGTCCATAGTTGGAGCAATGTGTCCCTGGCTTAAATAAGTAGATTCCTGGTAGGGGCAATGATAAGCTAGTCGTCCAAATATAATACTTGGAAACCCTACAGTCATAAGTGAGCTGCCACTTCTGCTATACTCTTGGTAAACACACAGGGGCTGTGGTGAGACCAAAGGGCAGAGCTCTGAACTGAAAACGACTGGCCCACAGTCAGAAGTGAAAGTACTTCCTGGAATATCTGTCAGTCTTTATTTGGTAGTACACATCCTGAACATCTAGCAACACATCTAGCAAGCATCCAGTTGTTCTTCCTCAGTAAGGAAAGAATTGACTGAACCATGACCAGCTGAAATTTTGTTTCACAAACTTGTTCAAATGGCTTAGGTCCAAAACTGGTCTCCGGTCCCTATTTGTCTTTGGCACTAAAATGAATCTCGAGTAAATCCAGATCCTCTCCGATCTGGTGGGACCTCTTGGATGACTCAATTTCTTAGACGCTTTCTGAAATGTCTTCTTCCTTTTGTGAGAGTGGAACACCAGGAATTCTTTTCAGGCATAAAGGAAGGGTATGGAAAGGAATGAAATAGCCTTTGGTGATAATCCTCTATTTGTCCTGTGTGATTGACATCCTTGTTGCTGGGGGACAGGGATAGGCATTCCCCCCAACTGTCTTCAGAGTGCGACAGTCAGCCAACCATTCAGGAGCACTGGAAAGGCTTCTCTGAAAAAAGGGCTTCAGAAACCCTCACTTTGCAGGCCACCTCTACCCCCTGGCAATATGCATTATAACAGTTTCCCCTCCGTCTTGGGGAAATCTTTCTTCAGAAGTATCAGATGCAACGTCCTGGGATTTACAAAACCAAAATCACTTTCCCTCCTTATAGTCTCTGGAGAATGTCCTTTGAGGGGAAAGAGAATTTGATCCCTACAGCAATTAGGAATTTACCATTTTTCTCATTTTTTTCAATATCACATTTCTTTATTTTATCATTCTTTCTATATATCATATCATATTCATAGTTATACACTTAAATCCTTCTCATCTATAACCATTTTTGATCTTTTTTTAAAGAAACATCTTTATTAAAATTATCACTTACGACATGGGCAATCATACATTTATATACATCAGACCTAGGCATTATATAACCCCAGCGCCACATCCGGCCCTTTAGCTGTCCGTAACCAGCCCGTGGACTGTCTCAGAATTTATCTGTACATGCGTCATGTGTCTCGGAATTAACTAAACCAGCAGTTGCATGTGTTATGCATCTACCACAAACCATGCATGAAATTTAACGTTCAATTATTTGCTTCTGATTTAGCTGCACAGGAATACAACTTGCTTCTGAATTTATGTCTTGTCTAATAACAGCACCAACAAGGTAAAGGTGTGTGTGTGTCTTAATTATACAAGTTGCTTATGTTTGATAACTGCACCAGGTAGAGGTGTGTGTGTGTGTGTGTGTAAAATGCTCCCTGTATGAATAACAGTATATGAATGTTACTGCACAGGCTCAAACCCTGTACCTTAGGTACAAGGAGCAAGAGCCTGAATTCTCTACCCCTACCTCGATTGAGAAACTGATTCTAGCAAGAGTGTGTTAAGCTTTAGTAGGGTACCTGATGCATTAATAATTCATTTGGGTGGCAGTGACCTGTGTTGCATGTCAAACAGATCCTTAAACATATAGGGTGGAATTCTATCATACCAAACCTGCATCTAGCAACGTTCTAAGTTTATGTACAAGCAATATTTAAAATGCGACCCTTGTTTTGAGCCTTTGTCTCCCCTCCTTCCATAAAGTTTGCCTTTTTCCAGATTTCTTATGCTACAAAGTTGACAGATATGGCTGAGTGTCATGCATTCTACAAGGAGCTGAGAGCTTCAGGGGAAGAGTTTAGTGCTGCTTATGCCAAAGTCTGTTTACAATGTGCAACTGTTTAGCAAATGATAATCACTACTGTGGTAAATATTTAAAAGCATTGTTAGTAGCACAATAAGTAGTATACTTGCATTGATGCAGAAGGCTGTGGAGTTCTATTCCCACAGTATGTGGATGGACTGCTGATACTGTACTATGCTGTAATTTAAAGTGGGTGGATGTTGCAGTCCTCAGTTACAGACCTCTTTATTGTGGGATTATTCAGATGACTTTACTTCTTTAGGTATTGTGCACTGACTGATATTGGTTGACTAATGACAAAAATTTGAGTAGACATTTACTGACTAAATGTTCTGAATTGGGCAGTTTTTTTTTTCTTTCATTTTTGGTTCACACATTTTGTTTCATTGCTTACTGGAAAAATGTTCGAAACTACAAATTTAAAATGCGCTCTAATTTGGTGCTGTATTATACAGGGAATACAATTACAATTAGGAAGGTGTATTCATGTATGCACCGTCCTAAGAATGAGGAAGGGGCCTATAACTTAAAAAACCAGCCGAAAGGAAAAACTTTATCCATCACTGCCAGATGCATCTTCTTTGAATGAGAGTTTCAATGTTGTTTCAAAGAAAGTGAGTTACAAGGGCAGAGAAGTTTTAATGCTAAGTATGTTTTCATTGTGAGACTGTATTGCTTTGTTTAGCAAATGTCTATCAGTGTTTGTGCTATAAAATTTGAAATAAGTTTTAAATCAAGTCCAAATACAGCAGATTCATAGATTAGTACAGTACTAGACTAACTGCCCTTTTGGGCCATTTTAAGCCTAGCCATATAGTACTGTACAGTTTTGTACTTGCAGTAAATTTGTTTATTTTTTTTTGTTTAATGTTCATCAAAAACATTTTTAGAAGTTTTTTATCCAGTTCAATTATATGTTTGATTATCCAAACAGTCTGATTATCTGAACTACCCTAGGTCCCAATTAGTTTGGATAATAGACTCTGTACTGTACTATTTTTTTTTTTTATTTATTTATGAAGGCATCAGGAACAGAAAAAGAGAACTGGAGAGGGCAGTAAATGGGTGGGGGTTATGGGAGGTGCGAGGGGTGCGTCACTGGTCCGATTTCATAGCTGCTACAAATTAAGTCAGAGGAAAGGGAAGGTAAGTCAATATATGCTTACCATTGCCGAAACTTCAAATGCTCTATCTTGGGACAATCTTGCCACCCTGACAGGTGAAGAATCACTACAGTTCAGTTTTAAAAGTGACATAATAGTGAGTTACACAATGATTTATCCGCCTATACCCTCCACAAGTTTCTAAAAAGGCTTCTGAGTGGGCAGAGAAAGAGACTTTATATGTTTTGATACAGCAAGCACATTATGATTTAGTCCAGGGATTATTATTCCAAAAGGACTTTTTGTGTATTTCATGGAGACATTAATTTATATATTTAATTTATATATTAATTATTATTATTATTATAATATAATTATTTACAGGGCTGCACACTTTTCCTGGACAAGAGTGGATTAAAAGTGTGGAATATTATAGCAGCCGTTAGCTCTCAGAAAATGTCAGCTCTTGTGGAAAAAGGCAGACTGATAAAGAATGTAGAGTTTTTAACAAGACGTGGACTTAAGTATTTATTTACTGAAGTCAAAGGTAAAGCTGTGTGCTTAAGTTTGTGGAGAATAGATTGCTGTGTTTAAGGATTACAATTTGAATCTCCATTATGAGACTAAACATGCAGAGAAATATAACAACTTGACTGATGCAGAGCGGGTGAGGACATCTGAAGCTTTGCTAGCTAAGCTGGAAAAGCAACAAGGACTTTCTATCAAGCTTTACACATCCAGGGATGGAGCAGTCAAGACCAGCTTTCTGATATCCCAGAAAACTGCAAAAAAAGGTAAGCCATTCTCTGACTGGAAGTTCATCAGAGTTTGGTGGATGCTGCAGCGCTAATATGCCCCGAGGGAAAAAAAAAGCATTTGAGAATGTGCCCCTCTCCAGGAGAACCGTAACGAGAAGGATCAAGGACACTGCAAGAAATTTGGAGCTTCAGGTGCAAAACAAAGCAGACAATTTTGACTTTTTCTCCTTGGCTCTGGATGAGAGTTGTGATGTCTGCGACACAGCCAAGTTACTCATCTTTGTACGTGGGATAACGAAAGACGAGATTATGGAGGAGCTGGCAGCAATGCGATCAATGAAAGGGACGATGACGGAAAGCGATTTGTTCATGGAGGTAAATGCATGCTTGGACAAGCTGGGATTGAAATGGGACAAACTGGCAGGTGTTACAACTGATGGTTGTCCAAATCTGACAGGGAAAAATGTTGGACTTTTAAACCGGATGCAAGATAAAGTGACTGAAATGATCCCAGAACAGAAATTGGTATTTTTGCATTGTACTATACATCAGGAGGTGTTGTGTAAGTCTGTGCTAAAATGAACCATGTTACTGATGTTGCAACTAAAATAGTTAGCTTCACAAGGGCAAAAGCATGGTTTCACAGTTTGTTGCACTTTTGGAGGAGCATAAAACTGAATGTGGTGACATAGGCTACCATACAGCTGTCAGATGGCTTAGCCTGGGCAAGTACTTAAAAGAGTATGGGACCCAAGAGCAGAGATTCAAGGGTTTTGTCAGAAGAAAAGCAAGGATACCCCACAACTCTCAGATGCCTCACAACTCTCAGATGCCAACTGGTTGGCAGATTTTGCATTTGCTGTTGATGTGACTGCACTAATGAATGAACTAAAACTGAAAGGCAAGGGTCTCTTTGCACATGAAATGTACAGCCTGGTGAAGGCTTTCATGAGAAAACTGCAGTTTCTTTCAAGCCATTTGGAGAGCAATATTCTCACCCACATGCCAACACTGAAATAAACCACACCATCAGGTGATCACCTCTGCAAGTGCTCAACCACATTAGGAGCACTGCATGGTGAGTTTACAAGGCGAGTTGAAGACTTCAAAACAGTTAAGAGTGAAATGCACATGACTGCTTCTCCTTTCACTTGCACTGTGGATAATGCACCCAATGATGTTCAACTCGAACTCATTGACCTGCAGTCTGATAAACTACTGGCAGAACAGTTTATCACTGCTGGATTTTTATTCTTCTCTCAAAGAGGAAAACTTTTCAAACCTTAGGAGGCATGCTCAGATGATGTTGGTTCTCTTTGAATCTACCTACATATGTGAACAAACATTCTCAGTGATGAACTTCAACAAATCCAGATACAGATCCTCTCTCACTGATGATCATCTGTCACCTGTCTTTCGCATATCACCTCAGACATTCAACCTGACTTCGGTGCACTTGCTCAAGCTCAAGACAGACTAAGTTTCTGTCACTGACTTAAAAAAAAAAAAACTGAGAAAAAAGAAGTTGTGTACTCACTATAACGTTCCATGTTTGTTGTCCTTGATCTAGTCTTCCTTCTTGCTGTACTCGGTCGTATACTATAGCTCGAGAGCTTTTACTGGCTCGAGGCTAGCCCCTATCCCAGCATGCCTAGTGGTAGTTACCCAGATCTCATTTGTGATAACCCAGTACTAGACCATACAAACAGAAAACAGATATACTCTATTCTACATAACAGATGACACCTGCATAGAAAAGTGTAACCCAATCTGCAAGAGTAAGAAGGTGAGAGTAGGACTAACTAAAGGTATGCTTTAAAGGAAACCCAGCCAGTATAACCAATAAAAACAAGGGATGCCTCTCAATCCTCCAGGAAGGGGGAAGGAGGCTGGGACGCAAGAAGGAAGGTGAGATCAAGGACAACAAACATGGAACATTATGGTGAGTACATAACATGTTTATGTTATGTTGTCCATATCTCGCCTTCATTCTTGCTCCTTGGGACAGCATCCCCAGCACCTGATTCTTGGGTGGCTCACTGAAAAAAACTCTTCAGGACTGTAGAACCATAGGATGCCCTGTTCCGGGAGGCCACATCTACTTTGTAATGAGTGATAAAAGTATGAGGATTAGCCCATGTAGCTGCCGCACAGATCGAATCCAAAGGCAGTCTGGCTTGAAAAGCAACAGAAGTAGCCAAAGCTCTTGTTGAGTGTTCTTTAATTTTTCCTGGAAGTTTTTGTTTAGGCAAATCATAGACATATTTTATAGTGTCTGAAAGCCATTTAGAGTCACCTTTGAAACTGCACGACCTTCCTTATTGTCCGCAAAGGATATGAACAATTGGTCAGATTTCTAAAGTCTTTGGTCCTGTGTAAATAGAAATGTAACTATCTATGAATGTCCAATTGATGAAGCTTATACTCTGCCTTGTTGCTGGGGGAAAAAACAGGAAGCTCTATGGATTGATTCAAATTGTAGTCAGAACATACCTTGGGTAAGAAAGAGGGGTTGGTTCTGAGAGAAACCTGATCTTTATGAAAAAACAAGTATGGGAGATGAATAGATAAGGCCTGTAATTCTGAAACCCTTCTAGCTGAGGTAACTGCAACCAAGAAAAGGGTCTTCCAAGTCAGAAATGTGCGCGGACAAGAACCAGATGGTTCAAAGGGGGGAGGAATCAGCGCATCTAAAACTAAATTTAGACCCGGGGGGGGGGGGGTTCTCTTATTGGAGGTCTTAAGAGGATAGTTCCTTTTAGGAATGCCTTGCATAGCCTATGGGACATGATATTGGGCCCCATTTCTCCCATATTGCAAATTAGAAATGGCAGTTAACTGAACTCGGACAGTAGCTGCAGCTGCTCTTCACTCAAAGGTTTCAGCAAGAAATTCAAGAATCTTAGAAATAGGAGCAGTAAAGGGATCAACCTGATTTTTGCCTGCCCAACAAGAGAACCTCTTCCATTTACTAGCATAAAGTTTCCTAGTAGTGGGCTTAAGGGAGGAAATCAAAATTTATTGAACTGCTGGAGAAACATCGGGAAGCCTGGCTAAGAACGAAAGTGGAGAAACCAAGCTGTGAGCTTGAGAGTTTGGATGGAAGGATGGAGAGACCCCGACAGACGCATCAAAAGATATGGCGCTGGGTCCAGGATCCAAGGCTCCCCCTGCAGACAAGGCCAAAGGAATAGGAACCATTTCTGGCAAGGCCAGTAAGAGGCAATGAGGATTAGCTTGCAACCAAAAGACTGTGCTTTCTGAAGAACCTTGGGGATCAGGAGAAAAGATGGAAAGGCATAAAGCAGTCCTGAAGGGCAATCGTGAACAAGTGCATCCCTGGGTGACAGCCCTGGCACTGGGACTAGGGCAAAGTAGCTGCTGCATTTGTTGTTGAAGGGGGTGGCAAACAGATCACAGCATGACTGGCCCCATTTGCGAAAAATCAAGTCTGCAACTTCCTGTTTCAGGGACCTTGTGAGGAATCAGGATAACCTGGCTGAGCTTGTCCACTATCACATTGGATTTCCCCGGGATGTGCATTGCAACCAGAAAGTATTGGGAAGACATCACCCATTGCCAAACTCGTAGACCCTCTCGACACAAGGGGTAAGATCTGGTTCCAACCTGTTTGTTGATGTACCATACTAATGACATATTGTCCGTCTGAATTGCTATAGTCCCTGTAGGTAGTGAAGTGCTTGCAACGCCAGAAGCACCACACTCATCTCCAGGACATTGATGTGCAAGTGGTATTCGTGTTCCTGCCAAGTCCCTTGAACAGTCTGTCCCAGATAATGCCCCACCCCACCCTACCTGGGAAGCGTCCATGGTCACTGTGGCTACAGGTTGGGGGGGTAGAAACGGCCTGCCTATTGTTACCATAGGGGAGTGAAGTCACCACTCCAGATCCTTTTTGCAGGATTCTGTGATCAGAATCTGATGTGACATGGGTAAATCCTAGAATGACCATTGTGCAAATAGGAGCCACTGTAGAATTCTCATGTGGAAGTGATCCATAGGGACCAGAGTGATTGCCGGTACCATAGAACCCAAGACCTCGAGGACAAATCTTGCCTGGATTCTCTTTTGTGTGAACAGCACTGCAACTTGGCGATGGATAGTTGATGCTCTTTCTTGAGGTAGCTTTGCTATCATGGCCTGTGTGTCTAAATCTGCCCCTATAAAGGTAATATACTGACAAGGCTACAAGGCAGACTTTTCATAGTTTATGGTGATCCCTAGTTGAGAACAAGAGCAAATTGTGGATTCCCTTGCCTTGATTAGTTGATGCTTGGTGGTGGCAGTAAGGAGCCAGTCATCTAGATATGGAAACACCCGGAATCCTAGACACCTCAGGTGAGCTGTATCTACTGCCATGCATTTGGTGAACACCCTGGGGGCTGTGGTGAGACCAAAGGACAGAGCTCTGAACTGATAGTGACCATC
Source organism: Protopterus annectens (assembly GCF_019279795.1). Classification (NCBI taxonomy): domain Eukaryota; kingdom Metazoa; phylum Chordata; order Ceratodontiformes; family Protopteridae; genus Protopterus; species Protopterus annectens. The sequence continues at coordinate 1,210,026,452 of NC_056739.1, read as the reverse complement.
TCCCAGCCAGAAGCGTAGATCTCTCCTTGAGCGTCTGTCCATTTTTATGTGGTAGTACGCATCTTGGAGATTGATAGAGCATATCCAATTGTCCTGTCCCAAGAAAGGGAAGAATGGACAGCAGTGTTACCATCCTGAAATTTGTTTTCTTGACTGATTTGTTCAGCCTGTTGAGATCCAATATGGGTCTCCAGTCCCCCATTTTCTTTGGAATTAAAAAGAACCTTGAGTAAGTTCCGGATCCGATTTGGTCTGCGGGGACTTCCTGGATGACTCTTTTTCTTAGCAACCTTTGAACCTCTAGGCTTGTTTGATCCAGAAGACTGGGTGGAATATCTGGAATAGAGTGTTGTCTTTTTGACAGGGGAAATTGAGAGAAGGGGATATTGCAACCTCTGGATGTTATCGATAGTACCCATGTGTCTTCTGTGACAGTCTGCCAGGCTTTTGGGTGCAAGGATAATCTCCCCCTGACTGTCTCCAGAGTCGGACAGTCGGCCTCCCTTCAGGAGTGCTGGAAGGGCCTACCAGAGAAGTCGCCCTGATTCTGCGGACCCCCCCTGCCGTGAGATTGGCGACTTTTAGTTATGTATTTACCATAACTTTAGATGTTTGGGATCCATCTCGCCTACACTCTGTACTGATGGGGTTCGGAGCCGATCCTCGGCTCCGACTCGGCACGCTATACTATAGAGCGAAGTCTCTAATTGGCTGAGCTATTCCACATCCCAGGATGCACCACCACTACTTCCCCAGATCTTGTTTGTCCGCACACATGCACACAGTCATAGACAGTTGAAATAACATTGCCAGGTGTTTCAAGATGAAACGGCTAAACTGAACCATCCGGTCTCTTCTGATCTCCAAGGCAGGGGGAAGGAGGGTGGGTTATTAGGAATGTAGGCGAGATGGATCCCAAACATCTAAAGTTATGGTAAGTACATAACTAAAAGATGTTATGTGATCCTATCTCGCCTACATTCTGTACTGATGGGACAGTGTCCCTAGCACCTGATTCCTGGGTGGCTCACTGGAAAACACTCCTGAGAACTGTGGAAACGAAGGAAGCTCGCCCCCGAGATGCCACATCCAATTTGTAATGAGAAATAAAGGTGTGAGGAGAAGACCAGGTAGCTGCAGCACAAATGTCACTAATGGCAAGCTTGGAATGAAAGGCTGTCGAAGTAGCCATAGCTCTTGTAGAATGAGCTTTCACAGTGGTTGCAAGCTCTCTATTAGAAAGAAAATAAATATGACTGATACAGTCTCTGATCCACTTGGCAATAGTGACCTTCGTGACGGCTTTGCCCAATTTATTGTCCGAAAAAGACACAAACAACTGATCTGTTTTCCGTGTTTGGTGCGTCCTAAGTAGAAACGCAATTGCCTGTGAACATCCAATGAATGGAAGATATATTCCGCTCTGTCCGAGTAGTTGGGGAAGAAAACTGGGAATTCCAATGACTGTTGAAGACAAAAACTAGAACAGACTTTGGGAACAAAGGATGGATTAGGCCTGAGGGATACTCTATCCTTGTGAAAAAACAGGTACAGTGGTTTGACACATAGGGCTTGAAGTTCCGAAACTCTTCTGGCTGATGTAATTGCCACCAAAAAGGCAGTCTTCCAAGAAAGAAATTTCAAGTCACAAGTTGCTGCCGGTTCGAAGGGGGAAGAGGTCAAAGCCCCTAATACGAAATTAAGATCCCACGGTGGAGCGGGATGAGAAATCGGAGGTCGTAGCAGCCCAGCACCTTTCATGAAGGCTTTACACAACTTATTGCTCATCAAAGGTGGGTCTGTACTTTCATGAAAATTAGAAATAGCTGCTAATTGAACCTTAATGGTAGAGACCGAAGAACCTTGATTGAATAAGGAAGCTAAAAATTTCAAAACTTCAGACACCGGGGCAGTAATGGGATCTAATCCCCGGAGTTAGGCCCAAATGGCGAATCTCTTCCATTTACTATTATACATCTTCTTAGTCAAATTCTTGTGGGCCGAGGACAAGATATGTATGACTTCCGAGTCCAAAACTTGGTTCCTGACTATAGTCGGAAGTGGAGGAGCCAAGTTGTTAACCTCAATGAGTGAAGGGACTGATGAAGTTGTCCCGACTGGTGGATCAAGAGATCTGGAATCTGGTCCAGGAACCATGGACCGTCCAGTGCGTATTTCCGAAGAAATGGCAGCCAGACTTGACGAGGCCAGTATGGGGCAACTAAAATCATCTTGCACTGCAAGTGAATCGCCTTCTGGCTCACCCTGGGAAGAAGGGGAACTGGTGGAAAGGCGTACAGTAGGCCGATGGGCCAAGCTTGGACTAGAGCGTCCTTGGGAACCCCCCCCCCCCCGGAACTGGGGTGAGAGAGAAGAACTGTAGACATTTCGTGTTGAGGGGAGTTGCAAAGATGTCGCAACAAGGAGTCAAGGAGTTCCCCCATCTTCTGAAGATCTGAGATGCCACTCTGTCGTTCAGAGACCACTCGTGCGGGGAGAGAACAGTTCTGCTCAGTCTGTCGGCTATCACATTGGATCTCCCCGGAATGTGTGTTGCTACCAAGAAACGGTTGGTTGCAATAGCCCAATCCCATACTTTTCATGGCCTCTCTGCAAAGGGGGTAGGACCTGGTCCCTCCCTGCTTGTTCAGGTACCAGACTACTGACATGTTGTCAGACTGAACGGCAATCATGCCCTGGGGGAGGTAGCTGTGTAGTGCTTGTAGCGATAGAAGCACCGCCCTCATTTCCAGTATGTTGATATGTAGGGAACTCTCGTCGGGGTGCCAATTGCCTTGGACTGACCTGCCCAGGTAATGTCCCCCCCACCCCGTCTGGGAGGCGTCCGTAGTCAAAGTGGCCACTGGAGGAGGAGGAACGAAGGGTCGCCCCTGATCCAGGCTGGAGGAGAGAAGCCACCAACGGAGGTCCTGTTTGCACGTCTCCGTGATTATAATGAGGTGACTGAGAGGGAGATCCTGATATGACCACTGGACTGACAGGAGCCACTGGAGAATCCTCATGTGCAATCTTGCTAAGGGGACTAGGAGAACGGTAGCCGACATGGAACTCAACAGTTGTAGGACCATCCTTGCTGGGGCTCGGCGTTTGAAGAGCAATGCTCGGACTTGAGATTGTAATGTTTCTATCCTCTCTGTAGGAAGATAGACCCGCATTTGCTTTGAGTCTATCTCTACCCCGATAAACCGTATGCGCTGAGATGGCAGCAACACAGACTTTGCCCAATTGAAGGTGATTCCTAGGGAGTTGCCTAGAGAAATAGTGGCTGCTAGGTTTTGCAAGAGTAGACGCCTGGAGGTGGCAGTTAGGAGCCAATCGTCTAGGTATGGAAACACCTGGAATCCTAGACTTCTCAGGTGAGCAGTCACCACCGCCAAACATTTGAACACCCTGGGGGCTGTGGTGAGACCAAAGGGCAGTGCACGGAACTGGAAATGACCGTCTCCCAGGCTGAAGCGCAAGTGTCTCCTGGACGCCTGATCTATCAGGATGTGATAATAGGCGTCCTTGAGATCTATGGAGCACATCCAAACACCTTTCTCCAGCAGCGGGAGAATGGATTGTAAAGTGACCATCCGGAACTTGGACTTCTTGACAGAACGGTTGAGCTTGCTGAGATCCAAGATGGGCCTCATGTCCCCGGTCTTTTTTGGCACCAAAAAGAATCTTGAGTAAGACCCTAATCCGGTCTGGTCTTCGGGGACCGGTTGGATGACTCCTTTTTGAAGCAGCTTTGAAATTTCGATGGCTGCGAGATCCCGTTGACTGGGTGGTGGGTCCGGGATTTTCCGGGATAGTGGGGGGGGCTGAGAAAAAGGGATGTTGTAACCTCTGGCAATGATCCGGAGCACCCATCGGTCCTGAGTGATATTCTCCCAGGCCTTTATGTGCCTCGAAAAACGACCCCCGACTGGCTCCGGAGCGGCGCAGTCGGGCAATCCTTCAGGGATGCTGGAAGGTTGAGGAGCCACGAAAGGACTCGCGGTCTCCAGTGTTGTGGGGGTCTCTGCCGCCTCTGGGATGGCGTCTTCCTGAAAAATCCCCCCCCCTCTGCCTCTAGAAGGGGGATCATCCTGCTGTGAGGGGTAAGTCTTCTGAGATTTGCGGAACCACATTTTCCCCCCTCTTCTAGCCTTGGATAAGGCCGGAAGGGAGTAGAAAACCGTGCCCCTACGACAGTCAAAGTCTTACCGTCTTGTTCACAGCGGGTCAAGGTGTCCTTTACCTTGGGTCCAAACAAGGAGGATCCATCAAAGGGAGCGTCGGCAAAGGAAGACTTGAAGGCCTCCGCAAAATGACACAGGCGGAGCCAGGCTTGTCTCCGTAGAGCAACACCTGTACGCGCCGCTCTACTCGCCCCTTCGGCCGCATATGAAATGAGCCTCATGGACGAGTTCGATATTGATGACAGGGTAGCCAACTGAGAGCTAACCGTCTGGGCCAACTGCTCAGGTAGGTTACCAGAGAGGGTATCTGAAAGCTTCTTGACCAGATCCCTTTGAAGTCTGGTGAAGTGTGTCAGGTAATTCAGAGACCTTAAAGTAAAGGCTGCTGAAGTAAGGGCGCGCTTCCCGTACCGATCCATACTCCTGGACTCTTTATTAGGAGGATGGACGGACGTCGAAGCCTCTGCCACATCTTGCTGTGTAGCAGATGCCACACCTTTAGATAAGAATTCCTTTTCAGGGGGGGCTGACAGAAATTTATTCGGGCGAGCTGGCACTGGTTCCACAGAATCCGGGTGCTCCCACGCCCTTCGAGAGATCAAATCCAGGAGCTCATCGAAGGGCGGAGACACCCAGGAGGTGGAAGGCTGAGCCCCGAAGGCCTTGAGGAAGACCGACTCCTCAGCGGAAGGGGGATTGAACTGCCAGTCGCCTCGCTGCTTGAGGATTTCTAAGATGTCCACAAAGGAGACATCATCCGAGGACGACTTGGGGGACCCCTCCGCATCATCGAGGTCGGTGTCCGAGGTGAGAGACTCATCAGGCGAGTCGACGTGCTTCCTCTTACACTGTCTCTTCCTGGGAGGTTCCTCCGAAGAAGCCTCGGAAGGACCCCCAGGAAGGGAGGAATCCCCAATGGGGGTGACCTCAGGCCCCAGGGCTCCGCTGTCTTGAGACAGGGGGACAACAAAGGAACAAGTCTCCATGCCAAGGGAAGGTGTTGGAGAGATGGTGGAGGTAGCCAAGAAAGATTTGGCTAAAGCACTCCTCATGGCCCTGAAGGCCGGACCCCCCGAGTCCTGGGAAGGTCCGACCCCCGAGGCCACAACAGTAGAAGGCACTCCCGCAGCCGACGCACCGAGAGGGAGGCTCGGAACCGAAAGCATCGGACCCGAAGCGTCACCCCCGGGGCCGACCGAGGAGGTCCGTGTACCGAACTCCGACCCGAAGGTCAGGGTTGGAGTAAGGGTCGGAGCCGACCCGAAAACCTCCACCGGCTCCACCAGCACCGACTCCAACGGTGCCGAGGCTGTTGGAGGAGGAACCAAGACAACAGGGTGGACAATCTGCTCCGGAGCCGACTGGGCTGGAGGCGAGACTAACTTTTGGAAGACTAGAGACTGAAACAGCCTTTGAAGCACCCTGTCAATATCCAAATCGGACATCCTCAAGGACCGAGAAGAGACCGATCGGGCCCGAGTTGACTTCTCCGCCGGTTCCGAAAGACTGGGGGACCGGCTCTGAATAGTCTCAAGTAGTATCGGCGTCGGGGGAGATTCCACCAGCACAGCAATTTCCCTCGGAGCCGACGGGGACTTCGGCGCCGAGGTAGAAGAGTCTGAGTGTGCGACCTTTCTCGGCTCCGAAACCATTGGAACCGAAGAAGGTGATCCACCTCTCGATGCTCGAGCACTCGGCTCCGAGGACAGAGGAGTCGAGGCTGGAGTCACCGAGGCAGACCGTTCCGACCTCGGCTCCGAAGTCCGTGGAGCCAATGGAGAAGCCTGCCTTGATTTCTTTGCTGTCGGCTCTGACGGACTGGTCGGAGCCGAAGACGACTTCTTCCTGGTAAGAGAGGGGGAAGAAGATAAAGCCTCCTCAAAGGAAGGGGTGATCATCCCTTTCAATATCAATTTGTTTTTCCTCTTGGAGGACACGGGAAGAAAAAGCGTGGCATACACTGCACGACTCTTGAAGGTGCTTAGGCCCTAAGCAATAAACACACAGCGAGTGATCATCCGTTATAGACATCTTGTACCCAACACTTGGTACATTTTTTAAAACCCGAAGGTCTATGTTCTTTCGACATCACTAGAAAGACACCAAAAACCAACTAGGGACAAAAACTAAGCACTCAGAGAGCCAAATCCCTCTAACTTAAACAGGATTCGACCTATAAGCTCAGAAACAGACACACAGGTAAAACTATAACAACACTCTAACAGAGCGCGAGGGCAAGGCCCCTCTAACTAAAATGGGACCTAGATGTTAGAGGAACAAGTACCACACAAACAATTTAACAACAATTTAAACACAAAAGCCTGAACTAGAGCGCAAGGAAACTCCTACCAGTAAAAGCGGGAACCTAACGCTACGAAAAATTCACAGAACTTTCCTCACAAAAAACACTCAACAAGTGATAAGTAGCTGTTAAAACAGCTTTTGGGTGAAAAATTAGAGAAATTCTGACAGAAAACTTGTCAGTAAAGAGTACTTAGCCCAGCCAAGTCGAGACCACGTCTCTTGCTATCAAGCGGCAAACGAGATCTGAGGAAGTAGTGGTGGTGCATCCTGGGATGTGGAATAGCTCAGCCAATTAGAGACTTCGCTCTATAGTATAGCGTGCCGAGTCGGAACAGAGGATCGGCTCCGAACCCCATCAGTACAGAATGTAGGCGAGATAGGATCACATAACATCTTCTGTTATTTCCCCCTCTGTCCCTGATGAAAAACCTCCACGTGTGTCAGGCGAACCTCCCTGAGATTTCCGGAACCACATTTTTCCTTCTGGCCTTTACGGTAAGGCCTAGATGATGCAGAAAAACCTAGTTCTATGGCAGAGAGAGTTTTGCCATCCTGTTCACACCTGGTAAGAGTCTCTTACCTGAGGCCCGAACAAGGACGAGCCGTCAAAGGGGGCATTGGTAAAGGAAGACTTGAAAGGCTCCGCAAAATGACAAAGGCACATCCAGGAGTGTCTGCGTAAGGCAACCCCTGTGCCTGCCGCCTTGCTCACCCCATTGGCTGCGTAAGAAATTAGCCGGATGGAGGAGTTAACCACTGAAGCAAGCTGAGAAGCCACCTTTTCCAAGGCTACTGCAGCTGTAGGATCCTGTAAGGTATCTCCTAACTCTTTGAGGAGATCCCTTTGAAGCCTTGTAAAGTGGGACAAATAGTTCAGCAACCTGAGTGTAAAGGTCGCTGAAGAAAACATAAGCTTCCCATATCTGTCCATCATACGAGACTCTTTATTCGGCGGAAAGACAGATGACGTTTCTGCTAATTCCTTCTTGGTGGCTGTCGCCACCACCATAGCATCAACGGGAACACCTTTTGATAAGAAGAGTCCGTCTTCAGGGGCTGTTATGAATTTATTGGGCCTTCGCTGAACTGGTTCCATCGTGTCTGGAGAACTCCACGCCTTTCGACTCACTATGTGCAACAGTGGGTCGAAAGGAGGAGATATCCAAAAGATGGAGGGTCGGGAACCGAATGCATCCAAGTACACTGACTCATCTTTAGAAGGGACAAGGGACTTCCAGTCACCCCTCTGTCTAAGGGTCTCCAAGATGTCTGACAAAGAGGCATCTTCAGAGGGGAACTGTGGGGACCCTTCTGAGTCATCCAAGTCTGTGTCAGATGTCAAGGACTCGGGAGTCCACATGCTTCCTCTTGCAAGTCCTCTTCCGAGGGACCTCCTCGGAGGGATGCTCAGGGGAGGTTTCGGAAGACATGGGATCGCCCAATGGGGCACCCTGCAGCATGGGTTCCTTACGCTTGGGGTGGAGGGGAAGTTCGGAGGCAGACACCGGCAACGAAGGCAAAGGAGCCAATGGAGCCGAGGGCAGAGCTGTCTCAGTAGACTGCATGCTAATCACCTCGCAGGCATCACGGTCCTGACCTGAAAGAGTCTGCAGTTACGAAGAAGCCGGACACTTCCTCTGAACAGAGGCGACGGCTCCGAGGCCGCTGTAGGAGCAGAGCTGAGCTGCGCCGAAGCTCCGAGAGGGAGAGTAGGGTCAGACAAGGGTCTGATGCTGCTCCCCCCCTCAGAGCAGACAAGGGAGCGTTGGCTCCCAGATCCCTCGATAGAAGGGGGTATCGAGGAGATTGGAGCAGTAGTCGGAACCGAAAGACCAGAGGTTACCGGAACAGATGGTTCTACCACTACGACTTCCATGCACTCTGGCTCTGAACTCAGAGGAGTCGGAGGAGGAATCGACACAGGTGTTGGTTGGGCTGTCGGCACCATTTCCTGGGATGGGCCTGAAAGTATTTTAGCTAATGCTGGTGTCCTAAGAAGCCTCTTCACCACCCTCTCCACATCATCATCAGAGAGGCTCCTGGATGATTGAGGGGAATGGGCTGAAGACCAGTGACTGCCTGCCACAGATTGTAATAAAGCAGACTGTGGAGCAGAATGCACCGGTTCCAAGGCAGGAGATCTGGATTGTTTCAGAGACCTTACTAGCTCAAAAACAACAGATGGAGCTGTAGGTGAGTGTGTCTTGTCGGGTCCAACTTAGCTTGTAGCTTTGCCCTTCTCTTTAGATGGATCTGAACTCGAAGCCGAAGAGGATGAAGGTTTGGATTTCTCTAGTTTTTTTGGCTGGCTGAGTACCCTCCACAGCAGCATCAAAGGGGCCCTTTAGTAAACCTCTTACGATTAATTTGTTCTTCCTTTCCTGCAGGACTCGTGAACTAAATGCACGGCCAACAGAACACGAATCCTGCAGGTGAACAGGTCCTAAATAGTACATGCAACTCACGTGTCTGTCCGTAAGGGACATCTTTCGACAGCATGAATCGCACTTCTTGATTCTTTGTTAGAGTCTTTCGACAATGCCGAACAGCAGTATCTAAGACTACCAACCAAAGCACTACCAACAAGAAAAAAATAGCGAATGACAGGCAAACCCCCCCCTTTTTTTTTTTAAACAGACAGGAGGGGGGAGAGCCTCAAGTCAAACGGCAAACTCCCCACCTAAGGAGAGCCTCCAACTTAAACGGCAACTCCTTAAAAGAAGGCAAGAAAAACAAGAACCCTCTAAATTAAATGGGTTTAGAAGAGGAAAAAGGACAGAGAGAAAGAAGGTTAGTCCACAACAAACTTAAGTCACTCGGACAGGATAGGGAAGGTAAAAAAAAACAAGGGACAACTACTATTACAAGATAGATAAGAAAAATAAGAGATTTTCTTTCAAAAATACAACAAACAGAAAAACACTTAGCCTGAGGCCAGTATCTGCAATCTCGATGCTGCAAGCTGCAAACAAGATCTGGGTAACTACCACTAGGCATGCTGGGATAGGAGCTAGCCTCGAGCCAGTAAAAGCTCTCGAGCTATAGTATACAGCCGAAGATCGGCTCCGAACCCAAACAGCAAGAACAAAGATGAGATATGGACAATATAACATCAGCAAATAAAGTAATTAGGTTACAAAAATTGCAATTGCAGCCCTATTACTTTTTTGTATAAAGTTAATTTAATGTTGCTCTTTGAAATAGTACAAAAACATGCACATTTTCAAAATTGTTCCTGTGACTGTTGATTAAAAAGAAGTTATGTACTCACTATAACGTTCCATCTGAGTAGTTACACTTCATTTGTCATCAACCTGTGGGATCTCGGATCCAGTCCGGATTGGATCACAGATAGCATCACCAGCATCTGATCAGAGCTCCAAGCTCCCCCCTTTATCCATAATACCCCTCCATCGCCTTCCTTCCCTCAGATCAAGTTTACTATACCCCTCACATGAACCCGATCCAATAACCTTCACTAACAAAGAAAAAACAGGAGAGCCGCAAAGACTCTCTCTCCTGCCTGCCAATGCAGAAAACATAATGAGAAGGGTCAGGGGGAGGGACAGTTGATGACAAATGAAGTCTAAGTACTCAGATGGAAAATTATGGTGAGTACATAACTTCTTTATCTGAAGCAGTTGACTTCATTTGATCATCAACCTGTGGGAAAGAGTCCCTTGCTACCAAAACCTTGGGTGACCCTCACGGAAGGATATACAGGAGCACCCTAGAGCCAAAGGATGCTCTCCCCCTGGAAACCATGTCCAATTTATAATGAGAAATAAAGGTGTGAGATGAGGACCAAGTAGCCCCCGAACAAATATCATCCAAAGACACTCTAGACCAAAAGGCAGCTGATGTAGCCATGGACCTGGTAGAATGAGCATTAACCCTACTGGGAAGGGACAAACCTTTGTCTTTGTAAACCTGAAGGATACAAAGGAAAATCCATCTGGCAATGGTTAACTTAGAAAACGGTTTGCCCAGAAAGGGAGTAGCAAAGGACACAAACAACTGATCAGACTTGTGATAGGCTTTAGTCCTGTGTAAGGAGAAACATAGCTGTCTATGCATGTCTTATAAATGCAATTTATATTCATCCCTATTCTGAAAATTTGGAAAGAAAATGGGTAAATTGATTAATTGATATTTGCTTGAGGCCACTTTCAGCAGAAAAGAAGGATTAATACAAAGTGAAACCCTGTCTTTATGAAAAATCATATATGGAGGTTTGACAGATAATGCCTGGAGTTCTGACACTCTCCTAGCCGAGGTAATAGCCACTAGAAAGTCCTTCTTCCAGGATAAAAATTTAAAATCCACAGAAGCAGCAGGCTCAAAGGGCGGAGCAACCAAAGCTTGTAAAACTAGGGTAAGGTCCCAAGGAGGGGCAAGATCTTTAACCGGGGGGGTCTTAAAAGAACAGTACCTTTAATAAAGGTTTTGCAAAGTCTGGAAGAAGCTAAAGAAGCCATGTTCTCACCTACATGGAAATTGGAAATGGCAGCCTGTTGAACTTTTACTGTAGATGAGCTGGCAACCTGCTGAAAAATGTATGCCCATAACTCAAGGACCACTGGAACAGGAGCTGTGAAGGAGTTCAAATCCCTCTGAGAAGCCAAGATAGAGAAACGCTTCCATTTGCTACGGTACACATTTTTCTGGTAGACGATTTATGAGCTGCCACCAGAATAGTTTTGACCAGGGAAGACAGACTGGGAGTCCTAGCAATCAAGGGAACTGGAGCAGCCTCCTTCCTCCAAATCAGTAACCTCAGTGAGGGGACACTGGAAAGGAGTCCAGGTGCCTCCTTTTGCACGTTCATTTGCGAGGAATCTCTTCGGTGGGACTTTCCAGACAGGGCTTGCAAACTACCTGTAGTTCTTCAAGGGGAACCGTCTGGGGCACATCGAGCACGGGCTGTCCCTGCATTGGCAAAATGTCTGAAGACGCACCCAGAGGCGAGGGAGTTGGGGCAGAATCAGAGGATATGGTCAGGGGACTCGATACACTGTAGAGGACCCTCTCCACCACGTTGAAAGCCGAGGGGGAGCGAGTCTCCCAGGAAACTAATAAGGAGGCTGCTCTCCCCGGATTGGAAGTGGGGATCTGAGCCGAGATGTCGAGGGGAGGGCCCTGACCTGACAACATCGGTACCAAAGCAGAAAGATCCAACCCCTTGTATGATTGGATCCGACGCCTAGGCTTCAGCTCCAAGAGCTGCTCGGGTCCAAACCAGTAGGATCCGACGCGCTCAAGGTAATGGCCCACGTAGTGGTATTTGGTACTATCAGAGCTGACCCCCTGACTCCGGGACCTCTCGATACAAAAACTCCGATACCAGGGGTGGACCAGAGGAGGAGGAGATATCTGGTCAAAAAAGGGAGGCGAGCTCCCCCCTCCAGAGGGAGAGGGGGCTGGCAAGGCCCTATCTGAATCTGGTTGCAAATAAATCTTCGCATCATTTTGTACATGTCCGCCTCACTCAAACTGGTGGAAAGCGACGAGGACACCGATCGGGAGGGGTCGATGTGTGGAGGCCCTGGAAGAAGGTCTAAGCTAGTCCAGCGAGAATCTGGGCAAGCAGAGTAGAGGAGAAATTGGTCTGGGAACTACCTGTTGTTTCAGAGGACCACCGGATCCATCCGGTCCAGGGATCTCTTCCTCCCTTTGTCTCTCTCTGTCTTTATCTTTCTTCTCTTTTCTAGGCTCCCTGTCCCCAGGCCTGTATACCGGAGGTTGAGACCCAGCCTGGGAGGGAGTAGAAGATACAGTGGCTGAAGAAGCAGTCATGGCCATAACCGTAATAGAAGTGGAGGCAGCCTCCTCTGTGGAAGGGAGAAGACCCTTAAGGATCAATTTCGCCCTGCGATCCTTCAGGGCCCTGGGGTTGAACCCTGCACAAATAGATCAGTCCGTGGAAAGACAGGCTGTCCCCAAACACAGCACACACAGTGTGGCCATCAGCCGGGGAAACTTATGGCCATACACTGTGCACTTTGAATACCAGTTTTGCTTGCTGATCTGCCATGTCAACAAAGTAAAGGTACAAGGCACCAAGCCTAAACCTGCCCAACAACAGCACTCGCACACAACTCACTAGCAAGGGAGGGGAAGGGAGAGAAGGCCTACTCTTAACTGCTACAGCAAAAACTTTTTTTTTTTATTTTTAACAATCACATGAAGCAAAACGAAGGGGAGGTAAGCAATGGGAAAAGGGAACCTGTCTGAACTAACAGCAACACTAACACCCAAAAAAGCTGAAGGAAAACACCTATCATGCCTGGAGCTCTAAGACACTCTGCTTGGCAAAGCCGCGGCAAACGAGATCTGAGGGAATTAAGGAGATGGAGGGGTATTATGATTAAGGGAAAAAGTTTGGGGCATGGATCATTTGCTGGTAATGCTGCCGTCACGTATCTGGTCGGGATCCGACATCCCACAGGTTGATGATCAAATGAAGTCAACTACTTCAGATATAGTGATGTACTGTTGGTGTTTTTACTATGCTTGTTTCACATTTTCATAGCCAATCGTAACATATACCAGTAGCAGCTAATCAAAACCATACAATTTACTACTATTTTTTATAAAGAGATAAAACTAATGTGGAGCAGAATTGAGTTCAGCTTATAGGTCCGGCCCACCAAAACAGTCCCGATTTCTCATGTAGCCCCTTGGGAAAATGAATTGCCCACCCCTGATATAAATGAAAACAAACCACATTGACACAATCTTAGTTGCAAACATTTTACATCACAAACCATATTGACATAATTCTAGATGAAAATATTATACATCACTTACAATCTACCCAATCATCATTGTAGTTCATTCAAATCTTGCCTTCTTTAAAACCTCATTGCTCCCGTTTGTATTGTTGCCACAATTCCCATTTTTGTCAATGTAATTTTCTCCTACCCTTTTCTAAAGGACCTCTGTTACTATGTTCACTACTTCTAGTATAGTTGGTTTAGAGTTTGATTTCTATTTTCTAGTAACTTTTTTTTGGCAGTCACCATAATTAGCATCAGCAAGCCTTACTTCCTCTAGTCAATTCTGATTCTGTACCATAGGTCAGAAAAATAATTTCCCTAGTTACATCAATCTGCATCTCTGACAGAGTAGTCTGCAGGGAATCCTTAAAGTTGCCAACTCATTACACTCCTCAAAAATATGTCCCCAGTGATCCCTTTCTTCCCCCTCACACCTTCCACAATTGCCGTCTGAGGAAAGATTCTCTGGAGTCTACTTTGTTTGGAGTGTATATGTACACACTCCAAACAAAAATCCTAACTCTTCTAGATTTTGCTGCATATCTGGGGGATGTACATTTATCCCCCATTGTTTAGTTGTGAATTGCTTATCCAAGCTCTCTTCCAATCCTTTTTAACCTCCTAAGATTGATTCTTATAGTTATCATGTGATATTTTATATGCTCTACTAATTATTCTTTTAATGGCAGCTTCTGTTCTAGATTCTACTAAAAACTCTACCAGTGCTTGGTCTTTCATCTACGACCCCTTTATCTTTGTCTTTGCCTATAGTCTGATATCAATCCTTGATAGGGAAGGCAATCTCTAACCTGCAGTCCAATTAAATTATTGGCACCTTCCCATTCTATTACCCTTCCCTCTCTAGTTATTTGCTCCCAGTACCTTGGTTCCTTTGCCAGTATTCGCCAATAACTTCCAGCCCCCCCCCCCTTGCTTACTGTCTGTATCCCTAATTTCAGTCATCCCTATCGGTAGAATCTCCTTTTTCCATTCCCATGTTGTTAGCTTAGTTCTTAGAATACTTTCTGCTACTTTATGTATACAATATTCTGTACAACTGTTATTTGCCTTAAAGGTCTGCATCCAAAATCCCAGTCTCTCCTTGCTTCTTGAGTCCCCCCCCCCCCCACCCCATTTCATCATCATCCCTTTCCACTTTGAATTACAGGTTTCTGCTTGTGCTATGTATAGGAGACTTAACAGTGTAACTTTGAAATATCCCTTCAAATCAGGTATTCCCAATCTATCACTTTCTATTGGAAGAATCAGCTTCTCCAATTTGACGCTTGCAGTCTTCCCCTCAGACATAAAATCCTTCATCTCTTTACAAACTGCTGTCCATAACTTCTCCTCGAACTGATAAAAATATGCCTGACCTGTGTATAAGACTAAAGGGACTAAAAGCGTTTTACTTGCTTGCATCTTACTATCCATATACAACAAGAGCTGCAAATTTCTCAGTTTTTCTATTTTTTGTTTCGTCTCCTCCCACATATTCTTAGCTGTCATACCGGAATCATTTATAATCCATACTCCTAAATACTTCAATTTATCATGTCCTCATAAATATGGATACTGCTGAACCAATTTCTGTGTGGAGTGTATAATTTATCGCTGTTGTGTTTGTTTTAGCACAGCCAGCTTTTGTCGACTATCATACCAATTATATCCTTGAATTTGAGTCCCTTATTTTCTTTGCCAATGGTTCTAAATATAATGTAAATAGCAAATGGGAAAGAGGACACCCTTGCCTGGTTCCTCTGCTCAAGCAGAAATTATCACAGAGGACCTCACTCACTCTACTTTTCACCTCCGATCTCTCTATCCTCCTAATCAATCTTATAACTTTATCAGGGAATGCAAATGCTTCCACTGCCCTGCTCATAAATTCCCAGCTTACTCTGTCAAATGCTTTCTCTGCATAAAGCCCCACCAACAACAATGGTATTTTCTTACATTTTGCTTCCCTCTGGATCATCAATGCTCCGTTAATGTTGTCAGATGTTTGCCAATCCTCCACAAAACACACTGATCCATATCTATCAATCTTGGCATTTCTTCTGCCATTCTTGTACCAGTTATAGACAAACAATTTATAATCGCGGTTTAGTATTGAAATGGGACTGTATGAAGCTGGATCTGACGGATCTTTACCCACTTTAGGTATTACAGCTACCACAGCTTTCTTCCAGGATGTTGGTACTCCTCTTAAAATATTTTTAAACAAAACCTTCTAGATATTTATTAGTTTTTCACCTCCCAGCTTCTAAACTTCACAGGAATACCATCTATTCCTGGGGACTTTCTTGTACACTGGTTATAAATCACCATTTTATCTCATCTCCTCCAATCCTGTTAGTAATTGAGCCACATCTACCTCCAAACATTGGTATATTTAATTCTTCCATAAATATTTCCATTTGTACCTTTTCTTGAATTTCATATTTTTCTGCTTTACACAGACTTTCACAGAATTTCCAAACTACAAGGTCTTATTATCTTCCTTGTTATAGGCTCCCTAAACTTGGGGACAGCCCTTTCTAATTTCTGTTGCCCGAGTCATTGTGCTAAAAGTTTGTATTCTAGAGTTATCAAAAAACAATTGCTTAACAGCAATCTTTCTAAACTCATGCATATTATCAGGGTAATCCCTTATTTTATGTTTAACATTCTGTAGTTCATCCTCTTCTTGTTCTGTGAGATTCCCCTATTCAGTAATACTTTAACATCTGTCAGTCTTTCCAAATAATTCTGGTTACTTCTTAACCATATCTCCCTTTCTTTATTTCCACCCTATTTTTAAACTCCACTTCAATTTCATCTCACTCCCTAGCTATACTTTCAGAAGAAATTTCTATCTTCTGTAACAGCACCTAAATAATTTTCACTACCCATTCCTTAAATTCCTCTTTTTTCAACAGACAGGTGGGAAAACACCAATCTCTCATTTTCATTTCATTATCCTGTGTTTTCATTTTGCTTATAACTGATGCATGATCTGAAATAGTTATTGGGTACATATCAAGACGTTAAATTAAATGCACACATTGCTGTGAAATGTAACTTCTGTCTAGCCTAGCCCAGTTTCTGTATCTTGGGGAATGATATGCAAATTCACTCTGAACGCCTAGTACTGAATTCACATCTTCCATGCCAAATATTTTCATACTTTTTTTCAAAAGCCTACCCCTCATTTGTTATACTTTCCCTTCTGAGCCCCCCAGACAGATTTTCAATGTTGCAAATCAAATTCTAGTCCACACCTATAAGTTAATATTCCTCACTGAAAGCAGATTATTTCTCCCAGAATTTTCTTAAGCAGTTTTAGGAGGAATATGGACACATGCCAGTGCAATCCTCCTCTCTTGCCAGTAGGCCATTCGTACTACAAAAACCTGCATTATTGTGCTTATCCTCTTCTAAAACCATTGAAGCTCCTCTTGCAATTAATACAAGTATTCTTTTCTTTTGCCCCAGATATTCCACTGAATAACCATTCTGAAAACCTCTATATCAAATTTACATATTCAGTTCTTTCCAATTGCGTCTCCTGTGGTATGGCTATTTGCACTGTACATTTTTTAATATAGTTCACTGCTCTTTCTTTTTTGTATTTACCTGTGAAACCATTGACATTTAAAGACATTACAAAAAGCATCACTGTATTAAAGAGTTCCACCTTTTGTGTTGCATACATACACTGTTTGGCAGGTTGAACTTGTATAAAGTTGCTACTTGTCATACACATTTCAGCCTATGTCACATCTTACAAAACCTGTTTTACTGAAAGCCCTCAAGCCAAAAAAAACAAGTACACCACTAATACCCACCTAAAGCCTATTAACTTAATACTAATATACAAAACTATGTACATTTTCAAATACTGAAGTTTTACCCTCCTAATAGGAACAAATGCCCCAAACTGACAGGCACACTCACAGACTAGACTTAACCTAAAAGAAAGGTTATCCATGCTAGGATGCATGGTGCATCCTGTGCTTCTATAAAGTGCTGTCTGGTTTTGTCTTTTTTTTTATAGCTCTCCCAGGTCAGAAAATATTTGAATGCTATCATCTCCCAGGCAATTTCTTGTTATCAGATTATCTTCATGGAGACATGAGACCAGATACAGAACTGCTACTAATTCTAAGTGCTACATGGTTTTGTCTCATCTTTATAGCTCTCTCAGCTAGGAAAAGACTTGTATGCTTGCAGAGAACATGATCTCCTAACAGATTTCTCTTTCTAAGATTATCTCCATGGAGACATGAGGACTAGATAAAGAATTGCTACTAAGGATGCATTTGTTTGTTAGAAAAAAACACCTTATAATATTCAATATTATTTTTCATTTACTTGCTTTCTCTTAAAACTTGTTACTAGATCAAGCTAATGGCCTTAACCCAGTCATTCCCCAAGCAAGAATGAGAAAATGCACATTAATTTTTCTTTTGCCATGCTGTTTTAACCAGACTTTTTTACACTGCAGTGCCTACATTTTTTTAAATTGAACAAGGACTGAGATAGAGAAGGGAGAAAGGAAACAAGAAAAAACAAGAGCACCTGTTTACAACAGTATCCCCATTACACTTAAAAAGTGAGAAAACTTTACTTTATAACATGCAAAGAATATCATGCACTATAAAAAGTGCTATTAAGATTTTTTTATTTAGTTAACTTCCCCCTCATCTTCAACCCTCCAAGTATTTTTCAAAACAATAATGACATGAAGTAGGGCATATGCTTTAGAGTCCCCCACAAGTCTAAAAAAGTCCAATATTTCCAGATTTTCTTGCTGTCATACTTCACAAATATAATATTGCTTTGTAATCCCACATCTGTCAATTACCAAGTTACTGATTTTATTTCTTTTCATCTCCATCTCCCAAATCCTGTCTCTCCATTTCCAACGTACTCTTGATTCTTCTAGTCAACTCTCATACTCCCGCCCTTCCTTCTCTCCAGATTTCTTCCATTGAAACATTGGCAAAGGTTTTACTGGCACATTATCTCTCTCTCTCTCTATCTCTGTGGTCTTTACGACCAGAACAAGAAGCAGAACCCCCTTTTGTTTCACAGCTCACGTTTTATTGGACAAACTTTTGTACTTCCTTCTTAGCATGTACTTCAAAGAATGATTTTGTCCCTCCAAGAAAGAATATTTTGAAGATAGCTGGGTACACCAGTTTGAATCTCACGCCTGCTTCTTGACATTCCCTGAACAGTGGAATAAATTTACTCCTCTCCTGGCTGGTGTACAGTGAGTAATCATTTTTCACAAATAGTGCTGTCTCCCACTTTTAGTACTTTGTCCTCCTGCTACAGTTTTGATAGAATCAACTGCTTCTGCTGGTAGGATTGCAGCTTTACTTTTAAAGGTCTAAGTTGCTGTCTTATAGCAAGGTTTGGAGCATACACACGATGTACCCTTCCAATTAACAATTCCTGCTGTGGAATACAAGTCACGTTGCTTATTTGTGCTTTCATAAAATGAATACAGTCTATTCCTTCCAGCTTCTCTGGTACAGCTGAAAAGCTCAGGTTTTTCCTACGGGCTCTGTCCACTAATTCTACTATTTATCGAAGCATCTCTTTTTGAGCAGTCTCATATTCAGACAGCTTTTCTTCATTTCACCCTCTGATTTTTGCTGATTCATCACCTCATGAGTATCTGTTGACGGCATCTCCCAGCCTTTTGTTGTTTGAGTTGATATACTCCATAAGTGTTTCATTTATCTTAACTAGGTCTGTGTGCAATTGTCTTATACTTTCCTCTATGTTACTGGAAGTCATGTTTGGAGCTTGCACTGCTTTTTGCTGAACAAATGCAGTACTTTTCCCAGTCAGTATTTTTCCTCACCTTTTGTAGTTGATTTTCCTTCGGGTCATCTGTATCTTTTCCTGGCATCCAGAGAGCACACTTACTAGTTACTGAAATTTACCCAGAAGCACAAATGTCCACTGGTCTCTGCAGAGTTTCTGTTTTCGCAAGGGGAGTGCCAGAATTAAGCTGCGACTCAATGTGCAACCATCCTGAAAGTCCATCCTTCTCACTTCTTCAGACAGTCTCCTTAACCTTTGGACCAAAAAGAGTTGATCCATTAAATGTTCTAGAAAATCACAAAGGAGCATCCAGGCATGCCTTCTTATAGAAATACTTGTGCTGGCTACTCCAGATGCACCCTCTGTGCCATTAGAGATAAGGTGCATTGGATAAAGATTGTACTGTAGTCAACTGTGAATTAGTGGATTTTCTTTGATTTGCAGACAAGGTCCCTTGGAGAGTTTGGTGATTTCCTTTGTCAAATCCCTCTGGAAACAAGTAACATGAGCCAAAAAATTAAGTACTCTCTCCAAAATTTGGACTCCTGTACACACACTTCCCAAATCTGTCCAATGCATGAGATTACTTATTTGTTGGATGGACAAAGGAACTTTCTTCTGCAAGTTTCTTCTTAGTACCTATCACCACTACCATGGAATCTACTGCAGCTCCCTTCAGTTTCAACAGAGATGGTCATTGGGAGAAACCAAAATTTGTCGGGCTACTTGGGAATAGACTCAGCTGTGTCTGGCTCCTTCCACACCCAGGAGGAGATCAGATCAATCTCCCTGGGCTGGGGGTGGCGGGTAGGCAGGGGTTATGGTGGGATTAACTACCAATAAAGTAGATGGGTCAGAACTGAAAGCCTCAAGAAAAAACAGCTCCTCTGGTGAAGGCACTTGGGATGACCAACCCACTTTCTGTCTGGAAGTTTGAGAATCTCTCTGAATGAGATATTCTCAAAGTGGGAGTGATGAAAGGAGATACTGCCAGCACAGCTAGCTGGAAATTTGCACATAATTATGTCATTTGTGAATATCAAACTGGTTTATACAAGAAGCTTGTGTTAAAAATGTATCAGAACTGTATGTCATGTGTATAATCAAACTGATTTGTACAGATGTTTGTGTTGAAAAGGTTATTTATAAAGTGCTTGTGCTTGAAATGTATCCACAGTGTGCCCTACTGGACAGAACAGAAATGTACATGACACTATTGTTACTGTTTAAATGTATATGTTTTAACACAGGAAACTGGCAGATAGGAGGTTAATCTCATCCAGCAAACTAAAATATATCTGAAATTAAATCACTTTACAGGCTAGGCCATAAAAGATGCTCTCACAAGTTTCAACGTAGAGACACAGCCTGTACTATGACGCTTTCTGCATTGTCTTTGGGGTGAAATAATTACTACTCTGGAAGCATGGAGGTGTGAAACTGTTTTACGACTTCCAGCACCTGCCACAGATCTGAGCAAAAGCTGTTGTGTGCGTATTTTTACAGGTAGGTGCTAAAGCCTGCCAGCTTCCAGCAATGGGGGTTTGCATGGGAACTAGAAGTTGGATGACCACAAGTGATGTCATTCTGCAAAGTAGTATTTTACATGTTATATTGAGAAGTCTTAGTGAGAATGAGCATTCTGTATTCTGTCTTGGGTCTGACAAGAAGGACCATTTACCACATCATCTGCCTTCTTCTATTAAGTAGGGAATAGTGATTCTCTTAGATTCGGTCAGGAATATAGTGAAGCTTTGTTAAATAAAGAAAAACTATATCTAAACCAAGTCCAAACCACAAAAAGCCTCTAAGCAGTGGAAACCAATGTAATACAAATAAATTAAACCACTGGAAAAAAGAGAGAACCACCACACAGTACAGTTGTGTACACTTACCATAAATGTAGATGTTGAAGTGTATTTACTGTTGTAGCCATTACATTTGGGTAATCTGCTGGCAGGTTGTCCTCAGTCGGCCTGAATTCCAAAGTCTTGAGTCCTGCGTCAGTTGCTGTCTCCTCTTCCATGACGTCAAGTCATAAGGGGTATAAAACATGCAGCCGACACCATTTTCTTTAGTTTTTCTTGCCCCCGATGTCAGGTGCCCACAAAAAGGTAGCAAAAAAAAAAATATATATATATATATATATATATATATATATATATATATATATATATATATACACACACACACACACACACACACACACACACACATACATGCATCAATATAAACTTTACCTTCCTCTACAAGCAAATACACCATATAAGTTGTAGAGAAGGAAAGATAAACTTCAGAATGACAGGGGGATGGGTGGGAGGGTAACCTGGACTGCAACAGTGAATACACTCGAACATCTACATTTATGGTAAGTGTACACAACTGTACTATGTTCTTCATGTTTCACTGTTGCTGTATCAGTTCCTTGTGCTTGATTCCAAGCACAGAATCTCTTCCATTTGTCAGCATAAGATTTTCTAGTACTAGGCCTTCTGGCTTCCAAAATGACATCCATCACAGCTTTACTGAGAGGTGTTGTTTGTATGACTACATGATCAGCCATGCTGCCAGGTTCAAAGTCTGTAGCTGATTTTGCAGGATCTGATTGTTTTGCTGGGACAGTAGTTGTGGTCTTTGAGACAAGTTCCAAGTTAGGTATTGAGACAAGTTCCTTAGGATTGGGTACCAGTATTGGCGGGGCCAGTCCAAAGATACTAATTGTCCTGGTTTCTCTTGTCTGACTTTCAGGAGGACCTTGGGGAGAAGAGGCAGATGAGGAAAGGTGTAAACTGATAGGTTTTTCCATCTGAAGGATAGGGCGTCCACTTTCCATGCTTGTCTGTGAAAAGTACTTGTGGCGAATCTTTTCAATTGATAATTTTGAGGGGAGGCAAAAACATCTATGTCTGGGCTCCCCCATTTCTTTGTTATCACGTTGAAGACTTGTGGATTTAGTTTCCACTCGTGAGGATCCATAAGGTTTCTGCTTAAATCGTCTGCCAGAGTGTTTTGTTTTCCTGGCAGGAATTGAGCTTGAAGATGTATTTGGTAGGTCAAAGCTGTGTCCCACAGTGCCATGGTTAATCTGCAAAGGGTGTATGAGTGTGTGCCCCCTTGCTTGTTTATATCACATGACTGTGGTGTTGTCAGTCTTTATCAGTAGTTGTCCTGGATGAAGTAAGTCCTTGAAGGCTGCTAGGGCATTTTGAACAGCTAGCATCTCTTTCTGGTTGATATGTAGACGCATTTTCTTTGGTGACCATATGCCCTGAATGCATCTTCCTGCCATGTGGGCCGCCCAGGCATAATCTGGTGCGTCTGTTGTTATGGTTTGGCTGGCAGGGGGTAGAGTGAATGGCCGTCCCATGTTTTGGTGACATGCCTTTGCCCACCATAGAAACTCCTGTTGCAGGCAGGGAATGAGAGGAATCATTGTTTCCAGACTATGAGAATGTTGACTCCATAAACTTTTTAGATACCATTGAAGTTTCCTCATATGCAGTATTGCATATGGAATCAGGAGGATGCAGGAGGCCATGAAGCCTAGAGCCTGCTGAATTTGTTTTGCAGAAGACTGGGTTTTTGTTGTCATCAGTTTGAAGTAAGTAGTCAGTTGCCTTTGCTTGTCTGGCATAAGGTAAGCCATCTGGGCAGTTGTATTCAAGCTTGCACCCAGGAATGTTATCTTTTGAGAGGGTACCAGTTGTGATTTCTTTTCATTTATTGTGTACCCTAGGCATGTTAGAAGCCTTTTCACAAACGCCAGGTGTCGAAGAAGAGTGTCTTGTTCTCTGCTTGAATGAGACAGTCGCCCAAGGATATATTTGTATACTTCTTTGTCTGCAAAATGCAATTACTGGTGCCAGTCACTTTGTAAAGACCCTGGGCGCAGTAGATAAGCCAAAGGGCAGTGCAGAGAATTGGTAATGCATAAAGCCAGCCTTGAATCTGAGGTATCTTCTGCACGATTGTCTTACTGGGACATGCAGGTATGCCTCTTTTAGGTCTAAAGTCACCAGCCAAGCATTCTTGCCCAGTATGGGCAGAAGCTGCTGCAAAGACAGCATTTTGAATTTTGGAATGTCCAGGTATGTGTTCAAAATCAATAAATCCAATATTGGCCACCAGGCCTTGTCCTTTCTGGGTACCAAGAACAGTTTTGAGTAAAAACCTTGTCCTTTTTCCTGTTCTGGTACTGTCTGAATGGCCCCCATATCCATGAGGGACTTAACCTGTTTCTGTGCCTCTGCCCATTGATTTTTTGGCAGATCTGGCCAACCATTTGCCATTGGCAGAGTGTGGAAATGGAATATGTATCCCTGTGATACAATATTTAGTACCCTCTTATCCTGGGTTATTAACTGCCAATTTTGGGCAAAAAGTGCTAATTTTCCCCCCTATGGGTGCTGCCAAAAGATAAGTGCTTGGTGTAGGCAGAGGGAAGTCATTGGGATTGCTTTCTGTAGGATTGCGCTTTATCTCCTCCAGTTTTGGAGGTGGAAGCGCCCCATTGCTTTGACCTGTATGAATATTGCACCTGGTATCTGGAACCCTTAGGGCGTCTGGATTTGCCCCTTTGAGCACTGTCTGACACAGGAAAGGTCCGATTTTTTGTAGGCCAGTGTCTACTGAATCTTGGTGGCTGCACTTGTAAGAAGTCTAACAGTTTGCATAGACTTAGCTTTGTCTTCCATTTTCTTTAAAACCTTTTCTGCCTTAATACAAAACAGGAAATCATGCTGTAAAGGTGCATCAAGCAATTTAGCTTTAACATTATTAGGCAAATTTTGTTCCTTTAACCAGGCATGCCTCCTAATCACAGAATTAGTAACTGCGGCCCTGCAGGAGGCCACCAAGGAATCAAAACCACATTGCAAAGTATGCTTTCCAACTTGTTCAGCTGCATGCAATAATTCCTGCAATTCTTTATTTTCTGCACATTCTGAAATCAACATCATTTTCTGTTTTAGCAATCCCATAACATGTTGTTGGTAATTAAGCATATGAAATTGACAGTTTAAGGCCCTAATTGCCAGGGTTACAGATGTATAAACCATTTTTCCCCATCTGTCCAGTGCCCTTGAATCTCTGTCAGAGGGAGTAGGATTTTTTTGCTGTTGAGGCCTTAACTCCCTTTGGACCCTGTGAAATAGTTTCAGCATCAGCAGCAGGGTTTCTAAATAACAATTTATGCGAGTCAGGGACCCTGTAATATCGGTCAGGCTTACTGGGAGCCGGAGGTAAGGAGTCAGGAGTCAGGCTGGACTCTGAAAACACATCATCCACAATGTCTAAAACGGGGAAATGGCTAAAGGCCTGTGCTGAAGGAGAAGGAAATCCCTGAGCCTCTTTTTTTGATTTGGAGAAGTCTTGACTCTCCCAGTGAAAATGCTCCCTCAAAGTATGCAAGGTTTCTCCAAATGAATAATACCCAGGAGATGCAGATGGAATGGACTCCTCAGCATCAGAATCCTCATAGGGAGGTATAGATCAATCCTGATCAGAAGAAACAGAAACCTGATCTGAAGATTCATAATCAATGTCTTGCCTAGGCCTCTTATCAGGAAGGGAATGGGTACCCCTGATCAAGGTAATAAGATCTTCATCCATTTTGATCATTTGTTTTTTAGGCATAGAGGCCTGTGCACATGGCTCATACGTCTGTTCTCTGTTTTAGAAGCTGCTTTTGACTTTGGTTTTGCAGCTATCATCGGTTTGATATACAAATGTTGAGGTCTGAATACACCCTCAGAAGCCGCTGCCTGCTCAGCGGCTCTGGACCCTCAGAGGGAGATACATCCGAAGGTCCAATACCTTGAGTATCTTGTGGCATGCCGGACTCCACATGGGTGTCAGTAGAGGTCTGCGACTCAAAGGTAGTGGGTATCAGGGGCTGCAAAAGCGCCTCACTGAGTACCAGCAAACCAGCAACTGGCTTAGGAGAAGCTTCTTCGGTTTTGGATCTCGACTGCCTTTCTGTGTCCTTTTCCTTGCATTTTTTATGCACTCCGGTAGTCAGATTGCTATCAGACGATATTTCTGGGTAGTTAAATCTGTTTCCAAAATACTTTGATGCAAAAATATACAGACGCTTAATAGTGCGTTGGTTAAATCTAGCACAAAACCGAGAGCCAGGCACGTTGTGATCGGGCCTAGGCAAGGAATACAGTATAAATGGAAATCCTTATGAGGTATTTGCTTCCCACAAGTAATACAATTATTAACTTTTTCTGACATCAGTAAAAAGCAAGAAAAAGTTTCCCCAATGGGCTAGTCAGCTTTAGTGAAGACTTCGGTTCTGAAACTCAAACTTGAATATTTCAGTAGTCGGCCAACTGGCACTTGCAAAATGCTTCTGCTTCAGGCACTGAGCAGCAAGAAATACTAAAGAAAATGGCATTTGCTGCATGTTTTATACCCCTGATGACCTGACGTCATGGAAGAGGAGACAGCAACCGATGCAGGATCCAAGACTTTGGAATTCAGGCCGACTGAGGGTAACCTGCTAGCAGATTACCCAAATGTAATGACTGCAACAGTGAAACACAAAGAACATATGCACTTTAGAAACATAAAATTTACCTTCAACTAAAAGCAAATACACCATAAAGGCTTTTGAGTATAGTGAAGTAAAGAAAAGGTATAGAAAGGGGGCTGGCGGGTGGGTAATCTGGACTGTAACAGTGAATAGTGAATACACTCGAACATCTACATTTATAGTAAGTGTACACAACTGTACTATGTTCTTCATGTTTCACTGTTGCAGTCATTACAGTTGGATAGAATCCCAAAGCTATGGATGGGAAGATGGAACTAAACAGCATTAGGAGCAGCTATAAGGCCCTGAAGGACTGCAGTGGCAAAGCCTGCCCTGGATTTAGAAAAAGAGAGGTAAGTGATAATGCTTTGTGAACGTATGAACTGAGCTCCAAGTAGCAACTTCTAGAATGTCTCTGGTAGGGACCCCTCTGAGAAAAGCTGCAGAAGTAGAGGGCAGCCCTGGTGGAATGAGATCTGATCTCCTTGGACACAGGTTTACCATGGTGCAATGAATGCAATGGCTTATCCATTTAGAAATAGTCTGATTCGATATACCCTTGCCCTCTGATCCTGCAGCAAATGCCACGAGTAGTTGGCTCAGACTTTCTTAGAGATTTTGTCCTGTTTAAGTAGAATCTTAGTTGTCTGTGTACATACAATGAATGCAAAATCCGCTCCCCTTTGTTCTGCGAATTTGGGAAGAAAGTTGGCAGGTTAATGGCCTGATTTAAGAGCCACACTGGATACCATCTTAGGCATAAAAGAAGGATTGGTCCTGACGGCCACCCTGTCTGGGTAAAAATAATGAAAGGCTCCATTGCCATGAGAGCCTGTAGTTCTGAAACCCTTCTAGCTGAAGTGACTGCCAAAAGAAAAGCTGTCTTCCAAGAAAGAAATTTTATATCCACAGTAGCTGCTGGTTCAAAAGGAGGTAGGGTGAGTTTTTCCAGCACAAAATTGAGGTACCATGCAGGAGTAGGCGCTCTCCTGGGTGGTCTTAAATTTTTGGCCCATCTGAGGTACTGTTTTATCAGGGGATGAGAAAAGAGGGGAGGCTCTGTGTTGTAATGAGCCTAAATGGCAGAGGCATGGATTTTTATTGAAGAAAAAGAAAGGCCCTTGTCAAGCATCTCAGTTAAGTATTGTAAAATCTGAGGAATATTGGGCTTTGCTGTGTCTATTCCTTGTGCTTGGTTCCACGCACAGAATCTCTTCCATTTATCGGCATAAGATTTTCCAGTACTAGGCATTCTGGCTTCCAAAATGACATCCATCACAGGTTTATCGAGAGATGTGGTTGGTAAAATTAGTTGATTAGCCATGCTAAAAGATTCAGAGTTTGGAGCCAAGTGTGCAGAATTTGATAGTTCTGCTGAGACGATAGGTGAGGTGAAGGTGTGACATATTCCTTAGAAGCGGGTACCAGTGTTGGTGAGGCCAGTCTGGAGCAATTAGAATCATTTTTGGTTTTTCCAGTCTGACTTTTAGTAAGACCTTGGAGAGTAGAAGCAGAGGGGGAAAGGCATAGACTGATAGAGCATCCACTTTCCATGCTTTTTTGTGAGGAGTTCTTGTGCAGAATTTGTCCAATGGATAGTTTTGGGGAGAGGCAAATACATCTATGTCTGGGCTTCCCCATTTTTGTGTCAACATGCTGAAGATTTGTGGATCCAGTTTCCATTTGTGCGGGTCCATAAGATTTCTGCTTAGGTCATCTGCCATAGTATTTTGCTTTCCTGGCAGGAACTGAGCTTGAAGATGTATTTGGTAAGTCAAGGCTGTGTTCCACAAGGCCATGTCTAGTCTGCACAGGGGGTAGGAGTGGGTAACCCCCCCCCTGCTTGTTTAAGTACCACGTAACTGTGGTGTTGTCCATCTTTATCAGTAGTTGCCCTGGATGAAGCAAGTCCTTGAAGGCTGTCAGAGCATTTTGAATAGCTAGCATTTCTTTCTGGTTGATATGTAGATGCATTTGGTTTGGGCTCCATTTGACCTGAATGCATCCCCCTGCCAGGTGGGCCCCCAAGCATAGTCTGATGCGTCTGTAATTAGGGTTTGGGTGGCAGGGGTAGAGTAAAATGGCAGTCCCTTGTTTTGGTGACATGTCTTTGCCCACCAAAGAAACTCCTGTTGCAGGCAGGGAATGAGAGGAATCATTGTTTCCAGTCTGTGACAATGTTGACTCCATATGCTTTTTAGGTACCATAGAAGTTTCCTCATATGCAGTCTCGCATATGGAATTAGTAGAATGCAGGATACCATGAACCCCAAAGCCTGCAGAATTTGTCTTGCAGATAGCTGGGTTTTTGTTGCCATTTATTTGAAGTATGTTGTCAATTGCATTGGTCTGTCTGGCGTGAGGTAAGCCATCTGGGCAGTTGGATTCAAGCTTGCACCCAGGAATGTAATTATTTGTGAGGGTACCAGTTGTGACTTCTTTTCATTAATGGTGTACCCTAGGCATGTTAGAAGCCTTTTTACAAATGCCAGATGTTGAAGAGTGTCCTTGTCCTCTGCCTGAATGAGGCAATCATCCAGATAAGGATAAATTTGAATGTTTATTTGTTTGCAGAATGCAATTACTGGTGCCAGGCACTTTGTAAAGACCCTGGGTGCAGTAAGCCAAACGGCAGTGCAGAGAATTGGTAATGCAAAAAGCCTGCTTTGAAGCGGAGGTATCTTCTGCAAGACTCCCTTACTGGGATATGCAGGTATGCCTCTCAAGTCTAGAGTTACCAACCAGGCATTCTTGCCTAGCATAGGCAGTAGCTGTTGTAAAGTCAGCATTTTGAATTTTGGAATGTCCAGGAACGTGTTCAGAATTGATAAGTCAAGAACTGGACACCATGATTTGTCTTTTCTGGGTACCAGGAAAAGTCTTGAATAAAATCCTTGTCCTTTTTCCTTTTCTGGTACCGGTTGAATGGCCCCCATATCCATGAGGGACATGACTTGTTTCTGGGCCTCTGCCCACTGGTTTGGTGGCAGATCTGGCCATCTGCTTGGAATTGACAAAGTGTGGAAATTAAATCTGTACCCCTGGGATAATATGTTTAATACCCACTTGTCCTGGGTAATTAATTGCCAATTTTGAGCATAAAGTGCTAGTTTTCCCCCCAAGGGGGCTGCCAAAAGATAAGTGCTTGGAGATGGTAGAGGAAAGTCATTGAGACTGCTTACTGTAGGATTGTGCTTTGTTACCTCCAGATTTGGAGGTGGAGGCACCCCACTGCTTTGACCTGTAAGTTCCCTGTGACTGATATCTGGAGCCTTTGAAGCACCTGGGTTTGCCCTGGGTGGTGCTGTTGAACACAGGAAAGGACCAGTTCTTAACAGGCCAATTCCTACTGAACCTGGGTGGCTGCACTTGCAAGAAATCTTTTACAATTTGCATAGATTTAGCTTTGTCTTCCATTTTCTTTAAAACCTCTTCTGCCTTATTACCAAACAGACAATCATGCTGTAAAGGGGCTTCCAACAATTTAGCTTTAACATGACTGGGCAGATTTTGCTCCTTGAGCCAGGCATGCCTTCTTATCACAGATCCAGTTACGGCGGCCCTGCAAGAGTCCTCCAAGGAATCAAAACCACATTGCAAAGTATACTTTCCAACCTGTTCTGCAATAAATCCTGTAACTGTTTATTTTCCACACAATCAGAAATCATCATTTTCTGTTTCAGTAAGCCCATAATATGCTGTTGATATTTAAGCATATGAAACTAGCAGTTTAAAGCCCTGATTGCCAAGGTTGCAGACGCATAAACCTTCTTACCCCATCTATCCAGCGCCCTGGAATCTCTATCAGAAGGGGTAGGATTTTGGGCTGTAGAAGCCTTAACACCCTTGGGACCCTGAGAAATAGTCTCAGGATCAGCAGCAGGATTTTTGAAAAGAAATTTGTAGGAGTCAGGAATCCTGTAATACCAGTCTGGCTTACTAGGAGCCGGAGGCAGGGAATCAGGAACCATGCTTGATTCCGAGAACACATCGTCAACAATGTCTAATACAGGAGGTATTGCCAAAGGCCTATGCTGAGGAAGAAGAAGAAAATCCCTAAGCCTCTTTTTTGATTCTGAGAAGTCCTGACTCTCCCAGTGAAAATGTTTGTATGCAAAGTCTCTCCAAAAGAGTAATTCTCAGGAGGAGATGCAGATGGGATGGATTCCTCTGCATCAGAGTCCTCATAAGGTGGAATAGAAAATTCCTGATCAGAAGAGGAATCGGAAGAAATGGAAACCTGATCTGAAGATTCATAATCAGTGCCTTGTCTAGGCCTCTTAGCAGGGGGGGGGGGGGTGAGAACCCCTGATGAAGGTAATTAAATCCTCGGCCATTTTGATAATTTGTTTTTTAGGCACAGGGGCCTGAGCACGTGGCTCATGCGTCGGTTTTTCAGACATAGAAGTTGGTTTTGACCTTGTTTTTGATGATGGCTTTGGTTTAATATAAAAATGTTGAGGCCTGAAAACACCCTTAGAAGCCGGTGCCTGCTCAGCGGCTCCGGACCCATCCAAGGGAGAGACATCCGCGGGTTCAATACTTTGCGGATCTCGCGGCATACCGGACTCCGAATGGGTCTCGGTAGAGGCCTGCGACTCAAAAGTAGCGGGTATCAGGGTCTGCGAAAGCGCCTCACTGAGTACCGGTGACTGGCTTAGGAGAAGCTTTGTCGTCTGTTTTGGGCCTCGACAGTCTGTACCTGTCTTTTTCCTTGCGTTTTTTGTGAACTCCCGTAGTCGGATTGCTAACAGACGACATTTCAGGGTAGTTAAATCTTGAACCAAAATATTTAGAAGCAAAGATATAACGACGCTTAATAGTGCGTTGGTTAAATTTAGCATAAAACCGACAGCAAGGCACGTTGTGATTAGGGCCTAGGCAAGGAATACAGTACAAATGAAAATCCTTATGAGGTATTTGCTTCCGACAAGTAATGAAATTAACTTTTACTGACATTGGTAAGGAGCAAGAAAAAGTTTCCCCAACGGGCTACTTAGCTTTAGTTTGAAGACCTCGGTTCTGAAACTCAAACACGAAAATTTCAGGAGTCGGCCGACTGGCACCTGCAAACTGCTTCTGCTTCGGGCACCGCACGGCAAGAAAGACTGATTAAAATTGCGTCGGCTGAATGTTTCATACCCCTGACGACGTGACATCATGGAAAAGGATACTGCAACCGACGCAGAACCCAAGACTTTTTATTCAGGCCGACTGAGGGCAACCTGCCAGCAGATTACCCATTTTACTGCAACAGTGAAACACGAAGAACATCTGGAAAAAAAAAAAAACTTTTATCCACAAAAGGTATAAATCCACATACAAGTTGAGTAAAAATCCACAAAATATGGTTTAAGCGCTTTCTACCACAAAGTATGGTCTTCAAGCAGAAAGGTGTGGCAAGTCCCAGGGAAATTTAACTGCGATTCCACTTGTGTTACATATTTAGCTTGGTGCAGTTCCCGTTTTTCATTTTATACAGGAAAACTAAGTAGGCAACTTAAAAAGAGGATATATGAGCATTTATACACTATTAGGATAGGTAATGATGACAATGCTTTGGCAAAGCATTCTTTGGAATGTAACAGCAAAATGTTTTTGTTTAAGGTTTTTGATTTTATACTCCATGATTTCAATGATGACAAAGAAACTGAGGTAGATTTTAGAGCGTTTAAATGGCAAATTCTTTTAAATGCATATAACGCACCTGGGTTAAATAACCATGTAAACTATAAAGTAGTGCTTAATACAAAATGTCAGTATAAGTGTAAATGAACACTACAGTTGCACTGTGTATGCATAAATATGTCTTTAAAATGTGTATCTGACTATTTTTTTAGAAGGTTGCCATAGTATTTATTTTTTTTCTGGTTGATTGTTTTACTGAGTGACTATTTAAAGGTGTTTTTTTTCTGTATAGAGCGTTCTGATGAAGACCATACTTTTGTGGTTGAAAGCGCTAAACCAAATTTTGTGGATTTTTACACAACTTGTTCTTGGATTTAAAACTCTTGTGGATAAAAGTTTTTTTTGTTTGTTTTTTTTTTTTTTTTAAGTATTCCAGGTGTGGTGGTTCTCTCTTTTTTCAGTGGTTTAATTTGTTTTTCTTTATTTGTCTGAGCCTGTCCTTCAAGGTTATTCTAAGTATTTCCTGTGATTTTGAACTCTGATGTCACTGTGAAGATATACTAAGTATTGCCTTGTTCTTTTATTATTCATTATTAAGTATATTTAAACCTTTCATTGTGGCTGATCTTTGTAGAGATATTTAAGTTTTGAGAGCACTTGGATATTTATTTGGTAACACTGTGTGGGCCACTCCTAATAGCCCTTCACTTGGTCAAACTACCATTTGTATTAACATTAAATTCACTTAGTATATTGGGTGCCCTTGAAGGGTCTTAAAAGTAGTTGGCGAGGGGTTCTGGTGGCATTGATAACTGCCTTATAGTCTGGGCAAAAAGGGGCATAGCAAGTAAACCTGTGCCAGCCTTTCCCAGGTGTATATGTGTGTGTGCATGTAAATTAAATCTCAAAGAGCGTGTCAGCTACTTGGGCAGGGCCACTAACCACTGGCTGGATAAAGACAGTGTTGCAGGACTTGGCTTGAAACCCTGGGTAAGGACTCAACTCTACAGCTGTGCCAGTGGGGAGTCTTATTGGGGATATGGAGAGACAGGGAGAGAAAGAGGAACCAGCCCCTGGATGGACTGTGCTCCCTGTGAGGCTAAGGGAAACTGTGCTTGATGCAGAGAGCTGCATGTGGAGATACTGTATGTGTACCTGTTATCCTCTTAGTGAATGTCCCCCACTGGTGCCAGTGGCGAAGACTAAGGCTCCTTGATTACTGGCCCAGTGAAGGGTTGTCACAGGGGGCCTAGGAAAACCATCTCCCTTATCAAAATTAGTGTTGGTGGCAGGGGTTTCCTCAAGTGGAATACAAGTGCCTCTCTCTTTGCTTGTGTGCTTTCTGTGCAACTCTTCTGTAGGTTATTCAGGAGAGGACTCAAAATGACGGTCTCTTCTGGGAGAACAGGCTCAAGGGTCCTAGAAATTGGTTATCCTAACAGGACAAGGAGTGTAGGCTGCAGACCATGCAAAATCCTATGGGGAAGGGTTGGATCCAATTCTGAAAGGGTACACCTCTCTTATCTCTCAAAGGTGTGGGGAGTCTCGGTGCAGGAGGCGAAACTATTGAAGGTGTCCAACGACAGATGCTATCTGGCTGGCTGGCATCAGAGGAGAATTCAAGAGGTGAACTATCAATCACCAATGCTCCTACAGGGAGGAAGGGATCTGAATACCTTGGATTCAATCCTGATCTGCTGGAGTAGACATGTAGATGCCAACAGTTCAGCTTTGAGACTCCAAACTGTTAAACAAGGTTAGTGCTGACTTTGTCAGTGACCTCACTAAATTAGAGGAAGTATGGCGTATCTACTTTGATGCAGATCTGCCCTAGACAAGAGTCTGATCCAAGGGCTCTGGATATGACAGGTAAGATCAGAGAATGACCCAGTTGAGTTCAGGTGGTTCCTCCAGATCTGACAGTGTTCGGGAAGACCCCCCGAATGAATTTGGGTCTGAAGGAATCTCATCATTCTGTCCATGTCAACTTCAGTGAGACTCCAAGCACACCTAGCTGACCTAAGAGAAGTAGTACAGGAAGGTGGTCTGGAGTGATAATGAGATCTGTCCTACAACAGTGGAGAATGGAGCCTAGAGGAGCTAGGATATGGAGAGAATCTAGGAGGCAGATGGAATCCAATGACTACTGGGTATGAAAACAATGCTGGCTACAGAAGTCTAGAAATATTAGGTGCTATAGCAGACCAAGTTGCCAGATCTTGAGATCTTTTTGTAACTGATTTCGACTTGTTTGAATCCCTTTGCTTCTCTCTGAATCTACCAGACCCTTTTTTTTGGAGAAGGGGAAAGGGAAGAAGAAATGGCAGCAGACTTTCCAGATACACAAGGGTGTTTTTCTCCTGTGGAAGGCTGAAGGAGCCCTTCTAGAATGAGTTTGTTTTGTCTCTCATTTATGGCCCATTGACCAAAGGCCTCACAGATGAGCTGTCTAGTTGAGAAGGTCCTAAGCAGTACACACATTTGCTGTGTGTACACAAATTTGGTAGCTTGAATCCAGAAGGCTTGTCTGGCATCCTCACAGACAAGAATAAAAACTTAGCAAGACTGACAATAGAAGTTACCATTAATAAACTATAAATTACCCTAAAAAAAAGTTTTTTTTAAGCCACAAGCAGGAGCAAGAGGGAGGTGAAGGAAAATAGATAAAAAAGTAGGGGAAAAATAAGCAAAAAGTGCTATTAGGAGGAGGGGTACAAAATAAACAAAGAAGCCATCTCCAACAGGAGAGTACTTATCTTTCTGAAGAAATTTCAGATAAAGCATTCCTAAGCACTGAGATAGTACAGTTGTGTACACTTACCATAAATGTAGATGTTCGAGTGTATTCACCGCTGCAGTCATTACATTTTGGTAATCTGCTGGCAGGTTTCCCTCAGTTGGCCTGATTAACCAAGTCTTGGGTCCTGTGTTGGTTGCTGTCCCTTCTTCCATGACGTCAGGGGTATAAAACATGCAGCCGACGCCATTACATCAGTTTTTCTTGCCCCAGATGTCAGGTGCCCCCCAAATGGGGAGCAAATAAAATTAAAAACACAAAAATATACCTCCAAACAAAACCAAATACACCAAAAAAGCTTTTAAGCATAGTAAAAGAAAGTAGAGGTATAGCAAGAGAAAAACAGGGGGCTGAAGAGAGGGTAACCAGGACTGCAACAGTGAATACACTAACATCTACATTTATGTTAAGTGTACACAACTGTACTATGTTCTTCGTGTTTCACTGTTGCAGTCATTACATTTGGGTAGATTCCCAAAGCTATGGTTGGGAGGATGGATTTATACAGCATTAGTACCAGCTAAAAGGCCCTGCAAGACTGCAGTGGCAAAGCCAGCTCTGGATTTAGAGAAAATTGGTAAATGATAATGCTTGGTGAAGGTATGTACTGAACTCCAGGTAGTAGCTTCTAGAATATCCCTGGCAGGAACACCTCTGAGAAAGGCTGCAGAAGTAGATGCAG
Organism: Protopterus annectens; assembly: GCF_019279795.1. Taxonomy (NCBI): domain Eukaryota; kingdom Metazoa; phylum Chordata; order Ceratodontiformes; family Protopteridae; genus Protopterus; species Protopterus annectens. The sequence continues at coordinate 1,209,991,714 of NC_056739.1, read as the reverse complement.
CCCTGGTGGAATGAGATCTGATCCCCTGGGGGATAGGTTTTCCATGGTGCTTATAGCAGAAATGAATGCAATGGCTTATCCATTTAGAAATGGTTTGTTTTGAAATAGCCTTCTCCTCTGCCCCAGCAGCAAATGCCACTAGCAATTGTTCAGATTTTCTTCAAAATTTAGTTCTGTCCAAGTAGAATCTAAGCTGTCTGTGCACATCCAAGGAATGCAGAATCCGTGCCCCTTTGTTTTTTGGATTGGGATAGTAGGTTGGCAAATGAATGGACTGGTTAAGAGCCACACTGGAAACCACCTTGGGCATGAAGGATGGATTGGTCCTCAGAGATAACCTGTCTGCATGAAAGATGAAAGGCTCCACTGCCATAAGGGCTTGTAATTCAGATATCCTTCTAGCTGAAGTGATTGCTACGAGGAAGGCTGTTTTCCAAGAAAGAAATTTTAAGTCTGCAGTAGCAGCTGACTCGAAAGGAGGTAAAGTGAGCTTTTCCAAAACAAAGTTAAGGTCCCAGGCAGGGGTACGAGGTCTCCTGGGTGGTCTCAAGTTCTTTGCCCATCTGAGATACTGTTTGAGCAGAGGATGAGAAAAGAGGGGTGGGTTCTGTGTTATAGTGAGCTGAAATAGCTGAAGTGTGGATTTTAATAGAGGAAAAAGACAGGCCCCTGTGAAGCATCTCAGTTAAGTATTGCAAAATCTGAGGTAAATTGGGCGCTGCTGTGCTCATCCCTAAAGATTGGTTCCAGGCACAGAATCTTTTCCATTTGTCAGCATAAGATTTTTTAGTACTAGGTCTTCCCGCCTCCAAGGTGACATCCATCACAGGTTTGTTAAGGGATGCTAATGGTGAATTTAAGTGATTAGCAAAGCTGCAAGGTTCAATGTTGGGAGCTGAGGGTGCAGAATTTGGTTCTCCTGATGAGACAGTAAGGAAGGTGCCTGAGGCAGGTGCCATGGAGATGTGTAACACTGCGCAGGAGTGGGTACCAGTGTTGGCGTGGCCAGTCTGGAGCAATCAAAATAATTTTTGCTTTGTCCTGTTTGACTTTTAGCAGAACTTTGGGGAGCAGAGGCAGGGGGGAAAGGCGTAGACTGATAGGTTTTTCCAGCTGAAGGACAGAGCATCCACTTTCCAGGCTTTTTTGTGAGGAGTCCTTGTGCAAAATTTGTCCAACTGGTAGTTCTGCGGGGAGGCAAATAGATCTATGTCTGGGCTCCCCCATTTGCTTGTCAACATGTTGAAAATCCGTGGTTCCAGTTTCCATTTGTGTGGGTCCATGAGATTTCTGCTTCGTCTGTCTGCCAGTGTATTCAGTTTTCCTGTCAGGAATTGAGCTTGTAGTTGCACTTGGCAGCTCAAGGCCGTGTTCCACAATGCCATGGCTAGTCTGCAGAGGGGGTAGGAATGTGTACACCCCTGCTTGTTTATGTACCACATAACCGTGGTGTTGTCCGTCTTTACCATTAGTTGTCCTGGATGAATGTAGTCCTTGAAGGCTGTCAGAGCATTTTGTACAGCTAACATTTCTTTTTGACTGATATGTAGGTGCATTTGATTTGGGTTCCATTTGCCCTGAATGCACTTCCCTGCCAGGTGAGCCCCCCATGCATAGTCTGATGAGTCTGTAGTTAGGGTTTGGGCGGCAGGGGGTAGTGTGAATGGCAGTCTCTTGTTTAGGTGTCAGGCCTCTGTCCACCATAGGAACTCCATGCGTAGGCAAGGTATGACAGGAATCATTGTTTCCAGGCTGTGACAATGTTGACTCCATAGACTTTTTAAGTACCACTGAAGTTTCCTCACATGCAGTCTTGCATATGGAATTAGAAGAATGCAGGAGGCCCATGAACCCAAAGGCTTGCAGCATTTGTCTTGCAGATATAGCAGGGTTTTTGTGGCCACTTGTTTGAAGTAAGTTACCAAATGAATTTGCTTTTCTGGCATAAGGAAAGCCACCGGGGCAGTTGCATTCAAGCTTGCACCCAGGAATGTTATCTGTTCAGAGGGTACCAGTTGTGGTTTCTTTTCATTTATGGTGTACCCTAGACAAGTTAGAACCCTTTTTACAAACGCCAGATTTATAAGTATGGCCTGGTTTTCGGCCTGAATTAGACAATCGTCCAGGTATGGATATATTTGAATATTTCTTTGCCTGCAAAATGCAATTACTGGAGCCAGGCACATTGTGAATACCCTGGTGCAGTAGACAAGCCAAAGGGCAGTGCAGAGAACTGATAATGCAAGTAGCCTGCTTTGAAGCGTAGGTATCTTCTGCAAGATTCCCTGATTGGGATATGCAGGTAAGCTTCTTTTAAATCTAGAGTTGCCAACCAGGCATCTTTGCCTAGCATAGGAAGTAACTGGTGAAGAGTCAGCATCTTGAATTTTGGAATGTCCAGAAAGGTGTTTAGAGTAGAGAGGTCCAGAATTGGATGCCATGATTTGTCTTTTCTGAGTACCAGGAAAAGCCCGGAATAGGAACCTTGTCCCTTTTCCTTTTTTGGTACCGGTTGAATAGCCCCCATGTTTAAGAGGAAAGTACTTGCTTCTGAGCCTCTGCCCACTGATTTGGGGGCAAGTCTGGCCACCCGTTTGGTGTTGGCAACGTGTGGAAATGAAATCTGTATCCCTGGGACACTATGTTTATAACCCATTTGTCCTGGGTTATGAGTTCCCAGTTTTTTGCATGAAGAGCAATTTTTTTCCCCCAAAGAGGCGGCTAAAACGTAAGTGCTTGGTAATTTTAAAGGAAAGTCATTGAGACCGTTTACCATGGGGGGTGTCTTGTTATTTCCAGATTTGGAAGTGGAGGCCCCCCATTGCTTAGTTCTGAGAGTCCCTTGGGACTGAAACATGGTGCTTTTAGTGTGTCTAGGTTCGGCTTGAGTGGATCTGGAAGGAGCTGGAAAGGACAAATTCTTAGTAGGCCAGCGCCTAATAAATCTTGGAGGCTGCACTTGTAAGAAATCTTTTACAGTTTGCATAGATTTAGCTTTATCTTCCATCTTTTTTAGAAATTCTTCAGCCTTATTGTCAAACAGGCAGTCCTGATTTAAAGGAGCATCCAACAATTTTGCTTTAATATGATCATGCAGAGATTGCTCCTTAAGCCAAGCGTGCCTTCTAAGCACAGACCTAGTAACAGCAGCCCTGCAAGAGGCCTCTAAAGAATCAAAACCACATTGCAAAGTATGTTTTCCAACTTGTTCAGCAGAATGCAATAAATCCTATATATCTTTATTTTCCACACAGTCAGAAATCAACATAATTTTCTGTTTGAGCAGTCCCATAATATGCTGTTGATATTTTAGCATATGAAATTGGCAGTTTAAAGCCCTGATTGCCAAGGTTGCGGAAGTATAAACCTTTTTACCCCATCTATACAGTTCCCCTTGAGTCTCTATCAGAAGGGGTAGGATTTTTAGCAGAAGCCTTAATGCCCTTGGGTCCCTGAGTAAAGGTTTCAGGATCCGCAACAGGATTTTTGAAAAGGAACTTGTGGGACTCAGGAACCCTGTAGTATCTGTCAGGTTTACTGGGAGCCAGAGGCAGGGAATCAGGGGCCATACTTGATTCCAAAAACACATCATCAACAATGTCTAGTATAGGAGGTATAGCCAAAGGCCTATGCGGAGGTAGAAGAAGGAATTCCCTAAGCCTCTTTTTTGATTCAGAAAATTCCTGACTTTCCCAGTGGAAATGCTCCCTTAAGGTATGTAAAGTTTCCCCAAAAGAGAAGTCCTCAGGCGGGGAAGCAGAGGTAATGGAATCCTCTGCATCAGAATCCTCATAAGTAGGTATGGACAAATCTCGGTCATTGGAAGAATTAGAAGAAACAGAGTCCTGATCAGAAGATTCATAGTCAAGCTGAGTCCTAGGCCTCTTAGAAGGAGGAGCGGGGGGGGGGGGGGTTGACTACCCCTGATTAGTGTAATAAGATCTTCAGCCAATTTGATCATTTGTTTTTTAGGCATAGGGACCTGAACATGTGGCCTGGGCGTTGTTTTTTTAGACACAGATCGAGAGTTAGGCCTTAGAACAGAAGGAGGAGTCGGTTTAATATGCAAGTCTGTAGGCCTGAATTCACCCTCAGAAACCGGTGCCTGCACAGCGGCTCCGGACCCATCCAAGGTAGAGACATCCACAGGTTCCATAGGTGAAGCATCTCACGGCATACTGGAGTCCAAATGGGACTCAGTAGAGGCCTGCGAGTCAGAAGTAGTGGGTCACAAGGGCTGCGAAAGCACCTCACTGAGTACCGGCGGAAATGGCGACTGGCTTAGGAGAAGCGTCATTGGCAGTTTTGGACCTCGACGGCCTGTCTCTATCTTTTTCTTTGCATTTTTTTGGAATTCCGGTAGTCGTATGGCTAACAGATGTCATTTCTGGATAATTAAACAGAGAACTGAAATATTTAGAGGCAAAAAAGTACAGATGACGGATAGTGCACTGATTAAAGCACAAAACCGACAGCAAGGTACATTGTGGTCCGGGCCTAGGCAAGGAATACAGTACAAATTAAAATCTTTATGAGGTATTTGCTTTCCACAAGTAATATTATTAACTTTTACTGACATTGGTAAGGAACAAGAAAAAGTTTCCCCAACGGGGTACTTAGCTTTAAGTTGAAGACTTCGGTTCTGAAACTCGAAAACGAAAATTTCTGGAGTCGGCCGACCGGCACTTGCGAACTGCTTCTGCTTCGGGCACCGCACAGCAAGAAAGACTGATGTAATGGCATCAGCTGCATGTTTTACACCCCTAACAACCTGACGTCATGGAAAAAGGGACAGCAACTGATTCAGGACCCAAGACTTTGTTAATAAGGCCGACTGAGGGCAACCTGCCAGCAGATTACCCAAATGTAATGACTGCAATAGTTAAACACGAAGAACATCTGTCAAAAGCTTAGGGTGGCAAATGAGATCTGATGTAGCTCACACTCTACACAGGGATTATGGGTAGAGGCAGAGTCTGAGCACCACATCCAAAGCTTATAAGTGGTCAAGGTAGGATCAGAGACCCATACACTAAGGAATGGATTAAAAAAAAAAAAACATTGATCAGATAATGCAAGAGTTGGGAATGCACATCTAGGGTAGAGACTTGTCCTTCTCACAACCACTAGTCTCTGCCTACAGCAAACAAAACTAGAAGGATGAATGACTACTTCAGAAACCTCCCCCTCCCAAAAAAAACAAACAAAAAAAAACAAAAAAAAAAACAAACTGTCTCCCTACATATTAAAGGCTTACAATTTAGAGATGTCTCTCTTCCAGAAGTGACTGCTGAATTAGCAGACTAGCTAGCTCATATGGAGGATGATCAAACCTGTGCACTACAAATGTGGTATCCAACAGATGGAAGAGGTACCAGAGTTCCTGAAAGAGAAGAAATGCAGAATTCTTTTCAGGAACTGTTTGATCAAGCAATGCAGAGTCACAAATTTTCCCTCTACAAGATCAAGAGGCACAGAGACAGGTGACAAAAGCACCCTAAATGTACACCTGAGACTCAAATCCAGAATGCGTCTAAGGTACTTCAAAGCTGCCTGCAAGATCACATTCAAGGGAGGTAACAAAACACTGCTCAAACCAGCCAGAAAATTTCCATTTGGTGGCATACGCCTGCTTAATAGAGGATATCCTGGCAGTTCCAATCAACTAATGGCAATCCCCACTAGCAAACTTGGCGGGATTTGGTCACTTACAATAGGTGGCACAAACAGAAGCAGACATCTTTAAATATGATAAAGCCTAACTACAAGATGCTAAATGCCACATGGTATACACAGTACTTTCTAGAAAGGAGTCAAAATAAATATCTTATGGAAGCTAACACGTCCCATTGTGGCTGTGTTAATTAGGACACCCACATGTCACATGCAGTCAAAAGTGAAACATTTGCAGAAAAGAAATTTACTAGTCTCCAAGAGTTAAAAGTGTATGAAAGTAGTATAACCTGCAGTTAGAAAACTAGCTCAACTACCACTCCCATAAAATGTCCTACTGCATGACAGTTCAGTTGAAAACAATTTTTTTGCATCAAAAAACTGGATCTCTCACTGCAAGCAAAATATCAGAAAGGTCTGTGAAGGTACAGAGGGCCACACATCTGCACTTCCTTACAAAAGACACCCGAAATGTATCTAATACTTTTACCTTTTAGGAAGAACAAAAGTAGACCCGACCTTATTCAAAAGTTGTGAATGTATGCACAAGAAACTGCAGATACTAATCTACACATTAATGCTCAGCTGAGGAAGTGTATGTGTAAAATGAAATGTAAATCAAAGGAAAAGCCATGGAGGTGCACAGGCATAGCTGAAATTCAAATCTTGTGCATTACATGTGAAAAGTGATTTACAATGAATGATTGCACTGATTGTCTTACTTACTGATGCTGCCAACTGCAGCTTCTGTGTTGGTGCCTAGTAATAACAAAAGTCTAAGCAGCTTTTTTGTGCTGGAACCAAAGTCCGATTAGCTGCTGATTTAGTTCCTTGTCTGGTTAGTGCACATAAACTTTGCAGACTATTAACCTTTTCAGCAGTATATTATCCTTGAGCAGAACTAAATAACTTGTCTATGTAACAGACGACGTGCATTACTATACAGTTTACAGCTTTACTGTCTTCAAGTTTACTTCTCGTACAGCATGAAAGATGTTCTCCAGTATGCAGATCTCACAAGAAATCAGATCAGGTCTCACAAATATACATTCTTATGAAGGCAGTATTTTGGGAACTCTCAAAATTATTACATTTCGGTATTTTTTGATGTCATAGAGTCTGTTTATTAAACTTTTAAGAAGTCTTTCCTGTGCGACAATGTTTTGTATGAAAACACTCTTTCGATGCTCCCCAAACTTGATGTCATGCAGTCTGTTAATAGGCTCCTTTGTGTTCTGTTTCAAGGTGAATTATTTAACATTCTAGAATGTCTGTTGATTCTCGCACCTGGGTCCTTATCTGTTTTCTTTGAAGCTTATTACACACAACTGAATACCAGCATGTCATACTTACAGATGAATGCCTTTTATTTACTTGATTTTTAGCTGAGAACAGTTTAACCCTTTAACATATTTATGCTAGCAAACAGAAATGTGTGCATCAAACTGACTATATTATTCCTACATATATTATAGCAACAGAAGTGTATATGCATTTAACTAGCAAACAGAAGTACACACATTTATAAACCTCTAAATATACATCTAATAACATATGGCTGTAATCTCACATCATGGAGTATTGTTCCATGCTTAACCATTTCAACAGAAACTGTAGCAGAAATAAACATTTCCCAACGATGCGCAAGTCTGATGACAGGAAATATTGAGAATTACTAAAATAAATTCTGAACTTTTATTACATAGATTGCAAAGTGTGATATTATGCTTAAACTGTTTTTGAAAGAGGGAGGTTAAAAGTTGTGCCAGCACTATTAAATTATTCAAAACAGTGCAACCAACGTTCCTATGCAGCATACAAAGCAAATTATCTCAAGATTTTGGGTCATTTGTTTGGGAAAGGTTAGTAAAGAGGAATTTATGGGGTAAAATCAAAGACATTCAAAATACGGTACAGAAGCACAGTAAGGACACCTTTTGTAAATATGATGATTGATATGGGAATCTAGAGGCAATGTAGCAATTGCTTTATGTATACTGACAACCATTTACTTCTAAAGCAAACTAAAGTACAGTTTTGTACCTACCATAAATGTAGATGTCCGAACTGGATAGCATCTGCAGTCATAACAACTGGGTTGTCCTGTCGTCAGGCAGCCCTGCAGTCGGCCGGATTCCAAAGTCCGGGTCCGGCTTCGGCTGATGTCGCACTTCACCCGACGTCATCTCTGCTGGTCTCCGGGTATAAAGGCATCAGCAGACGCCATTTTCTTCAGTGTTTCTTGCCCCAGATGCCAGTTGCCCTTCCTGGAAGGCTAATTTTTTGGATAAATGCCAATGTTTCCAAAGGATAGAAGGCACACTCAGAAAATAAGCATGTATGTACATATATACAAACAAATACACCATAAGAGACTCCCCCCACTAGCTAGCTATTAGCAGGGTAAATACCCTATGAGTACCACAGAGGGGAGGGTAATCCTGACTGCAGATGCTATCCAGTTCGGACATCTACATTTATGGTAGGTACAAAACTGTACTATGTCCTTCATGGATGCATCTGCAGTCATAACAACTGGGTAGAATACCATAGCCAACTAAGGGAGGAGGAAAAATTTAGATTATGGTGTGGTTAGGATCCCTTGCAGCACAGCAGTGGCAAACCCTGCTCGGGATCTGGAGTACAAAGGTAAGTTATAATGCTTGGCAAATGTATGCACGGAGGTCCAAGTAGCCGCCTCAATAATGTCCTTGGTTGCCACACCTCGTAGGGAAGGCTGTGGTAGTGGCTGTTGCCCTTGTAGAATGAGGCCTTATGTTCTGTGGAATTGGTTTTCCATGGAAGGAGTAACAGAATCGTATGCAATTTCCTATCCATTTGGAGATTGTCTGTTTGGAAATTGCTTTTCCTTCCCTTCCTGTTGCATAGGCTACAAAAAGCTGGTCAGTTTTCTGCTACTTTTTGTTCTGTCCAGGTAGTAGCGTAACTGTCTATGTACATCCAAGGAATGCAGCATTCTTTCCCTCTGTTTTGTGGGTTGGGAAAGAAGGTAGGTAGGTGGATTGCCTGGTTTAAAGACACTCTGGATATCACCTTAGGCATAAGCGTAGGATTAGTCCTCATGGACACTCTATCTTGGTGGCAGATTAGGAAGGGCTGTACCGCCATTAGGGCCTGAAGCTCACAGCCCCTCCTTGCTGAGGTTATTGCCAGTAGGAAAGCAGTTTTCCACGATAGATGCTGTAGGTCGCTGTAGCTGCTGGTTCAAAGGGTGAGTGTCAATTTTTCCAGCACAAAGTTCAAATCCCAAGCTGGCAATGGTGGTTTCCTTGGAGGTTTTACATTCTTGATTCCTCTGAGGAACTGCCTGAGTAAAGGATGTGAAAGACAGGTGGATCAAAGCTGTATTCTGCTGAAATAGCTGATGCATGTATCTTGATGGAGGAATAGGACAGGCCTGTATGTAGAAGCTCTGCCAGATACTCCAGAATGTTAGCCATATCAATAATTGACACATCTTTTCCTCTTTCAGTGCTCCAAATGGCAAACCTTTTCCATTTTCCTGCATAGTTCCTTCTTGTTGAAGGTCTGCGGGCTTCAAGGATAATGTCTTTAACCCTTTGGGAAAGTTCTGGGTTAGTTGCTGCTATGTGATGTTCCATGCAGTCAGTTGCAACGTTTTTATGTTTGGATGCATGATGCTGTAGTTGTTCTGAGTTAACATCAAAGGCATCAGGGGTATTGGCCACATGTTGTCCCGAGACATGCTCCTCAGTAATGGGTACCAGTGTTGTCTTGGCCAGTTTGGAGCTATCAGGGTTATCCTTGGACGTTCCTCCTTGATTTTTAGTAATACCTTGTGTATCAAGGGAAGAGGTGGAAATGCATATGCTGTTAGACCTTTCCAGCTGAAGGAGAGCGAATCCACTTTCCATGCAAGTGGGTGGAATGTCCTTGTGCAGAATTTTTTGAGCTGGTGGTTGAGAGGGGAAGTGAATAGATCTATCTGTGGTCTTCCCCATTTCTTTGAGATGGTCTTGAAGATGTCCGGGTGTAGCATCCATTCGTGGGCATCCAATGTGGTTCTGCTCAATATGTCTGCTAGAGTATTGTCCTTTCCCGGTACAAAGATTGCCTGTAACTGGATGTTGTAGCTGAGTGCCAGGTTCCAAAGCTCCAAAGTCATTCTGCATAGGGGGTATGAATGAGTGCCTCCCTGCTTGTTGATGTACCTCATGACTGTGGTGTTGTCTGTCCTTATCATCAAATGGCCCTCTTTGATAAATGGTCTGAAATTTTGGATTGCCAGTTTCACTGCCAGCATTTCTTTTAGGTTGATGTGCAGGTGGAGCTGATCCTGCTTCCACAATCCTTATGCGCATTTGTCCAGCATGTGAGCCCCCATCCTAGGTCTGGCGTCTGTTGTGATGGTCTGGCTTGCTTGATGGCTGTGAAAGGGTAGGCCTGGGTTTGACTGGCATGCTTGCGCCCACCATAGGAACTCCTGTTTTAGGCATGGGATTAGTGGAATTTCTGCTTCTAGGCTGTGCCTGTGTTGGGACCATAAATTCCTTAGGTACCACTGTAGTTTTCTCATATGTAGTCTGGCATGTGGAACCAAGATTATGCATGATGCCATGTAGCCCAAGGCCTGCAGGACTTTTCTTGCTGTTAACTTGTTCTGTTTTGTTAGAGCCAAGAAATAAAGGGAGTTCTTTTGTTTTTCTGCGGTTAGGAATGCCATTTGTTTTACAGTGTCCAATTCAGCCCAGGAATGTCCTTGTTTGGGATGGTATCAGCCTTGACTTTTGTAAATTGACTGTGTATCCCAGTGCTTGTAGCAAGTAAATGACCCTTTGTAAATCTGTTGTCAGCTTGCTTTTGTTGTCTCCTTGTAGCAGGCAGTCGTCCAGGTATGGGTAAATTTGGATTCCTGTAGTCTGCAGTGAAGATTACTGATGCCAGGCATTTTGTGAATACTCTGGGCGCAGTAGATAAGCCAAAGGGCAATGCTGAGAATTGATAATGCTCTGATCCTGCAAGAAATCTGAGGTATCTTCTGCAAATTGGTCGAATAGGGACGTGCAGGTATGCCTCCATGAGAACTAGAGTTACCAGCCAACAGTCCTTGCCCAGCATGGAAGAAGTTGCTGTGGGTCAGCATTTTGAATTTTGGAACAATGATGTATGTGTTTAAGGTGGAGAGGTAGAATAGGTCTCCAACTTTTTCCTTTCTTGGAACTAGGAATAGTCTGGAGTAAAATCCTTTGCCTTGTTCTGTTATTGGCACTCTTTCCACAGCTCTCATCTTTGCTAATTGCATTATCTGCTGTAGAGCTTCTGTTTTTTGATTTGGAGGCAGGTTTGGCATTCCTCTTTGACTGGTAAAGTGTGAAAGTGGAACCGGTAACCTTGGTCTATGGTTTGCAAAATCCACTTGTCTTTTGTGATGTAGTGCCAGTTTTTCAAAAATAAGGTTAATTTTCCGCCTAATGGAGCTGCTATTTGTTCCCTGGTAGGCGGATGTAGAGTTAAGTCACTGTGATTGTGCTGTTGTAGTGGTAGTGGCTGTGTCTGTGCCTCTGTTATTACCTTGCCACTGTCGTCCTCTGTAGGCACCTCCTCTGGATTGGTTTCTGCCTCTGGAGCGTCTATTCCTGCCCCTTTGGGATCTTGTGGAGTCAGGAAAGGACCAATTTTGGCAGGCCAGTTCCTGCTAAACCTTGGGGGCTGAACCTGCAAGAAATCTTTAACCGTTTGAACAGATTTTGCCTTTTCTTCCATTTTCTTCATTACCTGCTGGGCAGGTGTACCAAACAAACTGGTCTTATCCATAGGAGCATCTAATAACTTAGCTTTAACATGATCCGGTAAGACTTGTTCCTTCAGCCATGCATGTCTTCTTATCACTGTGCCAGTCATGGCTGATCTAAATGAAGCCTCCAGTGCATCATAGCCACATTTTAAGGAATGGTTACTAACCTGTTGTATGTTATTTACCATTTCTAATACATATTTCTTATCTATAGAGTCATCAGAGGATAGTTTTTAGTTAACTGATCAAGCATAAACTCTTGGTATTGTATCATGTGAAACTGACAGTTTAAAGCTCTAGCTGAGAGAGTAGCTGAGGTATAAACTTTTTGCCCCATCTGTCTAAAGACCTGGCTTACCTTTCAGAAGGAATAGGGTTTTCAGAAGATTGGCAGCGGATTTGGGAAAAAGCTCAACAATGTAAAATCAGTGTTGGACATGTAGATGCCCATGCATCACTTGTAACAAATGAAAGGAGGTATAACCAGCAGGTAGATAAGATGGCAGCATGCGTGTTACTGAAAGTCGAAAGTGCCAGTATGGCAAGATGGGCCCATGATCGGAGTGGACATTTGGGAAGAGATCAAGATAGAATGGGCCGGAGGCATGGTATGCAGTTAAATAAGGAAATAACTACGGATGTTATAAAACAGTGTGAAATTTGTCAAAGAAATAAACAGAAGCAACTGCAAGCAGAAGCATGCGGACACATTCACAGAGGCAGCACAAATCTGGCAAATAGACTTTATTGGTACCACTGGATCAAAACCAGCAATACTGCCTAACGATGGTGGACACTTATTCAGGATTACTAATGGTGTCCCCATGCAAAAGGCATACCAGCAAGCAGTGTTAAAAGGATTGAATAAATTATGTGTGACATATGGGATTCCGCTGAAATCCAAAGTGACCAAGGCAGCCACTTTGCGAGCAGAGGTCAAGAGTGGGCAAAGGAAAATGGAGTTCGATGGGTACTGCATATCCCATATCATCCCAAGCTGCTGGTTTAATTGAAAGGTATAATGGGCTCCTTAAAGAACAAATTGAAAGAATACGAATGATGGAACATTGCGAGGCTGGGCAAAGGTACTAGAATTAGCTGTGAGTCAGCTGAATAACAGACCCGAAAGCATCAAGGAACTCCCTTGCAAATGCATAGAGTGACATTCGATCTAACTGCTGTGTTTTGAAAATAGAAAAGCTGAATCGAGATGCCATATACCTCTTCTGACAAATACTGATCAAACTCGATTCTGGCTATGTGCATTGACTGAACAAAGGGTGCCAGCACAAAATATGGCATTAGTTGAGACAGGCTGGAAACTCTTTCTCCCAGAAAATTGGCACTGGGGGCAAAAAGGGCTATTAGGTGAAAGTTGGGAGGTTTTACATTATGGGAGCCAGAGCGAGAAGTGATAGTGAAGGCTATCAATTTAGATAACAAGACACAAATGATTCAGAAAGGACAACCTTTAGTAGAAATTTGTATGCATCAAGATGCTGTTATTCTACTACAAGACTGTGATACTAAACCAAGCAAATGGCTGGGAATGAAAGTTATAGTGACCACACCCAATCAGCCAAATGAACATGGGACAGTAATTTGTGATGGACCTGGTGATACTGTTTTAGTATTACTTGATTCTGCTAAACAACCATTGTACTTTCGTCTCCATAGATTATTGCCACTGTTTGGGAAGGAGCCAACCTTTTCCGTGGCAACACTTAGAGGGCCATATAATTGTCTTGATCCTGTCCCTCTATTGAAGGAAGATGTTGCAAATTTGACAGCTGACTGTGACTTTTATTGGAAATTGGGAGACCATTTATATGCAGTGACACTGAAGCCTGCCTTAACTTGGAGCATCACTCAGGCCGAAAACATTACAACTGTATGTAGACTGAACTGTGATAGACATCCTGAAAAATGTGTTTCCAACCCTTTTGGAGGTCTGTACCAAAGGTTAAGCAGTCGGGATTTTCTTTAGCTAAGTCTCCATTAGATTCCTCCTGCATAGCTGAATTTCAAAGGGAAAATGACACTCTTGGAAACCCTATCTCGGACTTGGAGATATATGCCATGGACAATAGTTCGACTGTATTTAATGGTTTGGGACATGTGGTAAGATATACCAGAGGATGTAAAACTGTAAGTAGCGCTAGAATTATACAACGTATTAAAATGATAGTTAACATGTCAGCAGTGGATATTACCACCAGGTATCCACATTGTAAAATTGCACAATTATGGCCAGTTGATTCTTTGCATATCAAATACAAACATTACAAATATAGAAGAAATAAGCGCGATGTTACAGGTATTCTTGGTACTGCACTAGGTGCAGTCGGAACAGGGACTGGATTCTAAACAGTGTAGATATAGATACCCTACGTAGCAAGTTGAGCCGTTTGGGCACTGACCTAAATATGGCCTTTAAGCTACTAGCAGACCATGATCCCGAGTTGGGACAAAGAACTGTAGACAGTATTTTAACTCAAACTGTCTTGTGGAGGTAGATTGAACATACAAATACATATACAGAACAGATTTTAGATAACCTCACAGCAGAAGTAAATCAGACTTTTGTATTTTATCTCAGTTGGCTGCCAACCAGCAATATTTGCAATTCACTCAAACTTGGGGGGCTAAAAAGGCAGCCCATTGGCAAAAGGAACTGCAACTGTATCAGTGGTTAAAGCCAATAGATTTTACATGTGAAAATAAGTCTTGTATACTGATTTTGACTATCTTGCTAGTAAAAAGGAACAAAGCAGGTCTGTCCATTTGTTACATTGCCCTTGCAATTTGGAAATAATTGGTGGGTACCTCAAATTGAATCCACTTTAATTGATTATAATGATGTACCCGTTGATGTGACAAGTTGTGAAACCTGGCCCCAGGGGTGGGTATGCATGACAGTGAAGAGGAAGCCTCACCCATGCTTACATAATGGAACTGGGGAATGTACCTGGCACAGGTATGTAGTAAATGGTACAGACATCTACCAGCTAAATGATACCACTGTTTGTGTGATATCCTCCTGTAAATTAGCCTGGAGTGATGGAATGATCACAACTAGTGGAGCATACTGTAAAAGTAATATCCATGCAATTATTGATTTTTGTACTGGAGAATTGATTAGACTGACTAGATGGATGGATGTCACATTTAATGCTAGCATAGAACCATTACATACTTTTAAGTGGCCATCTCTAGTCCACCCGGACTTTCAACAGATTAAGCAGGAAGGACAAACAGTGTTGCAACTGTTAAATAAAACACTAAATGATGCGCATCAAACAGTGATTAAAATGATTAAGGATAAAGGTGCCATTGTAAAAATTGCAAATGAAATACAGGATATAACTGTTTCACATTGGTATGATGTTTTTATGTGGTCATCTAAGGCTTCAGTGTGGTTTAATTTGTTATTGCATCCTTTACTTTTGACCACAATAATCTCTGTGTTATTTTGCATAATATCATGCTGTATTTATTGTAAAGTAATGAGAAGGTACAAACTGATGTTGTCAGTTTTAACCATTATAAGGGATACACAGCGTTCGCTGCTCGATGCAAGGGGTGGCCTGTGACGGATCCACACAGCCTACCAGTTTTTGCTATGCCTCGAGCCACGTATCACTGTGTATGTTTAATTATTGCTAGATTGATTATTGCTAGTTCTTGATATGCCACTACCTCACTATATGCTGCTAATACTGAAACAATACAATATGCTTAAGAGCAGGCCTTGCTCACTGATTACTGGTATCATTGAACTTTTGTTAACCTATAAGTTGTTTATCAGCTTAAAAGATGTTTACCAGAATGTGGGAATTTCAAAGAGGAACTATATCACAAGGTTGTGAGCTAACTGTTCCCTGAAAAAGGGAAGTAGGGCACAAGACCAGACATTACTAGACTTGTTTACAACTTAGGAAATGATCTGTAATTTTCTAAAATATTCCATCAGCTCATGATGAGCCTGTAATGTCAGATCTTTCTACAATATTCTGCCAACTCAAAAAAGAGACTATAAAAGCTCAAAGGCTAAGATGAAAATCATCATCAGCATCCGGATTTGATCACAGCACCAGCCTGAACTGAGCTTAGAGACATTTCGCCAGTGTCGGCCTTGCCTTGACTGAACAGATAGCTGCACTGGATAGGATTTGAAGTTTCCCTATCAGTGGCAAAGATGATTTTGTTTATGCATATGCTTGTAAGTACATGATTTATTAGTTTTTGTTCATTTAGTTTTAGCCTTACTGTACTTTAAGAAAAGTTTTGCTTAATAAATTAATAAGTTTGAGCCTTGGTGTTTTGTGTCATTTCTATTCCTGTATTAACCTCAGATTTTGAAGTAACGGACAGATACAACAGGCATAGCTGAAATTCAAATCTTGTGCATTACATGTGAAAAGTGATTTACAATGAATGATTGCACTGATTGTCTTACTTACTGATGCTGCCAACTGCAGCTTCTGTGTTGGTGCCTAGTAATAACAAAAGTCTAAGCAGCTTTTTTGTGCTGGAACCAAAGTCCGATTAGCTGCTGATTTAGTTCCTTGTCTGGTTAGTGCACATAAACTTTGCAGACTATTAACCTTTTCAGCAGTATATTATCCTTGAGCAGAACTAAATAACTTGTCTATGTAACAGACGACGTGCATTACTATACAGTTTACAGCTTTACTGTCTTCAAGTTTACTTCTCGTACAGCATGAAAGATGTTCTCCAGTATGCAGATCTCACAAGAAATCAGATCAGGTCTCACAAATATACATTCTTATGAAGGCAGTATTTTGGGAACTCTCAAAGTTATTACACTTCGGTATTTTTTGATGTCATAGAGTCTGTTTATTAAACTTTTAAGAAGTCTTTCCTGTGCGACAATGTTTTGTATGAAAACACTCTTTCGATACTCCCCAAACTTGATGTCATGCAGTCTGTTAATAGGCTCCTTTGTGTTCTGTTTCAAGGTGAATTATTTAACATTCTAGAATGTCTGTTGATTCTCGCACCTGGGTCCTTATCTGTTTTCTTTGAAGCTTATTACACACAACTGAATACCTCTTTTAGGAGTTATCCTTATCAGCCTTTTTCGCAAGCTGTACCAGCATGTCATACTTACAGACGAATGCCTTTTATTTACTTGATTTTTAGCTGAGAACAGTTTAACCCTTTAACATATTTATGCTAGCAAACAGAAATGTGTGCATCAAACTGACTATATTATTCCTACATATATTACAGCAACAGAAGTGTATATGCATTTAACTAGCAAACAGAAGTACACACATTTATAAACCTCTAAATATACATCTAATAACATATGGCTGTAATCTCACATCATGGAGTATTGTTCCATGCTTAACCATTTCAACAGAAACTGTAGCAGAAATAAACATTTCCCAACGATGCATAAGTCTGATGACAGGAAATATTGAGAATTACTAAAATAAATTCTGAACTTTTATTACATAGATTGCAAAGTGTGATATTATGCTTAAACTGTTTTTGAAAGAGGGAGGTTAAAAGTTGTGCCAGCACTATTAAATTATTCAAAACAGTGCAACCAACGTTCCTATGCAGCATACAAAGCAAATTATCTCAAGATTTTGGGTCATTTGTTTGGGAAAGGTTAGTAAAGAGGAATTTATGGGGTAAAATCAAAGACATTCAAAATACGGTACAGAAGCACAGTAAGGACACCTTTTGTAAATATGATGATTGATATGGGAATCTAGAGGCAATGTAGCAATTGCTTTATGTATACTGACAACCATTTACTTCTAAAGCAAACTAACACCCTATGTGAGAGACTCAAATACACTGTGGAATGAAAGTCGATTCTCTCACATAAAAGCAAACTAGACAAAGAGGTTGTCAGCACACACATCACCTCTCACACAAACCTCACCTTCTTATACAAAACAAGGTCATGACACACAGACCCACATATGGGGAGGTACTCACTAAAAGGCTACCAAAAGAACAGAGAACTTCTAAACTCATACCACCCACACTCACCACTAAGCATAAAGAAACTACTATGAATATCAACACACACATCCTTGTCTCAACAAATAAGCCCCTAAGGCAAAACATATCAATTGTCTTGGTCATAGGTGACTCCATAGTGAGACAAACAGATGTCCTCCTCACCAGACTGGACAAGGAAGAAGTCACAGTCAGCTGCCTATCAAGTCTCAGGATCCAATAAATTACACATGCACTCAAGTTACTCAACAAGTATCGTTATGAGTCTGTCATAGTCCATATTGGAACGTATGACTTGAGATGTACCTCTCTGGACTATATGAAAACAGACATGATGAAACTCTTAGTGTCCTAGACAGGTATGTCCCTAGCCCTACGCAGTATCCAGGACAATGCCACCATATAAAGAAAAAAATTATTGATTTCAACAACTGGCTCAGATTCTGGTGTCAGTTCAGGGGGATCCAGTATCTGTCAGCTTGGGAGGATATGGTAGACAGACCTTACTGCTTTGCTAGAGATGGTCTGCATCTGTCCCCCCTACTAGGCATTCAGATAATGGTAAAGGCCCTTGCCTCTCCCACAGTGCCTTTTTTTAAGTAATGTCAAAACAACAAATGGTTGGGAGGTTGGCATAATGGTTAACGTGTTTATCTTATAAACCGAAGGTGCAGGGTTTGAGTCTCACATGGGATAATTGGCTAGGCTTAAAATGGTCCATAAGGGCAGTTAGCCTAGTACTAATCTATGAACCTAAATCTAAGAGAGACAAACTCAGGGTCATGTGGCTTATTGCTAGGAGTTTAAACATTAAACTGCACTCCCTGGAAGTCCTCTTCACCTTGGAGGATGCTGACATCTGCGATATTAAACAGAGATGGTTCAAGACTGCTGAGAGTACCACGGCCATGCAAAGCTACTATGCCTTCCACATGTTCAGACCTCAAAATGAATGTGAAGGAACCAAAACTGGAGGAGTACACATTCTTCATTAAAACCAAATACACTTTGAAACTGGTCAAACAGCATGACTCTCAAACTACTCCATGTCTAATTAACTAGTGGGAAAGTACCATTCCATAATATCATTGCTAGCTATAGATCCCCTAACATGACTCAGGATAAGCACACCGCCTACCTTGATTTACTAGAATCCCTTCCCATACAGCCCAACACTTTAGTCATAGGAGATTTCAACTATCCTTCCATACACTGGGGGACATACACAAGCAAAAACACGCTTACCCAGAAGTTCCTGGACTTTAACATAAATGCTCTAAAAATGCTCTAGAACAGATAGTCTTCACATCCACTAGCGGCTCTGATGTTCTGGACAGAGTACTCACCAACATAGGGGGTCACTGTACTTCCCCATGTGTGATGCCCTCCTTGGTTAGGTCAGACTACAAACCAGTCTCATTTGAAGAAACTACTTAACGGACACCCTCATAGGAACAAAATTATAAAAAACTTCACCAAAGCTAACTACAGCGTACTAAGTCATGGTACAAAAAGCTTCATACCACCCACAACCATAGACACCAATGATCACTATGCAGAAGTGCACCTAAGTGCCCTGTACAAATACTTAAGCAACTGCATAAACTCTGCTGTACCTGAGTGGATCAAAACCAGGTATTCCTGTAAAAACAAGCCACTGTGGTGGACTTCAAGTATAAACAGATTCTATAACAAGAGGAAGAAACTGTTGTCCAAAAGCAAGAGAGATATCACTCTGCAGAGGAAAAGTTCCCTCCTAAACCTAAAGAGGAGACTCAGAAATCTTGTAAAGTCTTATAAAGCAAATTACAAAACGAAAATTGCAACCCTAGCCAAGGATAATCATAAGGCATTCCTTAATTACGTCCGAAGTATAAAAGGGAAAGCCCAGCTATATGCCAAACTGGTTGAAGATAGGACCACTCATGCTACACTGGAAGATATCACCAACCTGCTAGCTGACAGATTCAGCACAAACTTCACTCCCCTATCCCCACATACCATATCCCAAAGCATACCTGACACCAGCCCTCTGCCTAGTATCTCTACAGAACATGTCATCTCTGCACTCACCAAGGCCAAAAACATGGCCTCAGATGGATCAGATAATATCCAAGGTTGTTTATTAAGCAATCTAAAACAAGACCTAGAGGCCCCACACAGCATTATTTTTAATCATAGCTTGAGAACTAGCTAGGTTTCTACAGAATGGAGAACAGAACCTTAATCCCCCTGCACAAAGGGGGAGAGCCATCAACTGACCCTGGGAACTACACACCTATAAGTCTAAACAGCCTCATCTACAAGACCATGGAAAGAATTATCATGGACCTCATCAACAAGGGCATAGGCGACCAATAAACTCTGGACCCAACCCAGTTTGGATTTGTTAATTGTAGATCATGCTTATTAAACCTGGTAGACTTCTTTGAGAATGTCATCAAAGTCAGGGATGAAGGTAAGACAGTGCACAGACAGCCCATCTCAACCTTGCCAAGGATTTTGACAGAATTACCCTCTCTAGCATCACTGAGAAACTTTTCGAGATAGGTGTTAACCCTTAAGTTACTAGATGGGTAGCCAACTGCCTCACCAACAGAAAACACACTATCAAAATTGGTGACTCCGCCTCCACCAATACACCTGTCAGCAGTGGAGTACCACAGGGGTCTGTGCTGGGCCCCTTACTGTTTGGCATCTATTTCTCAGAAGTCCAGGCCCAAGTAGATGGCCTACTGCTCACCAAGTTTGCTGATTATAGCAAACTGGAAGCAATAAAGTCCCTCAATGATGTCAACATATTACAGAAGGGCCAACACAAACATGATTGCTTCTCAAAGCCATGGTCTAAAACTAAATACAAAAAAAAAATCATTATTCCCTTTGGCAAAAATGGAGTTCCTTACAAATTACAAAACTGACAGCACCCCCCCCCCCCCACCAAGTTCCAACTCAGTGGTGCGAGACTTGGGAATAAAGGTTGATAGCAATCTGAACTTTGATTACCAAGTTTCTAGAGTGGTAAGGAAAGCCTGCTTACATAGCGCACCTCATAAGTAAGAGCACAGCATTCAGGTCAAGGGATGTTTTAACTACATTGTACTCTACTCTCATCAGACCACTAAGAAGAACATAATACAACCTTTTGCACGTACCTCACAGACACCTGCAGCAGCTGGAGAGATCTCAGAGGTTTCTCACTAAAAAAATACAGGGACTCCACACCATGAAAAAAATTAACAGTCCAGGTGGAATAAAATATGTTTTACTGATGTTTCCCGATACCTCGGCTCAAAAGCCTTTCAAGGAAGTCATTTTACATCAAGATTTGCAACATATTTATATATGCATCAATTAAACTTAACTGCATTTGCTCAATTGGGGAAAGCCATTTTAACCCTTGGCTTATCCATCCAAAGACTTAATGCATCAATGACATTTTGTTAATACATAAATACACCATGAAGCTCGCATGCAATACCTTCATTCTACTGTAGCATTTTATTCAACATTTGGTGACACTCTGCCAAGACCATATCAAATATCAATTATAATATTCCAACAGCAATGTGATTTTTTTCAGCATTCCCCAGCATTTTGATGTGGTTTTGCAATTTTGCAGTCGGTTGGTGTGTGTCTGTTACTCCACACCATGACCTACTTGGACAGGCTGAAAGCACTGTTACTTTACTCTCTATCTTATAGGCTGCTGGTAGGCAACTTGGGTCTGGCCTATAGGGCAATCTCCAACCCTGTCCTAATGGAAATGCTGCACATCTGTAAGTCAAATGGCTCAAGAGTCGCTCGCTCTAGGGAACTCAACCTAGCTTGTGACATTAACAGATCATGCTGGAAAGACAGATGTGTCACTCAGAGATTGCTGTATCTCTGGAACAGACTCCTTATTCACATAACACAGAGCTCCTCACTGACCCTATTCAAATGCAACCTAGATAACTGGATGGGAGACTGCAAATTCACCCCTAGGGTGGCACCCATGTCACACATGGAGAGGGGTAGCCAGGGATGATCACAAACCCACTGTGTTCATATGTTCGTTCTGCAAACTACCCAAAAAAGAACAAATTAGGACACTTGGGATTAACATGGCTAGGCTTGTAAAGGCTCTACAGCAGCTAGCCTAGTAACCTCCTATGAACATATGAGCCTATAAAGAAGATATGAAAGTGAAACTTAACCAGACAAGCAAACTCAGCAGATATGCTGAACAGTGCATTACACGTTCCTTGTGCTCCCAGAGTTATTTTCTCTGCCACTCAACATGCACCCAGTACTAAGCTAGCCTGGTTCTGAAAGATTAGAACATACTCAAAGGGCAGAACTGCAATGAACTAATGCACTTCTGAGTTAATATCTTCATCTGGCAAAGGCGAGACTGTCTTGTTTCCATTAAAGAGACAGCCTACACTCCAAAATACAGAAAGAGGGGAGATTAAAGCAAAAAGTGACTGGCCGTTAGATTTCTACAGGGGAAGAGACTTGCTTTCCTTCTCCTACCTTGCTATCTACATTCTTGAGCCTATCACCTCACCAACTTTGCTTTTCCTAAAACGATTCTTCTGGTTAAACTTCTGCATTAGTTTGTTTTCTTTTGAAAGGTTATGGCTTGATTGAAAGTTGAAGTGTTTCTAAAGTACTTAGGAATTGGCAACAGAAATGACTTCAACCAGTTAGATATCTTTCCCTTACCTTTTAGCTTTTTTTTTCAAAATCTGCAAGCGAAGATAAACGAGCAAATAGTTATCCATGGGCAGATCAAAAAATTTCCCTTTCAAATCTTACATCACTGACTGCAGTCTAAGCCAGGCACACAGTTTTGTTAATGTCTCAGTAGCTCTATTGCAGGTTTCTACTGCATCATACCCTATTTAACTGCACATTTGCTCACTCTGAAAGCAGTCTGGGTCAATCTGCACACACTTTAAAGATTTCAATAGCAATCCGAGACTATGATTTCTATCTGCTTAGGAATTTCAGCCTCTTATTTCCTAATGTGTGCTTGACAACAGATACCTTAATTGAATGTTACAGTACAAGAGGAGTACATCTTTTCAAAGTAGTCCATGAACCTGCTCTCTGTTATTCATAAGCATGTTCAGCTCAGACAACAACTTAATCCACCTGACTACATCCAAGTTATCACAGATTCTGTTATTGTTTTTATATAGGTATTTACAAGTCTCTTGGACTGTACAGAACTTCAACTTCTGGTAGGAAGTGGCATGGAAATGGATCCAGGGGTATGCCAATTCAAAAACTTCACTGCATGCTTGAAAAACTAGATGTGTCACGAGGTTGTTTAAGCTCATCCAAGCCAAGAGGTCCACATAACATTTTCTAGATTCTGACACCTTCCTGGACACCCATTTGTAAGTGCTTCTGGAATGGACACAATAATACCAAAGGAGACATCCTCAAGGATGCGAGATCACAAGAAATATTTTTCACTTCATATGTGAACTACCCCTCTGGCAAGGAAATATGGGAGGAATAGGTCAAATGTTTTCAAGCTCCTAATCTGAGAAGGATTGTGAGAACTTGTTTCTTTTCTTTATGCTCTCCCAAAACATGGCTCTGGCGCTAACAGGTTTATCCTGTACTAACAGCAAAATACTTCTTTGTAAACCTTGAGTAATCAAAAGAAGCTGATGCACTGGTCTCAAGGCAGACACCAATTCTTCTTTAGAGTGGGGCCCACTACACTTGTCAAAATAGTCTCTGCTCATCCAACAACTTTTAGTGTGGTAGAAATTTCCAGTTTTATACATTATAGGCACTGCAACTTAAGATTTAAGAAGGGTAGACTTGCGTCCGGTATCTGGGAACCTACACGGGCCTAAAGGTTTCTGTCTTCTTCTAAGGTCTTACTAGCAGCTGAAATACAAATCACCGTCCACCTTTCATGGGATCAGGAAATGCAGGGACTGTGTAAAAACAGTAGGAAACAAAATCTGTAACCTCACTTATCCAATGTTTGCAGGCCACTGAGAGACTGGCAGGGTCATTCAAGTCCTCCCTTCTTTACCTGCTGCATCCTTAATCAAGACTTTCCTGGGTCACTCCATTATCCTGAACGTTACACTTTCAAGGTCACTGTCAGTAGGCTTTCTGTAGCTATGGTTTGCTGAACCAAAGACTATTTTTCTGCTCCAAGCTGGCTAGGAGACTTCCAGACCTACCAGCTAAAGAAACGTTCTTAAAAGAAGCACAGCGCTCAGAAAATGAGACCTGGTGCTCCACTCCTAAACAAAAGGAAGCACTGCAAAAAGTCTTTTAGAAGAATTTATCTTTTGCATATATACTTGCTAATCTGCTTTTCAGAGAATGTTGGGGACCTTGGAACTTTACAGAGTTTATAATCCAAGAATCACATTTTTTTCAAGTCAGAAAATGATATAATCAAAATAATTATTTTTTTTTTAAAGTTCTCGCACTGATGCTTACTGTTGTATATAAACTATCTGGAAGGGACAGACAAACTGATAACAGACTGCTTCTTGTTATAAAAACTGATTACAGCACAAGCAGTTCATTCTTTTAAGCTATATGTTGGACTTATGTCGGCATTAGAGGAGAGGTTCAGACAACTGGGTACATCACTGAAGTTCAGAAAGTCAGATGGGAAGGGCAGACATCCTCCAGCTATTTCCAGTGGCTGAAGAATTGCACTAAATCAGTGGTTCCTAGAATAGATATCTGGGGATTATTTGGGTAATATCATAATTACAACTGCAGAAGAATAAGTAAAAGAATTAGAGATGTAAAATACTGAATCAGGAATTCACTTATTAAAGCTGTTAGAATGCCAAGCCGGCTTGTGCAAAAATCATTAATTAGGAAAAGAAATAGGATTTATTTTTCTTTCAAGAAAAAAGTAGTAATGCTGATGGCTTAATGTTCAAAGCTGATAAGTCACAGTTCTCAAAGTGAGAAGAAAAAAGCTGATTTTGATATATGATTCATACCAGGGAACAGTAAAGTGCAAAGAAAAAACAAGACATATTTGTTGGCTAAAACTTTCAAAACATGTAGAATAGTGTTGAGTTATGCAATATGTACTATAGCAAATCAAAAGAGATGCTTGTATCCTCAATTCCAGAAAGACCATGGAGTAAAGCTCAGGTATTTACATGTGTGGGAATTCACTTACCTTCCAGTTCACATTATTTGCAATCTAACAGAAAATGCAGAAAAGATATCCAAACAGTGAAGATTACAATAAAGAGTTACAGCCAGTAGCTATGTAGATTGCCAACTTACAATTTTGGAGCAGAGTAAAACTCCACAGCAGGGATTCAAATCCTCATCAGCTCAAATGCTAATGGGAAGAATATTGAAAAGTAAAATTAGCTCCTTAAAAAAGCATTAAAGAGTCCTGAGCATCAAGCCAAAGGAAAGAAAACGTCAGAACAAAACATAATGAAATAGAAATTGCTTGTCTGCAGATCAGATGGCGAGGATGCCAAAGTAAAAACACACAAGCCACAGGAAAATTTGCAGCCTGAGGCTAAAAAATCTCGTCTATGGTATCAAGTTTTTGTGGGAAATGTAGAAAGCTGTGTAGGGGAATACCAAGCATCACAATATGACAAATACAAATTCAAGGAAAAAAGCAGAGAGAGCCATCACGATCAGTATCTTCAAAGGAAAATAGTGACTCTGAATTGTCATGGCCAAAAGTTTTAGACAAAGCTTCTAGATGCATATTCAAGAAAATTTGTTGAACACCAGGAATTGCCTCAGAAAGATGATTAAAAATCTCAAAAGAACAGCCTTATTGAATTGCTGTAGAGTCAGATGACCAGTAAAAAAATACAGTACATAAACAGTTAACGACATCAAAAACTCAAAAACTAAAAAAAAAAAAAAAAAAAAAAAGTTACACATCCATTTAATAAAGTTGTTAAAGACTGGTCCTGATGAAAACATTTCAAAAGAACACTTGAGTACAGATAAAAAGAAGTTATGTCTTCCCATAACGTTCCATCTGTGTTGTTGATCTTCATCCATTCATCACTGATGGGACAAAGTCTCCCAGCTACCTTATATCCATGGGTGGCCCGAAGGAAGAACATTCCTGAGCACCACTGAACCAAAGGATGCCCTTCCCCAGGAGATCAGATTAAGTTTGTAAAGAGTGATAAAGGTATGGGGGGAAGCCCACATAGCTGCTGCCCAGATGTCGTCCATTGAAACTCTGGGGTGGAATGCCACAGAAGTTGCCACTGATCTGATGGAGTGAGCCTTGATGTTTGGCAGGACAGATTTCCCTTCTAGGTTATAGATGAAGGTTATAGTCTCTGAGCCATTTGGATAGAGTCACTTTAGAGACTGGCTTTCCCATTTTTGGACCAGAAAATGAAATAAATAATTGGTCAGATTTCCTGATTGCCCTTGTTCTGTCTAAATAAAACCTCAATTGTCTGTGAACATCCAATAAATGTAAACAATACTCTCCCTTGCTGGAAAAATTAGGGAAGAACACAGGCAAATCAATAGTTTGATTAATGTAGAACTTGGAAATTACTCTGGGCAGGAAGCAAAGACTGGTCCGAAGTGATGCTCTGTCCTTATGAAAAATCAGATAGGGATGCTTGATACAAAGGGCTTGGAGTTTGGAAATGCGTCTAGCTGAAGGAATAGCCACCAGAAAACAGGGATTTCCAGGAGAGAAGCTTGACATCACACGTGGCTGCCAGCTCGAAGGGAGACCGTGTCAAGGATTGCAAGTTAAGTGTGAGACTCCAGGGTTCAGTGGACTGTTTAAGTGGAGGTCTCAAATGATGGATTCCTTTCAAAAAGATTTTGTTCAGATGATGAGAAATTAAAGAGGAATCCCCAAAACCATTATGAAAATTTGAAATGGCAGCTAAATGGACACAAATAGTTGAAGCTGCGGTGCCCTCCTCAAAAAATTTGGATAGATACTGGAATACCGCAGCGATGGGAGAGGAAAGGGGATCCAATTCTCTTTGTCTAGACCAAATTGCAAATCTTTTCCATTTGTCAACATAAAGTTTTCTGGTGGATGGTTTATGTGAAGCCAAAATAATATCGCATATTGGAGAGGAAAGATTACAATGCCTGGTCATCACTGGAAGTGGAAAAGCCAAGCTGTGAGCTTGAGGCTGCCAAGGTTCGGGTGGCTCAGCCTCTAAGGGTTAGATATCAGATCTGGAGTTGGATCCAAGATCCACGGACTGCAAAGAAGATGAGGCCAGAGAAAGGGGAACCACACCTGTCGAGGCCAAAAACGGGCTATCAGGATCAATTTGCTTTTCAACCAGAGGCCTTTCTTCAGAACTAGAGGGATCAGAGGAATGGGAGGATAAGCATAAAGGAGTCCTGTGGGCCAACCTTGGATACGTGCATCCCTTGGGGGCTCCCCCTGTGGGGGAATTAGGGCGAAGTAATTGCTGCACTTGTGGTTGGATGGGAAGTCAAATAGGTCGCAGCAAGGCTGGCCCCAACGGCTGAAGATCTTCGTCGCTAATTTGAGTTTGAGGGACCACTTGTGAGGTAGGAGAATGCACCTGCTCAACTTGTCAGCGATCACGTTGGAAATCTCTAGGATATGCGTTATCGGAAAGTGGTTGGAAACAATTGCCCATTGCCACACTCTCATGGCTTTTTGACATAGGGGATAGGACTTGGTTCCTCCCTGTTTGCTGATGTACCAAACTACTGATATGTTATCCGATTGGACAGCAACTGTTCCAAAAGGAAGGGCAGCCTGAAACGCTTGTAATGCTGAAAACACTGCCCTCAATTCCAGAACATTTATGTGCAGATTGGCCTCTAGACTGGACCTTGTGCCTTGGACAGTCATTCCCTGATAATGGCCCCCTCACCCTATCAGAGAAGCGTCCGTGGTCACAATGGCACTGGGTTGAGGAGATTAGAAAGGCCGGCTCCAAAGTGCTGTGTCTGGCTTCATCCACCAAGAAAGATCCAGTTTGCACCGATCGGTAATACGAATCTGGTAAAACGGTTGACAGTTCGGATACCATTGGGGCAACAGAAGCCACTGTAGAAGTCTCATGTGATATATTGCTAGGGGGACTACAGATATAGATGCTGTCATTGACCCTGCAACTGTAGAACCTGTCGAGCCGGGACCAATCTGTGGCAGAGTATCACTCTGAGCTGTATCCTTATCTTTGAAGCCTGTGAACAGTGATAGAAATCAAGCAAGAGCAGGTACTGAATGTTGCCTGTACAAACTCCAGGGTCTGAGTCAGAGTTAGACTGGACTTTTCCCAGTTTATGGATATTCCCAGGCAATATGCCAGAGAGAGGGTGTAATGCAATGCTGTTACCAGTAGCTGCTTGATGTGGGTGGTGAGGAGCAAATCATCCAGATATGGAAACACCCGGAATCCTTGTAGTCTTCAACTAAGCTGTCACCGCTGCCATGCATTTGGTGAACACTCTGGGGGGCCGTAGAGAGTCGGAAGGGCAGGGCACGGAATTGATAATTGGCTCCTAGCCGGAAGCAAAGGAACCTTCTGGAGTGTTTGTCCATTTTTATGAGGTAATACACATCTAGAAGGTCTATCGAGCACATCCAATTGGCTTCCTCCAGAAACGAGAGAATGGATTGAACCGTGACCATCCAGAATTTTTTCTGGCTGACGAACTTGTTTAAACAGCTGAGGTCCAAAACTGTCCTCTAGTCCCGTCTTTTTTGGCACCAAAAAGAACCTCGAGTAGAATCCAGGTCCTATCTGGTCTGGTGGGACTTTCTGGAAGACTCTTAAGTACAGCTGTTCTATTTGAACGGCTGCCTCTTCCCTTAGATTGGGTGAACATCTGCGATTCACTTTGGAGGTTTTGGGTAGGAGTCAAATGGGATTAGGTAACCTCTGGATATTATCTTCTGCACCCAAGAGTCGGTGGTAATAGATAGCCAGGCAGTAGGGTGCAGAGAAAGGCATCCCCCAACTGCTTCCAGAGGAAAGCAATCAGGCCTCTCTTCAGGAGCGCTGATAGGGCTGTCCAGAGAAGGAATCCATGGAACCCTGACTACGCAGAACCTCTTTGCCTCCGTAGGGGCATCTTCTGGAGGAGTTGCCCCCTCTACCTCTGGGGGTAAACTCACCACGTGTGTCACAGAAAGAACCCGGAGACTTTTTGTGCTACAATTTCCCACTTCTCTGGTTCCTGGAAAAAGGATGCTGAAGAGTGGAGAAACGTACACCAACTGCAGATAGGGTCTTGCCATCCTGCTCACACCTGCTTAACGTGTCTTTCACTTTGGGGCCAAACAGGGAAGGCACTTCCACTGCAGCTTTAAGGAAGGAAGACTTA
Organism: Protopterus annectens; assembly: GCF_019279795.1. NCBI lineage: Eukaryota > Metazoa > Chordata > Ceratodontiformes > Protopteridae > Protopterus > Protopterus annectens. Next base: position 1,209,962,931 of record NC_056739.1, on the reverse strand, counting down.
AAAGGATCTGTGAAGTCAAACAGGCACATCCAGGTGTGACATCTCAACTATTCCTGAACCCGAAGCTCTAGCCCCCCCCCCTTTCAGTTGCATGTGAAATCAACCTTATGGACAAATTAGAAATCAATTCCAGGGTCGCTAGCTGGGAGGCTACCTTGTCATTAACCTCATAAGACAAATTTCCTGACGGAGTACCAGAGAGTTCGGAGATGTGGTCTCTCTGGAGTCTGGTGAAATGTGTCAGGTAGTTCAAAGACCGAATAGCAAAGGCCGATGAAGTAAAAATTTGCTTCCCCAGTCTGTCCACTGCTCAGTACTCCCTGTTAGGCGGATGAACAATATGGCTCTCCTCAGCAAGCTCTTTGTTGGTGGCTGCCGCCACCACCATAGCATCAAACGGTAAACCCTTGGATCAATGAAGAAGTTCTTCAGGAGGAGAGAGGATCTTGTCTGGTCTCTTGGGGATTGCTTCAACCTTGTCAGGGTGCTTTCAGGCACACTGCACCACAAGCTGAACTAACCCACCTGCAGGCAGGGTCACTCAGGAGGTAGATGGTCAAGAATGAAAGGCGTCCAGGAAAAGTACAGTTGTGTACACTTATCATAAATGTAGATGTTCAAGTGTATTCACTGTTGCAGTCATTACATTTGGGTAGATTCCCAAAGCTATGTTTGGGAGGATGGATTTATACAGCATTAGGACCAGCTATAAGGCCCTGCAAGACAGCAGTGGCAAAAGCCATCTCTGGATTTAGAGAAAATTGGTAAATGAAAATGCTTGGTGAAAGAATGAACTGAACTCCGGGTAGCAGCTTCTAGAATATCCCTGGTAGGAACACCTCTGAGAAAGGCTGCAGAAGTAGACGCAGCCCTGGTGGAATGAGATCTGATCCCCTGGGGGATAGGTTTTCCATGGTGCTCATATCAGAAATGAATGCAATGGCTTATCCATTTAGAAATGGTTTGTTTTGAAATAGCCTTTCCCTCTGCCCCTACAGCAAATGTTACCAGCAGTTGTTCAGATTTTCTTCAAGGTTTAGTCCTGTCCAAGTAGAATCTAAGTGCAGAATCCATTTCCCTTTGTTCTGTAGATAGGGAAAGAAAGTTGGCAAATGAATGGACTGATTAAGAGCCACACTGGATACCACCTTGGGCATGAAGGATAGATTGGTCCTGAGTGACACCCTGTCCGCATGAAAGATGATGAAAGGCTCCACTGCCATAACGGCCTGCAACTTGGACATCCTTCTAGCTGAGGTGATTGCTAGAAGAAAGGCTGTTTTCCAAGAAAGAAATTTTAAGTCTGCAGTAGCAGCTGGCTCGAAAGGAGGTAGAGTGAGTTTCTCGAATACATAGAGAATGTCCCAGGCAGGGGTTGGAGTTCTCCTGGGTGGTCTCTTGTTTTTGGCCCCTCTGAGGTACTGCTTGAGCAGAGGATGAGAGAAGAGGAAAGGTTCTGTGTTACAATGAGCTGAAATGGCTGAGGCATGGATTTTAATGGAGGAAAAAGACAGGCCCTTGTGAAGCATCTCAGTTAAGTACTGTAAAATCTGAGGTAAATTGGGGGCTGCTGTGCTCATCCCTTGAGATTGATTCCAAGCACAGAATCTTTTCCATTTGTCAGCGTAAGATTTTCTAGTACTAGGTCTTCTCGCCTCCAAGATGACATCAATCACAGGTTTGCTGAGGGATGCTAAGGGTGGAATTTAAGTGATTAGCCAAGCTGCAAGGTTCAATGTTGGGAGCTGAGGGTGCAGAACTTGGCTCTCCTGCTGAGACAGTAAGGAAGGTGTCTGAGGCAGGTGCCATGGAGAAATTTGTGACAGTGCGCAGGAGTGGGGACCAGCGTTGGTGTGGCCAGTCTGCAGCAATCAAAATCATTCCTGGTTTGACCCGTTTAACTTTTAGCAGAACTTTGGAGAGCAGAGGCAGAGGGGGAAAGGTGTAGACTGATAGAGCATCCACCTTCCAGGCTTGTTTGTGAGGAGTCCTTTTGCAAAATTTGTCCAACTGGTAGTTCTGGGGGGAGGCAAATAGTTCTATGTCATGGCTCCCCCATTTGCTCGTCAACATGTTGAAAATCCGTAGCTCCAGTTTCCACTTGTGTGGGTCCATGAGATTTCTGCTTAGTCCGTCTGCCAGTGTTATTCAGTTTTCCTGACAGGAATTGAGCTTGTAGTTGCACTTGGCAGCTCAAGGCCGTGTTCCACAATCCCATGGCTAGTCTGCAGAGGGGGTAGGAATGTGTACCCCCCTGCTTATTTATGTACCACATAAACGTGGTGTTGTCCGTCTTTACCGTTAGTTGTCCTGGTTGAATGTAGTCCTTGAAGGCTGTCAGAGCATTCTGTACAACTAACACTTCTTTTTGATTGATATGTATGTGCATTTGATTTGGGTTCCATTTGCCCTGAATGCACTTCCCTGCCAGGTGAGCCCCCCATGCACAGTCTGATGAGTCTGTAGTTAGGGTTTGGGCGGCAGGGGTAGTATGAATGACAGTCCCTTGTTTTGGTGGCAGGCCTCTGCCCACCATAGGAACTCCAGGCATAGGCAAGGTATTGTTTCCAGGCTGTGACAATGTTGACTCCATAGACTTTTTAAGTACCACTGAAGTTTCCTCATATGCAGTCTTGCATATGGAATTAGAAGAATGCAGGAGGCCATGCACCCCAAGGCTTGCAGTATTTGTCTTGCAGATAGCAGGGTTTTTGTGGCAACTTATTTGAAGTTACCAAATTAATTTGCTTTTCTGGCATGAGGAAAGCCATCTGGGCAGTTGTATTCAAGCTTGCAGCCAGGAATGTAATCTGTTGAGAGGGAACCAGTTGTGATTTCATTTTGTTTATGGTGTACCCTAGACAAGTTAGAACCCTTTTTATAAATGTCAGATGACTTACAAGTATGGCCTGGTTTTCTGCCTGAATTAGACAACTGTCCAGGTATGGATATATTTGAATATTTCTTTGTCTTCAAAATGCAGTTACTGGAGCCAGGCACTTTGTGAATACCCTGGGCGCAGTAGACAAGCCAAAGGGCAGTGCAGAGAACTGATAATGCAAATAGCCTGCTTTGAAGTGTAGGTAACTTCTGCAGGATTCCCTGATTGGGATATGCAGGCAAGCTTCTTTTAAATCTAGAGTTGCCAATCAGGCATCTTTGACTAGCACAGGAAGTAACTGGTGAACAGTAAGCATCTTGAATTTTGGAATATCCAGAAAGGTGTTTAGAGTAGACTGGTCCGAATTGGACGCCAAGATTTGTCTTTTCTGGGTATCAGAAAAAGCCTGGAATAGAAATCTTGTCCCTTTTCCTCTTCTGGTACCGGTTGAATAGCCCACATGTTTAAGAGGGAAAGTACTTGTTTCTGAGCCTCTGTCCACTGATTTGGGGGCAGTTTTGGCCACCCATTTGGTGTTGGCAACTTGTGGAAATGAAATCTGTATCCCTGGGACACTATATTTAAAACCCATTTGTCCTGGGTTATGAGTTCCCAGTTTTTTGCATGAAGAGCAATCTTTCCCCAAAGGGGCAACTGAAAGGTAAGTGCTTGGCAATTTTAAAGGAAAGTCATTCAGACTGTTTACCATAGGGGGTGTCTTGTTATTTCCAGATTTGGAAGTGGATGCCCCCCATTGCTTAGTTCTGAGAGTCCCTTGGGACTGAAACCTGGTGCTTTTGGTGTGTCTGGGTTTGGTTTGAGTGTATCTGGAAGGAGCTGGAAAGGACCAATTCTTAGTAGGCCAGTGCCTACTAAATCTTGGAGGTTGCACTTGCAAGAAATCTTTTACAGTTTGCATAGATTAACTTTATCTTCCATCTTTTTTAGAACGTCTTCAGCCTTATTGCCAAACAGGCGGTCCTGATTTAAAGGAGCATGCAACAGTTTTGCTTTAACATGATCACGCAGAGATTGCTCCTTAAGCCAAGCATGCCTTCCAAGCACAGACCCAGTAACCGCAGCCCTGCAAGAGGCCTCTAAAGAATCAAAACCACATTGCAAAGCATGTTTTCCAACTTTTTCAGCAGAATGCAATAAATCCTGTAGATCTGTAAATCTTTATTTTCCACACAGTCAGAAATCAACATCATTTTCTGTTTAAGCAGTCCCATAATATGCTGTTGATATTTTAGCATATGAAATTGGCAGCTTAAAGCCCTGAATTGTCAAAGTTGCAGAAGTATAAACCTTTTTACCCCATCTATCCAGCGCCCCGAGTCTCTAACAGAAGGGGTAGGATTTTTAGCAGTAGAAGCCTTAATGCCTTTGGGCCCCTGAGAACTGGTTCTGGATTCGCAACAGGATTTTTGAAAAGGAACTTGTGGGACAAAAGAACCCTGTAGTATCTGTCGGGTTTACTAGGAGCTGGAGGCAGTGAATCAGGAGCCATACTGGATTCTGAAAACACATTAACAATTGTCTAGTACAGGAGGTATAGCCAAAGGCTTATGCCGAGGTAGAAAAAGGAAATCCCTAAGCCTCTTTTTAGATTTAGAAAATTCCTGACTTTCCCAGTGGAAATGCTCCCTTAAGGTATGTAAAGTTTCCCCAAAAGAAAAATCCTCGGGGGGGGGGGGCAGAGGGAATGGAATCCTCTGCACCAGAATCCTCATAAATAGGCAGGGACAAATCCAAGTCATAGGAAGAAATAGAAGAAAAGTACAGTTTTGTACCTACCATAAATGTAGATGTCCGATAGGTATGCATCTGCAGTCATCACATATGAGTTGTCCTGCCTCAGGCAGCCCTTCGGTCGGCTGGATTCCAAAGTCTGGGTCCGGCATCGGCTGATGTCACCCTTTCCCCGACGTCAGAGCGCCTGGGGTATAAAAGCGTCAGCCGACACCATCTTCCTCAGTGTTTCTTGCCCCAGATGCCAGGTGCCCTCCAAGGAAGGCTAAATTTGGAGAAATGCAATAAATTCCAAACATGCACAGAAATATATATATATATATATATATATATATATATATATATATATATATATATATATACATATAAATCAAATACACCATAATAGATAACCCCATCTAGCTATGAGAGGGAAAAGTACCCAATAAATACCAAAGAGGGGAAGGAGGGAGGGTAAACCTGACTGCAGATGCATACCTATCGGACATCTACATTTATGGTAGGTACAAAACTGTACTATGTCCTTCAAGGATGCATCTGCAGTCATCACATATGGGTAGAATACCATAGCCAATCTGGGCGTGGAGGATCTATGTAAAGGATGGTGTAGCTAAAATGCCCTGCAGGACTTCCGTAGCAAAGCCTGCTCTGGATCTGGAATATAAGGGTAAATTGTAATGCTTGGAAAATGTATGCACAGAGCTCCATGTAGCAGCTTCTAAAATGCCCTTGGTAGCCACCCCTCTTAAGAAGGCTGTGGAGGTGGCTGTGGCTCTGGTGGAATGAGGTCTAATGTTAGCTGGCACAGTTTTTCCATGAAAGGAATAACAAAAACAAATGCAATTCACTATCCAATTTGAAATTGTCTGTTTGGAAATTGCTTTTCCTTGTGCACCAGCAGCATATGCTACCAACAGCTGGTCAGTTTTAGTTTTTCTGTAGCTTTTAGTTCTATCCAAGTAGTAGCACAACTGTCTATATATGTCCAGGTTGTGCAGACGTTTCTCCCCTTTGTTTTGTGGATTTGGAAAGAAGGTAGGCAGGTGAATAGCTTGGTTTAATGAGACCCTGGATACCACCTTTGGCATAAATGAAGGATTGGTTCTCAATGAGACTCTGTCCTGATGAAAAATAAGAAATGGCTGTACTGCCATGAGGGCCTGTAACTCAGATACTCTTCTTGCTGAGGTTATGGCCAGAAGGAAGGCGGTCTTCCAAGACAGGAACTGTAGTTCTGCAGATGCTGCTGGTTCAAAGGGAGGCAGAGTTAGTTTTCCAACACGAAGTTAAGGTCCCAAGTAGGCACTGGAGGTTTCCTTGGAGGATTGATGTTTTTAATTCCTCTTAGAAACTGTCTTAGGAGAGGATGAGAAAAGACAGGTGGATCAGTATTGTACTCTGCTGAAATTGCTGAAGCATGAATTTTAATGGAAGAGTAAGACAGGCCATTGTGGAGCATTTCTGCCAAGTATTCCAGGATATGTGCCATGTTCATCACTGTCGCATCTAGGCCCTTTGTGGTGCTCCAAGTGTGAAATCTTTTCCATTTTGCTGAATATGCCTTTCTTGTGGAAGGCCAGCGAGCTTCCATGATGATATCCTTCACTCTCTTGGATAGCTTATCTTGAGGAGGAGTCAAGGTATTTTCCAGGCTGTTAGTTGCAAGGTTTTCAGGTTGGAATGCAGAGTTTTGTAATTGTGCTGTGTCAGGAGAAGTGGCCATTGAGGAAGAGGCCATGGTTCCGTGCGTGACATGCTCTTTAACAGTGGGTACCAGTGCTGTCTTGGCTAGTCCGGAGCTATCAGAATCACTTTTGGCTGCTCTGTCCTGACCTTCAGTAAGACCTTGGTCATTAATGGAAGAGGTGGAATTGCATACACTGTTAGAGTTCTCCAGCTGAAAGATAGGGCGTCCACTTTCCATGCTTGTGGGTGGTATGTCCTTGAGCAGAATTTCTTCAGCTGATTATTGTGGGGGGAGGCAAAAAGATCTATGTCTGGCCTTCCCCATGATTGTGTTATCTGTAGGAAGATGTCTGGGTGCAGCATCCATTCGTGTGCATCCATGATATTTCTGCTTAATCTGTCCGCCAGTATATTATCTTTTCCTGGCACAAACTGGGATTGCAGCTCTATATTGAGTTTCAAGGAAAGTTCCCATAGATTCATTGCCAGTCTGCAAAGAGGGTAGGAATGGGTGCCTCCTTGCTTGTTTATGTACCACATAACTGTGGTGTTGTCTATCCTTATTAGCAGGTGACCTTGATGCAGAAAGAGTTTGAAGGCCTCGATTGCATGTATCACTGCCAGCATTTCCTTTTGGTTTATGTGCACGCGTAGCTCCTTTTGTGACCATAGTCCTTGAATACATCTGCCATCCATGTGTGCTCCCCAACCGTGGTCTGAAGCGTCCGTTGTAATGGTTTGGCTGTCTATTGGCTTGCTGAAGGGCAGACCCCTGTTTGACTGGCTTGCTTGAGCCCACCACAGAAATTCCTTTTGGAGGCATGGAATGAGTGGGATCAAAGTTTCTAAGCTGTGACTGTGCTGAGTCCATAAACTCCTTAGGTACCATTGTAGTTTCCTCATATGCAGCCTTGCTTGTGGAATCAGAAGAATGCAAGATGCCATGTAACCCAGGGCCTGCAGGATTTTCCTTGCAGTCAGCTGAGTTTGTCTTGTCAGATTCTTGAAGTAATCCGGTAGTTGTCTTTGTTTTTCTTCTGTGAGAAAAGCCATTTGGGTGGTTGTGTCTAGATCCGCACCCAGAAAAGTTATTCTTTGGGATGGAACAAGTCTTGATTTGTGAATGTTGACTGTATATCCCAAGGCCTGCAGTAGGTGGATGGCATAATTCAAGTCCTTTACCAAAGTTTGTTGGCTGTCCACTTGTATAAGGCAGTCGTCCAGATATGGGTATATTTGAATCCCCTGAAGTCTGCAGTGTGCAATTACTGATGCCAGGCATTTCGTGAATACTCTTTGCACAGTAGATAAGCCAAAGGGCAATGCTGAGAATTGATAATGCTCTGAACCTGCAAGAAATCTGAGGTGTCTTCTGCAACTTTGTCTGATAGGGACATGCAGGTATGCCTCCTTGAGGTCTAGAGTCACCAGCCAAGACCCCTTGCCCAGCATGGGAAGGAGTTGCTGTAAAGTCAGCATTTTGAATTTTGGCACAATGAGATAAGTATTCAGTGCGGACAAGTCGAGAATAGGCCTCCACTGATTTTCTTTTCTTGGAACAAGGAATAGTCTGGAATAAAATCCTTGGCCTTGTTCTGAAAGATGAACCTTTTCTATAGCTTTCATTTGCATTAAGTTGGAGATTTGTTTCAAAGCCTCTGCCCTTTGATTTGGTGGCAGGTCTGGCATGCCTTTTCTTTTTGGCAATGTGTGAAAATGGAACCTGTATCCTTTGTCTATTATTTGCAGTGTCCATTTGTCTCTTGTAATACTGTGCCAATTTTCTGAGAATAAAGAAAGCTTTCCGCCCAAAGGTGCTTCTAACTGAGCCCTGGTTGGCGGAGTCAAAGCAAAGTCATTGCGTCTGTCCTTGTGCAGCAGTTGTAGGTCCTGCACTACCTCTCTGGTTGGGAGGCTGCCATTGACGGCCTCTGTAGGAGCCTCTAGCTTGCCCTCTACCTCTGGCACGCCTGTTCTTGCCTCTCTGAAATCTTTCTGTGTCCGGAAAGGACCAATTCTTGGTAGGCCAATTTCTGCTGAATCTTGGTGGTTGGACTTGTAGAAAATCTTTGACTGTTTGTACAGATTTTGCCTTTTCCTCAAATTTCTTTAAGACCTCCTGAGCAGTGGAGCCAAATAACTTTTGCTTTTCCAGTGGAGCATCCAGAAGCTTAGCTGTAACATGGTCTGGCAGAGATTGTTCCTTCAGCCAAGCATGCCTACGTATGACTGCACCTGTCATAGCTGACCTACATGAAGCTTCCAATGCATCATAACCACACTGCAAGAAATGGTTGCTAACCTGCTGGGAGTTATGTATCAGATCCTGAAGTGATTTGCGATCTAGGGGTTCAGGTGAAGACAGTTTCTTATGCAATTCATCTAACAAATACTCTTGGTACTGTATCATATGAAACTGACAATTTAATGCCCTCATAGAAAGAGTAGCAGAAGTATACACTTTTTTACCCCATCTCTCTAAAGCCCTGGACTCCCTTTCAGAGGGGAGTGGATTTTTAGTAGTGGCAGCGGCAACCCCTTTAGGGCCCTGGGAAATAGTTTCTGGATCAGCAGAGTGGGCCTTGTAAAGAAAAAGATGCGAGTCCGGGACCCTGTTGTACCTATCGGGTTTGACAGGGGCCGGAGGAAGAGTGTCAGGGGTTATGCTAGACTCAGAGTACACATCATCAATGACATTCAAAACAGGAGGAATAGCCAAAGGTCTATGCTGAGGTAAATGCAGAAAAGTTCTTAATCTTTTCCTGGAATCAGAGAATTCCTGGCCCTGCCATTTGAAATGCTCTCTCATAGTGTGAAGGGTCTCCCCGAAGGATAGTTCTTCAGGGGGGGAGGCAGAGGGGATAGATTCCTCCGCATCAGAAACCTCGTAGGCCGAAAAAGCCTCCTCCTGGTAGTCTGAGAGAGCAGAGCCATCAGAGGCCTCCTCTGAGGAGTGGGGATCAGAAGGCTCAACCCTGGGCCTTTTGTCTAGAGAAGGTTGAGAGCCCCTGTCCGGATGGGGTTGAGAGCCCCTAATTAAGGAAATAAGGTCCTCTGCTAAAGTTAGAATCTGTGAACTTGTAGTGGGTCCCTGAGGAATAACCCTGGGAGGCATAGCTTTTGTGTGTTTAGCAGCTTTAGCCCTGGTGACTACCTTTATGGACATGGATGCAGGAGGCCTGGCTGCACCACGTGCTGGTGTAGTTTTGTCTAGAGGAATGGTGTCGGAAGTTTCCAAAACACCAGTTTCTGAAGGAAATTCAATAACCAACTCAGCAGGGGCCTCCGGGGCCGAGGTTGTCGGTTGAGCGGTTTCGGGGGTCGGAAGTACCAAGGACTCTGTTTCAGCCGAGACAGAGGCACTCGTGGTAGGCCTGGCCGTGGTTTCAGCCGAAACCGCGGCCCGTGTGTGTCGGTCCTTGTCCTTCCGTTTCTTTGTTAAATGTGAAGTCGGAGTCTCCGATGGCATATTGTATGAAAAACTAGCCCCAAAAAATTCCTCTGCAAACTCCGCCCGACGTCTAAGAGTGCGTCGGTTGAAAGAAGCACAGGCTGAACAGGCCGAGACGTCGGGGTCTGGGCCTAGGCAGGGGAGGTAGTAAGAGTGGAAATCCTTATGAGGTATTTGTTTCCCACAAGTTAAGCAATTATTAACTTTATCTAACATCGGCTGAGGCAAGAAAGTGTCCCCAATGGGGTACTTAGCTTTTGAAGTCTTCGGTTAGCTGAATTACAGGAGCTGGCCGACCGGCACTTGCGAACTGCTTCTGCTTCGGGCACCACGCGGCAAGAAAGACTGAGGAAGATGGCGTCGGCTGACGCTTTTATACCCCAGGTGCTCTAACGTAGGGGAAAGGGCGACATCAGCCGACGCCAGACCCAGACTTTGGAATCCGGCCGACCGAAGGGCTGCCTGAGGCAGGACAACCCATATGTGATGACTGCAGATGCATCCTTGAAGGACATCAGAGTCTTGATCAGAAGATTCATAGTCAAGGTCAGTCCTAGGCCTCTTAGAAAGGGGGGGGGGGGTTGACTACCCCTGATTAGAGTAACAGGATCTTCAGCCATTTTCAGCATTTGTTTTTTAGGCCTATAGGGGCCTGAACATGTGGCCTGGGCATCGGTTTTTTAGACATAGATCGAGATTTAGGCCTTAGAATAGAAGGCGGAGTCGGTTTAATATGCAAGTCTGTAGGCCTGAAAATACCCTCAGAAGCCGGTGCCTGCACAGCGGCTCTGGATCCATCCAAGGTAGAGACATCTGCGGGTTCCATAGGTGAAGCATCTCGCGGCATACCAGACTCCGAATGGGTCTCAGAGGCCTGCGAGACAGTAGTAGTGGGTATCAGGGGCTCCGAAAGCGCCTCACTGAGTACAGTCGAACTGGCAACTGGCTTAGAAGCGTCATCGGTAGTTTTTTCGGAATTCCTGTAGTCGGATGGCTAACTGACATCATTTCTGGATAATTAAACAGAGAACCGAAATATTCAGAGGCAGAAATGTACCGACGACGGATAGTGCGCTGATTAAATAAAGCACAAAACCAACAGCAAGGTACGTCGTGGTCAGGGCCTAGGCAAGGAATACAGTACAAATTAAAATCTTTATGAGGTATTTGCTTCCCGCAAGTAATGCAATTAATTTTTACTGAACTGCTTCTGCTTTGGGCACCGCACGGCAAGAAAGACAGGTGTAATGGCGTCAGCTGCATGTTTTATATCCCTGACAACCTGATGCCATGGAAGAATGGACAGCAACCGATGCAGGACCCAAGACTTTGTTAATCAGGCCGACTTGGGTAATCTGCTGGCAGGTTGTCCTCAATGTAATGACTGCAACAGTGAAACATGAAGAACATACGGATTCCTCCGAGGAAGGATTTTTGAGCTTCCAATCACCCCTGTGTTTCAAGATCTCCAGAATGTCTTCGAAGGAGACATCATCAAAGGGTGATTGTGTCTCTTTTTAGAATCAGAGTAATCCTGGCTTTCCCAGCGAAAATGCTCCCTAAGATTATGCAAGGTTACACCAAAAGAAAAATCCTCTGTGGGGGGGAGCAGAGGGAATAGAGTCCTCTGCATCAGAATCCTCATGGGTAGATAAGGGTAAAGCCTGGTCATCAGAGGAAACAGAAATTTCAGAATCCTGATCAGAAGTATCAAAAGCAAGTTCAGTCCTAGGTCTCTTAGAGGGTGAAGGTTGGCTTCCTCTGATCAAAGTAATAAGGTCTTCAGCCATTCTTATCATTTGTTTTTTAGGCATAGGCCTGACCATGCAGACTGGGCGTCGGTTTTCTAGGCATGGTTCGAGTTTTAGGCCTTGAAGAATAAGATGGCGTCAGTTTAATATGCAAGTCAGTAGGCCTGAATACACCCTCAGAAGCCAGTGCCTGCACAGCGACTCCGGACCCATCCAAGGCAGAAACATCTGCAGGTTCCACAGTTGAAGCATCTCTCGGCATACCGGACTCCGAATGGGTCTCAGTAGAGGCCTGCGAATCTGAAGTAGCAGGTATCAGGGGCTGCGAAAGCGCCTCACTGAATACTGCTGAACTGACGGCTAGCTTAGGAGAAGCATCGTCGGCAGCTTTGGACCTAGGTGGCTTGTCTCGTCTTTATCTTTGTGTTTTTTCAGAATGTCGGTAGTTGGGTGGCTTACCAAAGACATATCTGGATAATTGAAATGAGTACCAAAATATTTACAAGCGAAAATATACAGACGATGAATAGTTTGTAGTTTAAATAAGGCACAAAACCGGAGAGAGGTATGTCGTGGTTAGGGCCTAGGCAAGGAATACAGTACGAATGAAAATCTTTATGAGGTATTTGCTTTCCACAAGAAATATAATTATTGACTTTTACTGACATCGGTTTAGAGCAAGAAAAAGTTTCCTCAAGAGGATACTTAGCTTTAGTTGAAGACTTCGGTTCTGAAACTCGAAAACGAAAATTTCAGGAGTCTGCCAACAGACACTTGCGAACTACTACTGCTTCAGGCACCGCACGGCAAGCAAGACTGATGTAATGGCGTAGGCTGTATGCTTTATACCCTTGAGTGCTTGACATCATGGAAGATGAGACAGCAACCGATGCAGGACCCACAATTTTGATAATCTGGCCGACTGAGGGCTACTGCAAGCAGATAACCCAAATGTGATGACTGCAACAGTGAAACACGAAGAACATCTCTTCTGCAGGCGGGATCACCCAGGTGGTGGACGGTCGAGCACAAAAGGCAATCAGGAAAACTGATTCCTCCAAGGAAGGATTTTTTGGCTTCAAATCACCCCTCTGTTTCAAGATCTCCAGGATGTCTCAGAAGGAGACATCATCAAGGGGTGATTGTGGGGACCCTTCCCCATCATCGTAATCCATATCCTCGGTGAGGGACTCCTCAGGGGAGTCCACATGCTTCCTCTTGCACGATTTCTTCCTAGGAACCTTCTCAGTGGGAGATTCTGGGGAGGACCTGGAAGAAGGGGCACCCTGCAAAAGGGTCTCCCTGCAGCTCCCGTGCTCGATCCGGGAAGGTGGCCTGTGACAGCTGCAGTACAGGGGGAGGACATGGGGAATCCGATGCCGAAGGCTTGCTCACAGGGGTAAGAGGCCTCTCCATCGGCTGGAAAGCAGGGCCACCCGAAGGGGGAATGGGAACCTGGAACTGAGAAGGACAACTTCGGAGCCAGGGTCGCACCTCGCTCAATTAAGCCCGCTCCCAGGAGTGGAGCCTCAAGCTGAATAGATACCGACCCAGAGCCATGGATGGCACTGTAGAAAAACCTGGCACCGAACTCGAAACAGAGGAAACTGCAGCCGAATTCCCAGCCTGAGGGAGGCCCGGTTCAAACGGAAATGAAGGCCAAAGGGTCGACTCCAGGGACAAAGTGAAGTCCACTATCGGCACTGAAGCCGAAAGTGTCGAGGGCTTCGGAACCTGCAAGAACGACGGAGGAGAGTAAGATGGAGTCCATGAAGCAGAAAACTCAAGTCCTAAAGGGACTGGGGTTTACAGTCAGAAAGAATCCCCCTGGCCGTCAGCAGCTGGTCCACAAGACGCACCACGTCGAGTGCGGAGAGGCTCCTGGTGGATCTAGTGGACATCCCCAAGTAGAAATCTGGACGCTCTAAGAAGGGACTGTAAGCCTGTCCCAAGAAGGGGACCACATTCGGGGAGTATTGGGTCCGAGCTTGCGTATCTAAAGGCACCACCATCTCCATTTTTGAGATTAGGGGAGTAGCAGTGTCAGATTGAGTTATTGGAGCCGTGGAAGGGCTCTGAGTCGTAATTAGTGTTGAGGTCAATATTTTCGTATCAGTCACATTCAGTGCCATAGACGCTGTGAGTGCCAAGGGAGTCTGCGATCACACTAGAGAAATAGACGGTACGGAAAAAGTACAGTTTTGTACCTACCATAAATGTAGATGTCCGAGAGGTATGCATCTGCAGTCCTAACATATGGGTTGTCCTGCCTCAGGCAGCCCTTCGGTCGGCCGGATTCCAAAGTCTGGGTCTGGCCTCGGCTGATGTCGCACTTCACCCGACGTCATAGCTGCTGTGTATTGGGTATAAAGGCATCAGCCAACGCCATTTTCCTCAGTGTTTCTTGCCCCAGATGCCAGGTGCCCTCTAGGAAGGCTAAATTTGGATAAATGCAAATGCTTCCAAACAGTAGAGAGCAAACAATATAAGAATGTATATACATATATACAAACAAATACACCATAATAGATTCCCCCAGCTAGCTACAAGATGGGTAAATACCCTAGGAGTACCACAGAGGGAAGGAGGCGGGTAATCCTGACTGCAGATGCATACCTCGGACATCTACATTTATGGTAGGTACAAAACTGTACTATGTCCTTCAAGGATGCATCTGCAGTCCTAACATATGGGTAGAATACCATAGCCAAACTGGGGAGGAGGTACTAAGATAATGATGGTGTAGTTAAGATCCCTTGCAAAACAGCAGTTGCAAAACCTGCTCGGGATCTGGAGTACAAAGGAAGATTATAATGCTTGGCAAATGTATGCACGGAGCTCCAAGTAGCAGCTTCTAAAATGTCTTTGGTAGCCACTCCTCGTAGGAAAGCTGTAGTAGTGGCTGTAGCCCTTGTGGAGTGAGGTCTGATGTTTTCTGGAGTTGTCTTTCCACGAAAAGAGTAGCAAAATCTAATGCAATTTCCTATCCATTTTGAGATTGTCTGTTTTGAAATTGCTTTTCCTTGCATTCCTGTTGCATATGCTACCAGAAGCTGGTCAGTTTTTCTGTTGGTCTTAGTTCTGTCCAGATAGTAGCGTAATTGCCTGTGCACATCCAAGGTATGTAGTAGTCTTTCCCCCCTGTTCTGTGGGTTGGGGAAGAATGTTGGTAAGTGAATTGCTTGGTTCAATGATACTCTGGAGACCACTTTTGGCATAAAAGTAGGGTTAGTTCTCAAGGACACTCTATCCTGATGGAAGATAAGGAAGGGCTGTACTGCCATTAATGCCTGTAATTCAGAAACCCTTCTTGCTGAAGTGATTGCAAGCAGGAAAGCAGTTTTCCAAGATAAGAACTGTAATTCTGCTGTTGCTGCTGGTTCAAAAGGGGGAAGTGTTAACTTTTCCAGCACAAAGTTAAGGTCCCATGTAGGCAAAGGTGGCTTCCTTGGAGGCTTTACATTTTAATTCCTCTCAGAAACTGCCTGAGTAGAGGATGAGAGAAGACTGGAGGATCCATGTTGTATTCTGCTGAAATTGCTGATGCATGAATCTTAATGGAGGAGTAAGACAGGCCATTGTGGAAAAGTTCTGCTAAGTATTCCAGGATGTTGGCTATGTTTGCTAATGATACATTTTCTCCTTTTGCTGCACTCCAAATGAGGTATCTTTTCCATTTGGCTGAATAAGTCTTCCTTGTGGAGGGTCTGCGAGCCTCCAGGATAATGTCTTTAACCCTCTGAGATAAATCTGGGTTATTTTGTTTTATGTAATATTCCAAGCAGCTAGCTGTAGTGTTTTCAAGTTTGGATGTAGGATCTTGTAGTTGTTCTGTGTTAGAAGTAAAGGACATAGAGGTAGAGGCCATGCGTGTGTCCGAGACATACTCCTCAGTAGGGGGTACCAATGCTGCCTCGGCCAGTCTGGAGCTATCAGGATTATCCTTGGGTGATCTTCTTTGATCTTCAGTAGGACTTTGTGCATCAAAGGAAGAGGTGGGAATGCATATGCTGTCAGGTTTTCCCAACTGAAGGATAGGAGTCCACCTTCCAAGCAAGTGGGTGGTATGTCCTTGTGCAGAATTTCCTCAATTGGTGGTTGTGTGGGGATGTGAACAGGTCTATTTCTGGTAGTCCCCATTTCTTTGTAATGGTTTTGAAGATGTCTGGATGCAGCATCCATTCCTGGGCATCCGTGGTAGTTCTGCTTAAGGTGTCTGCTAGTGAATTTTCTTTTCCTGGCACAAATTTGGCCTGGAGTTGAATGTTGAGGTTCAGGGCCACGTTCCACAGGTCCATTGCCATCCGGCATAGAGGATATGAGTGTGTACCTCCCTGTTTGTTGATATACCACATGACTGTGGTGTTGTCCGTCCTTATCAGCAAGTGACCCTGTTGAAGAAAAGGTCTGAATGTCTGGATTGCATGCTTCACTGCCAGCATCTCCTTTTGATTTATGTGTAGATTCAGCTGGTCTTGTGTCCATAGGCCTTGTATACATTTGTCCACCATGTGTGCCCCCAGCCTAGGTCTGAGGCGTCCGTGGTGATGGTCTGGCTTGGATGAGGTTTGTGGAAAGGCAGTCCTCTATTTAACTGACAGGCCTGAGCCCACCACAGGAATTCTTGCTTCAGGCATGGAATTATTGGAATCTGGGCTTCTAGACTGTGCTTGTGTTGAGACCATACATTCCTTAGGTACCATTGCAACTTTCTCATATGCAGCCTGGCATGCGGAATCAATATTATGCAGGATGCCATGTAACCCAGGGCTTGCAGGACTTTCCTTGCTGTAAGCTGGGTCTGTGTTGTTAATGCCATGAAATAGAGTGGTAGTTGCTTTTGTTTTTCTTCTGTGAGAAATGCCATCTGATTTGATGTGTCCAGTTCTGCACCCAAGAATGTTATCCTTTGGGATGTTACTAGCCTTGACTTTTTCATGTTGACTGTGTATCCCAGGGCTTGCAGCAGTTGTATAACCTTTTCCAAATTTTTTGTTAATTTGGTCTTGTTGTCCGCTTGTATTAGGCAGTCGTCCAGGTATGGGTAAATCTGAATTCCCTGAAGCCTGCAATGAGCAATTACTGATGCCAGGCATTTTGTGAATACTCTGGGCGCAGTAGATAAGCCAAAAGGCAATGCTGAGAATTGATAATGCTCTGATCCTGCAAGAAATCTGAGGTATCTTCTGCAATCTGGTCGTATAGGGACGTGCAGGTATGCCTCCTTGAGATCTAGAGTCACCAGCCAAGACTCCTTGCCCAGCATGGGATGAAGTTGCTGTAGGGTCAGCATTTTGAATTTTGGAACAATGAGATATGTGTTCAGAGTGGACAGGTCGAGAATAGGCCTCCATTGATTTCTTTCCTTGGTACCAGGAAAAGTCTGGAGTAGAATCCTTGTCCTTGTTCCATAGGCGGTACCTTTTCTATAGCTCTCATCCTTAGTAGGTGGTTGATTTGTCTTAGAGCGTTTGTTTTTTGGTTTGGTGGTAGGTTTGGCATTCCTCTCTTTTTTGGTAGTGTGTGGAAGTGAAACCTGTAGCCTTTGTCTATTGTCTGTAAAATCCATTTGTCTCCTGTAATGTAATGCCAGTTTACGGAAAATAAGGCTAGCTTTCCGCCCAAGGGTGCTTCCAGTTGTTCCCTGGTAGGCGGTATCAGAGCCAAGTCATTGTGTCTGTCCTGTGGAAGTGGTTGTAGCTGAATCTGTGGCAGTACTTCTGTGGTTGTTAGGCTGCCACTGACGTCCCCTGTAGGCACCTCTGGATTGACCTCTGCCTCTTGGGCGCCTATTTCTGCCTCTCTGTGCTCTGGAGGTGTCTGGAAAGGACCAATTCTTCGAAGGCCAATTTCTACTAAACCTCGGAGGTTGGACCTGTAAGAAATCCTTGACTGTTTGGACAGATTTTGCTTTTTCTTCCACCTTCTTTAGCACTTGCTGTGCAGGGGAGCCAAACAAACTGCTTCTCCATAGGAGCATCTAGGAGCTTTGACTTAACATGGTCTGGTAAGGATTGCTCTTTTAACCAGGCATGCCTTCTAATCACTGTTCCAGTCATAGCTGATCTAAAGGAAGCCTCCAGTGCATCATAGCCACATTTTAAGGAATGATTACTGACCTGCTGAGTGTTATGTACCAAATCCTGAAGGGACTTACGGTCTATAGGTTCAGGAGAGGACAGTTTTTTATTTAGCTGGTCTAACAAAAATTCCTGATACTGAATCATGTGAAATTGACAGTTTATGGCCCTGGCGAAAGAGTAGCAGAAGTATAAACTTTTTACCCCATCTCTCTAATGCTCTAGATTCTCTTTCAGAGGGGAGGGGTTTTTTGGCAGAGGCAGCTGCTACAGCTTTGGGGCCCTGTGAAATGGTTTCAGGATCTGCAATAGGAGCCTCATACAAGTGGAAGTGTGTGTCCGGGACCCTGTAATATCTGTCGGGCTTGGCAGGGGCCGGAGGGAGAGAGTCAGGGGCAGTACAGGCATCATTATATGCATCAACAACTGTTAGTACTGGAGGAATGGCTAAAGGCCTATGCTGTGGTAAATGTAAAAAGGTCCTTAGCCTTTTCCTTGAATCTGAAAAATCCTGGCCCTGCCATTGAAAATGCTCTCTCATAGCATGTAAGGTTTCCCCAAAAGAAAATTCTTCAGGAGGAGAGGCAGAAGGAATGGAGTCTTCTGCATCGGAATCCTCATAAGGAGAATATGGGCCTTCTGGAGGGTCTGAGTTTTCTGAGTCATCCGAGGAATAGTCTGTAGAAACAGGATCCGGGGGCTCAGTCCTAGGCCTCTTCTCTGGAGGGGGTTGAGAGGCCCTGTCTGGGTGAGGTTGGGATCCCCTGATCAAAGAAATGAGATCCTCAGCCAGGCTGAGCATTTGGGAACTAGAGGTAGGCCTGTGAGAGAGGGTTTTAGCAGGCAAGGCCTTAGAAGATTTAGCTGCTTTAGCCCTAGAAAAAGCCTTGATAGACATAGATGTAGGGGGCCTAGCAGCTCCACTTGCAGGAGTAGATATGTCTAAAGGAATAGTATCTGATAAGTCCTGGGAGCCTGCTACAGCAGGGGAAATTTCAGTAGCAGATTCAGCCATGCTCTGTGAGGCCTCGGCTATCGGAGGCATGCTTTCGGCCGAAGGAAGAACCGAGGACTCTGTTTCAGCCGAAACCGAGACACTCGCGGTTGGCTTAACAGTGGTTTCGGCCGAAACCGCGGGCCGCGAGTGTCGGTCCTTTTCGTTACACTTTTTAGCTAATTGTGAAGTCGGAGTCTTCGACGGCATTTTGTAAGCAAAAGCGGGACCAAAAAACTCCTCTGCAAACTCCAACCGACGTCTAAGTGTCCGTCGGTTGAAGGAAGCACAGGCTAGACAAGCTGATACATCATGGTCTGGGCCTAAGCAAGGAAGGCAGTAAGAGTGGAAATCCTTATGAGGTATTTGTTTCCCACAAGTTAAACAATTATTTACTTTTTCTGACATCGGCTGAG